>NC_143014.1:345985242-346286908 GCF_055824585.1 Amblyomma mixtum | reverse complement strand
CTGCTTGAGTAGCGGGCGGGAAGAATCGTGGAGGCTATTTCGTGGTCACTGGGAGCCCGTTATAGCGCGCTGCATTGCACAAGGGTGTCGGCGTCCTCGTAGCCCTAATAGCTGGCATGGCCAGGTACCCAGTGGAGAGACGTCTGGTAGCCAGCGTCCTCGAGGGCGTGAAGCTGGGCACGAAGGACACTAGTCGAGGTCTGGGAGATGTGGGGCTTGCCCTGGAGCTCGAGGGCGGGCCGAGAATCACGCAGCATAATAACGGGGCCAGGAGGGCCGTTGATCTCAATGAAGTCAGCTGATAGGTTGAGACCCGCCAGTTCAGTGTCCGTTGAGCTGCCCTGGAAGGAGAGCCTGCAGGTCCGTGACTGCTCCGACTGGGGCACCGCCAAAGCCACCGCCGCCTGCCCAGTGGCTGGTCGAACCAAGCCGTCGGTGTAGAGGAGGGTTGGACCTTTGCACTCATCCAGGAAAGTTGCGGTGGTATGGCGGAGTGCGGTAGCAGGGGAGTGACGTTTGGTCACTCCGTCAAGGCCCAGGGTATCCTGCAGCGGAGGTAGGGATACGAGGGCAGGGAGGATCGGGTGCCCCAGGGAAGGGCCAAATGTCTCCACATAGGCTGTAGACATCTTCCCAATCCTGGAGTTGGGGTTGCCATGCAGACGTTCATGTAGGACCCAGCATCTGGAACGTGGGAGAGCGAGTCTGTGTGCGTCCGGCCTCTTTGGAGGAGGAGGAGGGTCAGCGGGTAGACGCCCGCATCTGCCACGGTGCCGGTGCCTGCGATCACTGTGGGCAACGAAACCATCTACTGCGGGAGAGTTCCAAGTAATTAGGGCGGGTAGGCCGGAGGGTGCCAAGAGGCTTCACGTGCTGGATGGCTGATTTGGCCGCTGCCTGAAACAGTCCGATGGCCCAGGTGGGGGTAAAGCCGTTGCCTCGAGCGAGGAGGCGTTGGGCTGCTCTGCCGACTCGATCCATGTGGGAGAGGAGGGCCTTTTCAAAAGTGTTCCAGGTGAGCCGGTGGTCGATGGTAAGGCCGAGGTACTTCCTCTCGGATTTCTAAGGGAGGTCAGACCCATTGATGTTTATGCTAGCAATTTGAGCCGTGGCTCGTGCTCTCCTCGGACTGAAAAACAAAACCTCGGACTTGTTGGCTGAGAGTGACAGGCCCTTGGTCTCCAGGAACTGCTGCACACCACTGAGGGCACGCTGGAGGGCCTGCCTGGCTGTGGTGATCTGCCTCCTTGGTGCTCGAACCCAGAGAGCCACATCATTCGCGCGCACAAAGCAGAGAACCTAGTGGTGGCGGCCCTGGTGGATGAAGCTGGGGAAGCCTGCAATGACTAGGCTGAACAGGAAGGGGCTGAGGACCGATCCTTGAGGTAACCTGGAGGTGATACGGCGGAGAGTGCTAAGGTGCCGCCTACCCGCAGCTGCAAAGAACGACCAGAGAAAAAGGAGGTAATGCAGCGTCGGACGTATCCCGTCACCCCCAGCTCGTCCAGTTCTGTCTCGATTTGCCTGTAATACAGACTGTCGAATGCCGACTGGGTGCCCAGGAGGACTAGAGGTTGACATCTCCATGATGTTTCGCCTCCTAGCGGGAGGACACCACGCCCACGATAGAGTATGCTATGCATCGGTGCCTGCGGGACCCTGTCTGGTTCTCGGGAAGGAAACTGGCGATCTCTGCGATCCCCGTGATCGCTAGAGAGCAAACCACTCTGCTGTCTTATAGGCGGTGGAGGTCAGCGAGGTGGTCTGTAGCAAGAGAGCTCCCTGGATGGCTAGCTGGGCTTGAGCATGAGGACCATGAGGCTGTGGTACAACACGTCGGTAAGCTGCCACTCGTACAGATGTCGTTGAACACGACCAGGAGGAGAGCCTTTTCCGGGGCATCCAGGTTCCGCAGCATCTACAATGTGAAAGTAGTTCCGACGGCGCGAAAACAACAAAGACAAAGGAGACACGAACACAACAGGACGGGCGCCAACTTGCAACTGAAGTTTATTGCACCAGACCCCTACATTTTATGCATCACCCCAGCCATATCTCGCAAGCCTATCACACAACAAAACGAAATTGTCATCAACAGTCCTAACACCGGAAGTAGGCGCAACTATTACAGACACGTATGCGTTCTGCACTATACACATGATAACATTTTCCTTATTTTATAAGTCTCAAGATTAGAAGAGCGCGCAACCCACATGAAAGCAACTCATTCTCAAAAGAAATACACGCGCTTGAACAAGGCAACCAGAGAGCAAACTCAACAATCCTGATTTTACACAAATTGTGATAATGAAAGAAAGACCAACAATAAACGCGGAAAATTTTTGGTGGACATGAAAACTTAAACCTTCGGGGAAACCACCCAGCGTAAATGAACTATTTCTAGCGTCAAAATCATTGAGAAAACCTCCCAGCGTCAAAGATAAAACGTTAAAATCTAAAGACAGCCTTCGAGAAAAGCCACCTCATCGTCATTAATTGAAATTGAAGGCCTACTCACGCATGCGCTTCCCGCTTTCTTAATAAAAAATGCCTCCACTACTTCCCGCTCAAATCTGTCTTTACCGCTCTTCAAAAAAAACTGTTTTGCTCAATTCCGGACTACACCCTTTGCAAGTCTTGCAGTGGTCAGCAAGGAAACTTCCATGTTGTTGGCGCACATTCCGCATGTGTTCGCTGGCACGTTCATTAAAACATCGACCGGTTTGCCCTATGTACACAAGACCGCAGCTTATAGGAATCTGATATACCACTTGTGACCTGCATTTCGTGAACTGTTTTTGATGATTAATAGGGCAAACCGGTCGTTTCTTCTCCGGTTTTGACATAGTGCAAATCTTTGACAACTTTGATGGGGCCGAGAACACAACCTGCACCTGATGTTTGCTTGCGAATTTTTTAATGCCATGGGAAACCTTATGCATGTAGGGAATCACAGGGACCGATTTTTTTCTTGCTTCTAGAAGTTTCTCATCCCGAGGCCGCTTCAATCTCTGAAGTAACATTTCAGAAACAGTCAAAATCAAATGGGGCGGATAACCGGCTTCATGCAATCTCTGAATTTGGGCAGCAAAGCTCGAATGCATCCTGTGATGGCACGACTTTCTTAAAGCACTCAGAAGGGAATTAACGATTATTGCTCCTTTTACGAGTTTTGAATGAGCACTATCAAACGGCAAGAGCCCTTCCTTTGATCTGGGATTGTATGCCCAGCATACGTGATCCTTCATGAAAACCAATCTAACGTCTAAAAACTGCAGTTCACGATTCACTGGTAACTCCGACGTGAACTTGAGGCCCTGGCTGTTATTGTTGAAGACTGATAACACACTTTCTGCCGCCGAAGCTAGATCGGACTCATGAACATTCTTCATGATAACCAAAAAATCGTCCACATATCTAAAAATGGATACTACACGTGGGTCTATAAGAAGGACTTTTAATTTGGTTCCCAACAGCTGACAAGAAAATATCACAGAGTACAGGTGCCACTGAAGACCGTATGCATACACCTTTTTTCTGGACAAAAAGCTACCTCCAAATGAAATGGCTTTCGAGCCTAAGTAAAATTCCAATAAGGCTACAAAACTGTCACTGCTAATCCCAGGTGTATTTTGAAATTGAACTTCACCTGTTGTGATGATCTTTTCTCTGACCGCGCTTTGGAGTCCATGATGAGGAACAGAGTAGTATAAATCTTCAATATCAATGGAGAAACCAGTGTATTCGAGGGAGGGCAAAACTTTCAGTTGCTGCACGACGTACGAAGAACTGCGAACCATGAAAGGATCATCTTCCACCAAAGAACCGAGGTGCTTCTGAAGGTAGCGACTGACAACGCATTGCCATGTCCCATTTTCCGATATGATGGATCTTAGTGGCATTCCAGGTTTGTGGGTTTTGACCGTGAAGAATATTTCAAGGAAGCCCCTCTCTTCATATTTTGCTTGCTTCTTGATGGCATCCAGGTGCAAGTCATCCAAGATTTTGAGTGCTTGTCGTTTTCTGGTTCGTGCGTTGAACTTGACCAGTTTGAAGTTTTTGTTGATGGCTGCAACCGCCTTTTGTTGGAACAAACCCACGGGTAGGACAGCAAAGCCACCATCTTTGTATGCTTGGAGCGCCAGGAGACCTTTTTCTTTGAGGGCACTGGACACCTTTTCAAGAGGCGGGTTTTTCGGGGGGTTAGCCCCGACGCACCTCGTCAGGCAGGCGACACCGTCATCTATAATCCTCTCTTTTCCACGCTCCGTCGCTTGGCCGGCCACCCTTCTAACCATGCCCAGCAACTCCTGCCGCTTGGCATGAACCGGGAAGCAGAACTTTGGGCCTTTCTCCAAGACTTCTTTCACTTTTTCTGGAAGAACCGCATTCTACTTTGTTAATGCTGCCGAGCCCTTGTTGTTGCATTGATATTGTTCGCGACTGTGCACATGTATTGTTCGAATTGCTAGCGCTAGCTGGCGACATAGAACTGAATCCCGGCCCTAACACGCGTACATCCTCAACTGAAGCGTCTGATGACATAATGGCGGCACTCAATCAAACCCGGGAAGGGCCAACCTCTATACTAAACGAAATGAAATCGATGCAAACTAAACTCTCCCGGAACGATGAAGTACTAGACGAAATCAGGCAGAGGCTATCCAAAATTGAAAGCGAGTTTTCTTCAATACCAGCACTAAAATCTCAAGTCGAAAACATCCAGGCGCTCGTTGAGGAAAACGCGCATGAAATATCATCCATAGCAAGCAGGCTTGACGATCAGGAGGACAGGGAACGTCGTTCTTACCTTTTGTTCTTTGGTCTAACCGATAAAGAAGAAGAAACCTGGTCGGAGTCTGAGGACTCCGTCATTCCACTTGAGGCCAACCAACCAACCATAAATTTCTGTAGTACTAAACTGAACATTCAAATTACACCTACGGACATCGAACGAGCGCACCGGCTAGAAAAATTTGATTCTAATAAAACTAGGCCTATTGTAGTAAAATTCGCACATTTAAAGACTAAAGAACAGATACTTCCTAACGCAAACAAGCTGAAGAGCAGGGACTACCGCATAAGCCAGGACTACTCACTGAACACCCGTACCGCACGGAAACATCTCGTCGAATATGGAAAGGCACAACCGAAAACATTTAAGCTGCGTCATGGCAAACTCATTATCAACAACAAAGCGTACATATTTAACCATACTTTGCAGAAAGTCGTCCCAATAACCCCGTAGCTGGACCGCAACACCAGCACGATTCATAATACGAGTGCCGTATCATTTCTGTACACTAACATAAGAAGTTTACTACCCAAGCTTGACACACTTCGTAGCCTTATCGGCACGACGGAAAGCAAGCTTATCATATTAACTGAAACATGGTTAAACTCAACCCTCCACGACACAGAAATTCTTTCATTTCTTCCTGAATTCAATATCTTCCGGCGTGATCGCGAAAATAGGCGCGGCGGTGGTGTACTCATAGCTACCCACCACTCCCTCCACTGCACTCTAATTAACATCACTTCTTCTTTAGAAGCCGTGTTTGTAATATGCAACATGTCATACCCACCCATTATTATTGGAACCTTCTATCGAGCCCCAGACGCAGATCCGTCGTTTTCTGAACACTTATACAACACCGTTCACTCTTTAACATCGTCATACCGCCAAGCCTTCATTTTCCTGTTTGGTGATTTTAACTTTCCTGCCATCCCATTGGCTGACGTCACATTAACAACAGCTAAAAATAACGCCGAAAGCGATTTCGTCAATGCATGCGTTACATTCGGGTTATCCCAGCTTGTTTGCATCCCTACTAGAGAAGATAACCATTCCGCGAACATACTAGACTTAGTGCTCACTTCCCACCCCGACAACATATCTTCCCTTACGTATCTACGTGGCATTAGTGATCATAAAATAATAGAGGGCTCGATCTACTGCCAGTAACCTCATACCAAAAAAGCTAAGAAGAAACTAACACTTTATCATAAAGGGGATTACGCAAAATTAAATGATAAGTTATCTGACTTTAGCACGTCGTATCTAACAGATTTCACCACTCGTTCCATTGAAACCAACTGGTCGCTTTTCAAACACAAAATGCACGAACTCATCGATGCACACGTTTCCATCATAACCGGAACCGGAAGACCAATGCCCCCCTTGTTCAACACTACATTAAAACGCCTAAGCAGCAAAAAGGAAAGACAATATCGAACGCTTAAACACTCCTTCCGCTTAGAAGAAATACTACACCACTGACAAAACACTTCAAACACTGATCACTAGAACCAAGCGCGCTTTCTGTTCAAATACGTTGCCTAATATGCTACTAACAAATCCTAGACAATCCTGGAAAATTAATAACCCAACCCAATCCAAGCCCTTATCTCTTCTTGACGAACACAACAATCCTATTCCTGATCCGGCAGTGCCTCAAGCTCTAAATTCCATATTTTCATCCGTATTTACTAATAAGCCTGATGATAACCTCCCAGATTTCCCGCATACAATCACCCAGTCATGCCTGCCGTTACCTTTGACGCTATTGGCATCGAGAATTTAGTAGACAACCTTAAGGTCTCGTCCTCAGCCGGTGTTGACGGGATCAACTCGAAACTACTAAAGAACACAAAAAATATCACAAGCCTAATACTCTCGTACATATTTCAGCAATCATTATCATCCGGAGTGGTGCCACAGGACTGGAAGGTAGGCGAGGTGATTCCAGTACCAAAAAAAGGTTTGCCATCTTCATGCAAGAGCTATCGTCCCATACTCCTCACAAGCATTTGTTCGAAGTTAATGGAACATGTAATTTACTCTCACATCGTCAATTTCCTTATATCAGTAAATTTCTTGAATCCGTGTCAGCACGGTTTCCGAAAATGCATGTCATGTGACACTCAACTAGCTCTCTTCATTAATGACGTTAGTACTGACCTAGACCTTAAGATACCAGTGGATGCATTGCTTTTGGATTTTGAGAAAGCTTTCGACAAAGTTCCCCATAGACGGCTTTTTCTTAAACTTTCACGACTGAACCTTAACCCTCTCATTCTTGATTGGATACGAAGCATCCTCGCTAACCGTCAACAGTTCGTACATGCTAATGTGCACTCCTCCCCCTCGCACCCCGTTGTTTCTGGTGTGCCACAAGGCACAGTACTCGGCCCTTTGCTTTTCTTAATCTACATTAATGACTTGCCTACTGGTATCACTTCTCACATGCGATTGTTTGCCGACGACTGCGTAATCTACCGGCCTATCACTAACAGCAGCGATCCCGAAATATTGCAAGCAGACCTGGACTACATCGAATCTTGGTGCAGCAAATGGCTCATGTCTTTAAACACTAATAAAACATCGTTAATTACATACATTACATACATACATACATACATCGTTAATTAGATACAGTCCTTTGTTTCACCAAATTACTATATCTCTGGCTCCGTAATTTCCGCTGTTGAATCTTATAAATACCTTGGTGTCACCATTTCTAATTCCCTGAACTGGGCGTCCCACATTTCTAACATTAGAGAGTTTTAGTATTGCGGGCTTTGCGTAATTGCGTGCATGGCGGAATAGCGAGTCCCGAGTGCGCATGTGCAGAACGCTAACGGGGAAATAGCGTTAGCGTACGAACGCAATTTTCAGAAGTTAGCGTTACGGCAGTTGCGGATTTTGCGCCCTTAGCGTGAAAACATGGCGGCGTCCTTTCAAGCGAGAGCCGCCCGCTTCAGCCGATTCAGCAGCTCTTGCGATTCCGGTCGGCATGTTTACCGGCTACTACTGGTGTTTTTCCTTTTCGCTATGACTTACCTTGCTTCGACGATAAAGTTTAAGCTGCAATTCAGCCCAGTTTTTGAGATACGCTCTCGATTCTGGAGCGCGCAAGCCTAATGGAACCTCAAGCTGCACTACTACCGTCTGCAACGGCCCGAAACGCAGCACAAACCTAGCAAAACGTCTGGAACAAAACAAAAATAAATTTGGAGGTTTTTCGCGGTGTTTTATGGACTTAGATTATGTAAAGAGAGTTTATATTAAATTTACAAAAGTTTTTTGAACATTAGACGTCATGTGATGGCAAATATTCTTGCTCCAAGGGCTTGTAGTTAACATTGCCTTTACTATATGGCGCCACTGTTTTACGTTTTTATTTCATTTTATTTCAATGTCTGGATCATTTTGTAGACGAAAATGAACGCTGCACTAATAATTCGTTTAAAAAACTCGGAAATATTATACTTTGGCAAGTTAGCGGCAGTGTCGACCATTTTAGAAGGACCGTTCACATGCACGTCAAGCAGATGGCGTTTAACGTTTTCAAAACGCTATACTAAAACTCTCTGGGGGGATAAGTTGCTTGCGGTACGCTAACGTAATTTCCCTTAGGTCCGCTATCACGTTAACGCTATACTAAAACTCTCTATTACTAAAGAAGCCAACCGCGTGCTCGGTTTTTTTAAGCCGTAACCTGCAACTAGCACCTCCTTCTATAAAACAGCTTACCTACATAACACTCGTCCGTCCAAAATTGGAGTACGCATGTGCAGTTTGGGACCCTCATCAGTCAAATCTTTCTCTCACCCTCGAATCCATTCAAAATCGTGCAGCAAGATTCATTGATTCGAACTACTCCTATCATTCAAGTGTCACTAATATGAAGTTGCAGTCTAATCTTCCACCCCTCGATTCGCATGTTAAAATAGCTAGACGATGTCTTTTTCACAAATTTTACCACTCATCACTTGGAAGCTGTGTAATCTTCCCTGCACATCGAGCCTCTCACCGCCTTAACCACGGCAAAGCAGTCTACCCACCATCAGCACATACCACTGCGCATCTGAACACTTTTTTCATTCAGGCAGCAAAGGACTGGAATCGCCTTCCTGCCGAAGCAGTTCGCCACATTCATCCAGACCGCTTCAAGTCATTCATCGAAATAATAACGTAAAGCCTGTAATAAGCCCACCCCTCATGTAATACCCCAACTGGGGCATTTGAGGTATATTCAAAAAATAAAAACTCGCGTTGCCTCCTTGCGCAGTAGCTCGACAGAGGAGCTCAAGGTTAAAGTGTACTAAATGTTTCCCTCAGCAGAAACTAAAGTTTGTGCTATTTCGGCAACCTCAAACATATTTAATGCTGCTTACAAAAAGCTCCGAATCCAATTAATTCGAGAAATATTCTATATTTGGAGACCTCAGTAAGCGCTCTCGCACCAGTAATTGGGGCGAAAGATGTCTAGGAGATCTTGCTTCAAGCAGAAATGTCTCGTGTTCATCGTGATGAGCTCCCGCAGCCGGTGTAGTATTTCGCACTTGAGAATCCTGGGAGATGTCAATAACTGCACGCGCATTTGTGCTAAGCGAACACTTGACTCAGAGGTGCTTGTTCTCTTCGTGTAAATGTCATCCCGGACCGCGGAGTTCAAGAGTGCATCATGCTGGAGTTCGTTTTCCATAGAAAGGAGAGGTTCAGCAACCTTGTGAAACCCACAGTTATTTTCAGGGTGGTTAAGAAAAGCTCAAATTCTGTTTCAGCAAATTAATTGTCGTAGCTGTTGGTATCCGGCAAAGATACTGGTTGGTTTCTCGTCTCCCAGGTGACTGTTTTCTTCCAGCTGGTTAGCGTGCATGTCGCACAATTCCGATTGATGTCAAAGGCTACCTTCGTTACGATCGTGAGAACGGCTGCGGGGAATGCCTTCCACAGGCGCACGCAGTTTTGCACCTCTACCGCAAGTGCCGAGGTCGGACATCTCCAAGCTGTGCTTGGCATTTTGACGAACAGACCGAGTGGTAGCACCTGATAGCAGCATCGCTGCTGTTTTAGCGAGTTGGTTGCCCATAGTGGCTGGAAATATTTCACACAACAATTATGGACAAGAAAAGGGACAAACACAGGCGCAAAGACAAACACATGGAAAAGAGCCCGATTTATTAGAAATGTAATTTATCACCGCGGCGTTTTGAGTGGGTTGGTTGCTCAAAGCTGCTAAAAGTTTCGCGCAGACAAGAAACATGGACAGGAACGGAGAGACACACAGGCGCAAAGATAAGCACATGAAAAACAGTCCGATTCATTAGAAATATAGTTCAGCATCGCTGCATTTTGGCTGTGTTTGTCGCTCATAGTGGCCTGAAATGTTGCACACAAAACAAACATGGACAAAAAAGGGGAAACACACAGCCGCAAGGATAGACATATGGAAAATAGCCCGATGCACCGGAAATGTTGTTGAGAGGAGGCTGGCCTGGAAAAGTTAGGGCGTTCCAGTCAAATGCCGGAGCAGTGCCAGGGCTGGCATGCTCCACGCTAGGCACGGTGAATTGGGCATCTGTTGCGAGACTGTTGTCTTCAACAATATAGGAGTCCTCATCGTCACTGCTAGCAATTGTTATCGGGGATACATCTCCAGCCTGGGGAGTCCGCGGTTCCTCACTGCAATCTTGACCGCCGAGTGCATCTTGTGTGCAACAAGTGCTGTTACCAGCCTGAGCAGAAACTCCATACGCATCTGTTTGGAGACTGTTGTCTTCAACAATGTAGCAGTCCTCATCGTCACTGCTATCAATTGTTATCGGGGATACATCTCCAGCCTGGGGAGTCCGCGGTTCCTCACTGCAATCTTGACCGCCGAGTGCATCTTGTGTGTCACAAGTGCTGTTACCAGCCTGACCAGAAACTCCATACGCATCTGTTTGGAGACTGTCGTCTTCAACAATGAAGCAGTCTTCATCATCACTGCTATCAAATGTTGTCGGGGATACATCTTCAACCTGGTGCGTCCGCGGTACCTCACTGCAATCTTGACCGCCGAGTGCATCTTGTATGTCAGAAGTGCCGTTATTAATGTCCTGGTGAAGGCGCGCATTTACCTCCTCTTGGCACTGGCTGCTGCCCACATGGGTCACATCATTTGCGTTGCGTGAAGGCCCAGTTGTGTGATCTGATATTATTATAGAAATCGCATGGCTGTACCTGTCAGGATCACTCCTGAATTCCAAACAGTCTGGCCAAAACAGGCTGCGATCCTCCGAGTCGCGCAAATGAGAAACAACGCACCCGGGCTCCTGCAGACTTAGCAGTGGGCTCTTTTCAAAGTAAATGCCATAAAAAGAACTGCTGTCACAGGATGAATCCTCTTCGGTGTTGTTTATAATCTCCTGCTGACTCCGCGCTGTCGAGGGCGAAGTCGTCCTCCTTGCAGAAAATTCATCTTGGATAGGAAGGAATGACTCATCGTCGCTGTCGACAACCACCACAGGGGCTTCGCTTTCGTTCGACTGAGCCCCCCCAGTGGTCACTCCAAGCCCCTGCAGGCGTGTAGGTGCGATGTCTTCAAAGTCACGGCCAGAAAAAGAACTCTCACAGGATGCATCCTCTCGGGGGTTGTTTATATTCTGCTGCGGAGTCGGTGGCGAGGTCTTCGGCCTTCCAGAAAATTCATCTAAGATAGTAAGAAATGACTCTTGGTCGCTGTTTGCTGCCGCCTCAGGATCTTCGCTATGGCAAGGCTGAGCACTTTCACTGGCCACTCCCCGGTAGTGTACAGCATGGCTCATGTTTGAGGTTTCCGTTGTAGGCGTGTTCGGAGTCAAGTGATCTCGATCTCCGCCTGTCCAAATCAAAGTAAAAAACAAGAAAGTTCTTCTGAGCACAAAAATGCATAGGGCACTAAGTCTGCTTAGGTTTAGGAAAGCGAAATCATGTGTTTTGAGGAAAGGAAACTTTTTTGAGGAAAGGAAGCGGTAGCTCCAAAATCTCAACATCTTGATGGACACCTCAACAGCGCTTTAAAGCATGCAACTGATGGTGCATACGTCATCGGTCCGGACCCCTGTCTCAAGCTAGAACCCAACTTCACATCTCGTAAGGGGCCACCTCAACCGCACATTAAGAAAAAATGTAGTCTCAGAAAGCGTGCAATTGGTGGTGCTTAAGTCATTCGTCAGAACCCCTGTCACAAGCTAGCCTCTAGCTTGGCTAAAACATGGAAGCTATATGCAAAGAGAAACGCAAGGGTGCCACCCGGAATGCTGCATGAGGAACGCTTGCTCAAAATTTGGGGAATGTATTCGGGAATACTGCCACCCCTTTCAGGTCCACCAGTGACGACATCGCTCGGTATTCGTCTGCCGGTAGGATACAGCTTGCATATCCTTTTCTCCTGATGGATACTAGTAAAGTGCCATTCATGATCTTAGAGAACCTGCCAAACCCGCTCGGCCCCATTCTTTTTCTACTTGGTCAATTCTCACTATCCGGATCTGCACTACCTGCCTTAAGTAGACGTATTCTCTAAGCACTTCCAACGCCTTGCTA
Source organism: Amblyomma mixtum (assembly GCF_055824585.1). Taxonomy (NCBI): domain Eukaryota; kingdom Metazoa; phylum Arthropoda; class Arachnida; order Ixodida; family Ixodidae; genus Amblyomma; species Amblyomma mixtum. The sequence continues at coordinate 346,274,553 of NC_143014.1, read as the reverse complement.
TCAATCGTTAACTGCTGTTCCCTTCCGATTTTGTTCAGCATTACTTTGGATTGCTACATATTAATCTTTAGACCCCCGGGTTCAGCTATGCCTATTTGAAACATTGATCGTGCTTTGCATTTCATCCCATGAGTGAGTTCGGAAGGAATTGGCATAAGCGAATCGCAAATTGCTGAGATATTCTTTATGAGGTCTTATCTACAACTATCTAGGCCTATGAATACCTCCTTTAAACAGGCGGTGGATAGCACTGGAGAGATCGTGTCTCCCTGCATTTGATCCTTCCTTACTGGAATTTTATTGCTCTCTTAATGGGAGACTGAGGTCGCAGTGGGACCGTTGTAGATATTTTTCATCACATTTCCGTATGCCTTTTCTACCTCTTGGTTAAGAAATGTCTTCATGACTGCTGAGGTTTCCAATGTGTCAAATACTTTCACATAACCAGTGAAGGCTATATGCAAGGGTTGGTTATATTATGGGTATTTCTGATTCACCTGATTGATAGTGTGAATACGGTTCATGTCGAGTAGCTTTTACGAAACCCTGCCTGATCGTTACGTTGAATGAAGTGTGCTGTTGTCCCGGCTTTGTTATTGATTTCCTCAGTAAATACTTTGTAGGCATCAGAGAGCAAGTTGATAGGTCTGTAATTTTTTCAAGTCCCTGACGTCGCCCTTCTCATAGATTGACTTTTTAGCGTTCTTCTAATCTTCCGGTACGCTAGAAGTGATAAGAGATTCAGCATAGTGGGCGGCTTGGTTTTCTAGCACAATCTCAACCCCGTCCGTCAAGAGACGTGCTGTTACGTGATCCTCACCAGGTGCTTTCTCCTTTCGCATTGATCCTAAGGCTTTATTCACTTGCACTTTTATTACTAGATTGATGTCCCATTGTTGTTCGCTACTGGCTCTCTCATTAACGTCCTGATCGTAATGCTACTGTATACATTTGTGTCGGATTAAGTAACTTATTCATATATTGCTAATGACACTACCCTCTTTTCCCCTTAAAGCATACATGTGATTTTTGTCTATGCCTAATTTCCTCTTCATCACTCTCAATTCTGTCTCCGTTCTTCAGAACATGCTCGATTGTCTCCGCATTAAACTTCCGTATGTCGGTTATCTCGCGTTTAAAGATCGCCTTTTATATCTCTGCGAGTGCTATTCTGTCTATGGGGTTAGAAGCGTTCATGCTTTGTCGTGTCTTAATCGGAGCTCTTAATAAGAGTAATTGTTAGAATGGATTTTATGCAGCAACCTTAAAGGGCCCCTGCCCACCCGCGGCCAGCAGACACTCTCTACCTCACTTTGAGCGAGCCTCCTCTCCTTCCATTCCCTCCTCGAAATTTTCTCTCCCGCTCCTCGTCGAGTAGGCTCGGCAAGGCAAAATCACCCCTTCCTTCTCCGGTGTAAGCCGGAGGCGTGGTGTCTGTGGAGTGCGTCACAGGGCGACGTCATGGCCCCGCCTTCAATAGAATTCTTTTCTTAGTTTTTGCATTTTCTCCGCACACTGAACGATCGAGAGGCGCGATCGGCTCGACCACCTAGACTTGTTAGCGAGCGCATCCTTTCATACATCTGTTTGCCATTCCCAGTTAACGAGCCACCTTTTCATTTTCTTTTAGGCCTCCCCACCGTTTCACGAGCGGAGGGGCGGAAGTCGGTTGTGTTCGAAACACACGGCGAAGCGCGGACCCGGCAACCGCCCGTTTGCTTTTCTCCATGCGTGTTTGTGTTCTGTGTGTTTGTGTCTTTTCTCCGCTCCAAAGCATATGTCATTCATTGGAGTCAAGGCGTACGCAAGATGCACGAAAGATAAGCGGTGTGTGTGCGGAGCGGTCAAGTGGGCGAGCGAGGGAAAGGCTCTGCTGCACTAGTAATTAAAACCTTGTTTTGGGGGGCTTGCATAGAAGAAAAAAATCTGAGAAGGGAGCGCGTACGCAGAGCGTCTCGTGAGGTGATCACGGCGGGGGGAGGGGGGGAGGGGGGGAGGGGGCGAACCAACTCCCTCAGTTTTACTATTTTTTACTTTTTATGGCAAGGGTTCAAGGCTGTCGCCGCACGCTCCCTCCGCAGTTTTTTTTTTTTTTTGTTCCTTCATGCGGGTTTGTAGGCATGAGCCAGAACAGAAGGCGCTGCGGAAAGCGTTGTGCAGACGACGCGACGCCAAGGCTACGCCCAATCTTCTCCCGTCAGTCAGAACGATGCACCAATGGAGTGCCTTCAGCGAAAGTAACCCCCCATGACGTCAACGGGGTTCAGAGTAGTGGGCCGGGCCCGTTTTTGAAGGAAAGAAAGAACCAGCGGGCTTTGATTTGAATTTTCGCAGCTTTTCGGGGCGCGCATGGCTCTAGTATTTTGCAGAGGTTATCTTCGATGCCTCATCTATGCAGTGGGCTTGTTTTTCAAAAATGTCCGGACCCTGGCCAGTGGCCCTTTAAAGATGACCCACGTCCCACCGAACATGCCTTTTTGACTCAGATGGATACCTAGCCACGTACAATTTAGTTGCGTTTGATAGAGAGAAGTATTGTTTTAGCAAAAGTAATCAAGCTGCTTGCTGTACTCGTGCTGCGGAACCCTTGCAACTTCCCCAAAAGACATGGGAGCGAAAAGAGGCGCTCTTTATGACTTACATGACGGATGCCAACAGTCATAGAAAAAACGTAGCATAGGGGTTGTTTTTAATTTGTTCTGTTCATGAATTGGAATATAATAGGGTGATTATTCAAAGATAATTAATTTGAAAGCTGGAAAAATAACAACTTCATGCCGCTAGTGCGATCAGGAAGTACCACCTTCAAATTTCGCTTCCGGTGCTCTACCAGCTGAGCTACGGCGACGCCTGCCAAATCCTCTGCTTTCGGGTGTATTTATATGTAGTGTAACCTGGCCTTCAGAGTGTTCAGGAACACCACCCTCGTCCATAGCGGCGGACGTAGTATGCTGCGCGAGAGCGCTCTTATGCTGTCTTTGATATCAGTACTTCCAGAACCGAGGCTCTCGTTAGCTGTTGAGCTGACAAGGGAAGGGAAAAAAGGCGCCGGTTATGACATGCCTTGTTTGGTCAAATGGTCGTGTAAACTGAAGAAAAGAGACCTCTTAGAGATTTAGTGCTTGAATGGTGACACAGGTGCTTCACTAAATGGCTGAGAAGCATACCATGAAGCCTGATTCTTTTTAGCAAGGACTGCACCTGAGAGCGACACTGCTGAAATGAACCAGTGACTGCTGCGGGATGTGTCGCTATAAGTTTTGCCATCTTTCAAGAACATTTTTACAAGTGTTGTCAGTGTCCGCAGTCAAACAAGAAATCAAACTCCCGTGCTCGACACGCGGCCCCGAACGCCGGATGTTGAACGCCTCCTTCACTTTACGAGCAGCTTTACGAACTTGGGCCCGAGAAAAACGCTGTCAAGCTGAAGCCTCGAACGTCTGGTATGCCAACTTAACATGCACAGCTACCATTTTGAATTTTGTTTCAAAACAGACGGCTCAGATGGCCGCTTTATCAGCGTCTATATATTTCTCACTCCCAACGATCAGACTACTGAACCTATGAAACGAAAATCCGAACTCTCTTATCTGGTTTTAATGAGTGTGGCAAGCCTACCTTTGGAGTTCAAGTGTGGTGGCCGGCTGGGGAAAACAAAGCCGAGGGCAGCTCGCCTTTTGCTGTTATCCTGAAGGCCTCTCGACGTGCCTGCACCGTAAACATTTAGTGTGAGTGCGTACAGCAAGCATCCGCACTGTAACGATTAGAGATATAGCCCCAATTTCTCAAGTAACCTGTCTAATGCACAATTATCCTCATAACATGCTTTATGCACTCGTGTATAAGGTTGCTTATGTTTGCCTTTACACTGTTCAGACGCTAGTGTGACAGGAATTTGGCTTGAAAAATACCAAATAACTAGCTTTAGGTGCTGATCAGTCCTGTAACTGCCGTGCGTGTATGCTTTCGCTGCCTATGCGCGCACTTGCATGGCTGTATTTTGATTGTTTCTGGCGCCTATATGGTTACATGGTGTGTGGCGCCAACATTTCATGACTACTTTCGTGATCACGCAGCCCAGCAGTGTCATATGTACGGCGCTTCTCTCACTGTCGCCGAACTGTGAGCATATGCGATAAAAGAAGCCCGTAAATAGTTCGGGTAGCAGCACGGTCCCTTCAGAGACCACGGTCCCTTAAATAATTAGTCCTTATTACCAAGTAACAAATTGTTAGGAAGGGCAAGCTCTGTACTAGCGGAGAGTAAGTCACATCGAAAGCACGAAGACTCTTCTACTGAAGTGTTAATCGACAACGCTTGTATTTGCTCTCTAGGAACTAATATGTTAATTTATCTGTATTGCTTCCTCAGTTTTCTTGTTCGCGTCCCATTCACTGCTGCTAGTGCACTACACAAGGTAGTGAACACAGGGGGCGGTATTTTTACAGCAGGAGCTGCTGCTCCTGCTCGTGGGTTTCTCGTTGTCACCGTCGTAGTAGAAGGGGAAGCAGTAGTGGTATTCAGTCGTACTAGTCGTCGGTGTAACTGTTGGGTGCGTTATCATGGGGACCACTGGAGGGAGGCTACCGTGGAGGGAGGAGTTGAATGAAGTTGAGAGCGCGACGGAATCCTGTCTGGCCGGGTGGGGACATTTGAAACCAATGACTATTGAATTATATGAAACTGCAGACGAGGTTGCCACATCGGTGGATCAGGGTTATGAATTCCTGACCATACGCCTGGAGAAGGGTCATTAAGGTGATAGGGTGACGGAATCTCGCTTCGCTGGGCGGGCACGATTGAAACGAGGGAGATCTAAAAAAAAATTATTATTAGATTTTAACTCGACATATGCCCGCTTCTTAGTGCGCATTCAAGGCTATTTAAAAACGACTCACTTCTGTTAATGCTTTCACTACGAACGAAGCCGCCACAAAGGGAGCCGGTACACCAACGATCATTCTTTTTCTGACCGGCGTCTCCGTTTTTTTTTTTCAGGAAGGAGGGTGACATGAGTGCAAGAATGCATTACCGATGGTGGTTTCCACCGGAAAATTTTGGAGGGTGGCTACTGTGGAAGAAGGTGGGTATCGCGAAACTGGAGGAATCCCAAACCGGACGGTGGTTACTGTGAAAGGATGAGGGTAGTACGAGGGCGTAAAAAGGGGCAGCCGGCAGGCTGTTGCCACGGAAACCAGCCGGTTCGTAGTTACCGTAAAAATAGGGCATGCGGCACAGTAGGAAGATGGAACCGGAGGGCGTTTACCAAGTGAACTGTCTGGAAGGTTGTTACCGTGGAAACAGGAAGTTCTGGCAAGAGCGGAGGAATCCCCAATTTTAGTATGGTTACCCCGGAAGGAGGATATGGAGACAGCGTAAAAAGGCACGACCGGCGGTGGTTGCCACGAGAACCACCAGGAGAGTAGCTTCCCTGGAAAAAGGAGGGTTACTGTGGGCGGAGGGAGATGTGGCGAAAGCGTAAGAAGGCGTCACCAGAGGGTGATTATCGCGGCACCGTCCGGAAGTTGGTACCGGAGATGGAGAAGGATTTGGCGAGAACGGTAGAATCCCCGACCGTAGGATGGTCTCCGTGGAAGAAAGAAGGTATGGCGAGACCATATGAAAGCTTAACTCCAGGGTGGTTACTGTGGAAGGAGGAAGGTAAGGCGAGGGCGTAAGGTGCAAGCGCAGGGTGGTCACCACGGGAACCACCGGTAGGCGTCTAACATGGAAGAAGAATTGTGTGGTGAGACCGTAAGAAGACTTAACTCGAGGTTGGTTACAAAGGTAACCGTCCGGTAGGTGCTAACCATGAAATAAGATCGTGTGGCAGGAGAGTAAGAAGCCCCGACCGGAGGATCGTTTCCGTAGAAGAAAGAGCCTTTAAAGAGAAAATAGGAAAGTTTTACCGAAGGGTGGTTCCCCTTGCAGGAGGAAGGTATGGCGAGAGAAAGCCGCAAGCGTTGAGTGGTTGCCACGAGAGCCAGCCGGAGGGTAGTTACCCTGGAATGAGCAGGAGGAAGGTTACCTTGGCAGGAGGACGGTGTGGAGATAGCATAGAAATGCGTAACCGGTTGGCTGTCACCACGGCTGCTATCCGCAGTGTTGTTCTTTTGCGGCAGCTGGTGAGAAACGCGCAGCCCGAGAAGTGGGTCACCAGTGAAGCAGTGCGCCCAGAGCAGCAGACTGATGAAGAGAGCTAGGCAAAAAGGGACTGTGGGATGAAAACTAAATATAGCGCTATTAAACTACAGAGATAATCAGTCGCTCTAATATTCTCCAAGTTAACACATTGTAAAAGATAAAAATACCTTTACAGCTGTAACCGAACCTCGAGTTACGCAGTGGTAACCGTTATGTCAGTTTTTTTTTCGTGGTTATGGAGTTCGAGACTTGTGCCTCAGGAGGTCAGATCGGATCCTGTAGTCTTTTGATGTAGGCGAAATGCAAAAGACGCCCGATTGTTCAGAGACGTCGCCGCACGTTAAAAGATCTCAGGTGGCCGAAATTATGCCGCGGCCTTCTACTACGGCGCCTCTTTCTCTATTCCTTCTTTCACTACCTCCATGGTTCCTACTCTCACGGTGTGGTTGAGGTGTCCAGTGGAACGTGAGACAGTTGCTGCGACTTCGCTTCTCTCATTTGCGGTTTTCGTCAGATCACGGTGGTATGGTTGAAATCTGTTTCTTGAGGTGTTGTTCAGAGGTTGCGGTAGGAGGGCCGGTATTGTGACAAAGAAAAAACAGCAGCTGTCTCATTTAGTGCCTTGGCAAACTTTTTGTGCTGGGGCACAGGACTACATAAAGGAGAGGAGAAATGCACACAACATAGCAAAACTAGCAACTGTCTGCTGCACTCTCTCGCAGCACAAAAAACCTTCTTCACCAACGAAATTCAACACCCGCTAGTCTCCGTACAACTTATGTCGCCTCACTCAGGCTAGAACTGTCAAATGAAAGCAAAGAGGTGTTGAACAAAAGAGGGTGATAGGAAAAAAGGCAGGTGCAGCACACGACACGCGGCTTAGGTCAGCCAATTTCCCTTCAGCCCTCTGCTTTTCGTACTTCCGCAAATTGATGAAACTGGTGTACCCGACATCATAATTCCAAAATAAAACACAGCTAAATAGTACCACTTCAGTTACGTAATATCACTCTTTTAAGCCAAATCTATTCCAAAAAGAGATGAGTGGAGAATGAGTGGCCAATGACTGGAGAAAATATCAACATTGCGCATGCAACAAATGTGCACATGATCACTGAGATTCATTCGTCATGTTCGCGTTAGCAGCCTAGGTGCAATAAAGCGGCCGCGGTATTGTTTTCCTCCGCTCGTTCCTAAGGCGGCCGGCGCACTCTCACTCCTTAATAATTTGCATCCTTCCCCCGGGAGCTTTTGCAGTGAGCGGACATGCTTTGCTTGCCCTCCAGCCCTTGTTCGCCCTACACGTCCCGGCAGTCGCCTCCCAGCAGTCGGCGCGCCCGGAGGTATGCGGCACTCGCTCCGCGACGAATACGCACACGCTCGCCTGCGTCGCCTCATCCCCCCAGCCGCTGTGGTTCGTGCCTGCTCCCTCTTTCCACGGCTCTTCGTGCGAGCCGCCGGTGATATGCGGTGTTATTCCTGTGCCTGAAACCATAGATTACCCCCCGTGATCAGCTGACGCGCTGTCCGGCGCCGAGCCTGGTGCGGGCGAAAGCCACTACCTTCCCGGTCATTCCTGATGTAACCGCGTGATCACCCCGAGAACGCATGCACTCTGGAGCGCCCCCAGGAACCTCAGCCTGCACGCCAACCAAAGAAGGTGTCGAACATTTTCAACCTTTTGCTCTCGTTAAAGTTACAGCACGACCAGACGCCATGCTGTCTTAACGTGTTTTTCCGTGCTATCACAGCCTTCTCTGCGCTATAGCTTAGAGCTACTCTTCTTTTTTCTCGCATTACCATTAGCTTAGCGCAGATATAACAACCTGTGTTCACCCAGTAAGTGCAGCCCTTCAGCGATCGTCTCCTTGGTGCTTACAAACAGTAGAGAAACGTTTCTGCTCCACTGATTTCACCCTTTCTCTTTCTTCGCACGAGTCCAGCCCCTCGGAGCTGTTATTCTAGAATTAAAGCAGCGCCTCTCCATTTTTTTTGGTTTTGTGTTTCGTTAACGCTTAACCGAAGCTTTACTCTCCCGCTGTTATTTCTTTGCTTCTCTTCTCACTTTTTTTTAGCGCTTTATTAGTCCTTATTCAGCCGTCCTCACTGCCCCTCTAGTTCTTTTTAAGGCAGCCCATCGGCACGCTACATTTCCAGCGTTTGAAAACGAGCCCCTCCGCTTTTGCGTTCTCTCGAAAGCCTTGTGAGCTGCGCAGCCTCTCCGTGCTGTTGCTAGTGCCTCTCAGTCTTGTGCCTCTGTAACTCCTTTCACCTTCGTCGTCACTGACGTTGCACACCTGCATGTGCTGCAGTGATTCGGAGAGTTCAATTCTCGCCCAAAAACTAAGTGTCGGGTACCTCAGACTGCAGTGACTCCCGCTCTGCGCTCCTCTTCGTTTTCCTTTCAATCACTAGCAGTCCTGACGTTTTTCTGCTACTGTGTTTTATCCCGCAGGTCACTACGCCGCGGCGGCTGTCGCGGCGTCAGGCATCGTTTATAGTTGTTTATTGTTCGCAGGTGTTTCCGCAGATCGAACCTGCCGAAACCAACATGGAGGACGGCTGAGATGGCACGGATTCCATCCCAACCAGCCGGTGTTACCGCACCATAATGGAAAGGACAGCCTGGCACAGCGCCTCTAGACCAGAGTATGACCCCCGGCTTTCTTCCGGCACCTTGAGCTGAATGTCAGCGCTCTCCTGGAGGAGGTGAACAAGTGTCGGCATCGCCTCCAGACACCAGATGCCCACGGCTCCCGGTCGCCCCCCCCCCCCCCCCCCCCTAGCCCAACAAGCAGTACCTCGGAGCTCGTCTTCCCGGAGGCAACCCGCTTTGCCACCCTCTCGTGTTCAAGGGAGTCCTCGTGCGAGAGTGATCCGCAGCTGTCGCCCTCCCTCACAGGACAGAGTTCTTGATGTCGAACTCTTTGCTGCCTCCTGGCCCCCGACGCCAGCCCAAGAAGAAGAGGCGCTGCAAACCAAACGCTCTGGCCCCTGCCCCCATCACCCTTAGCCAGAGGATGGAGCTGCAGGATCCCCTGCAGCAATGGTAAGTAGCTCTTTGGCCAGCTGTTTAACAACACCTGCTACATCAAACTCACGTGCCCTAAAGGAGGCAGTCACTGAGCCCCACCCAAAGGTCCTGGGAACGGCGGCACCCACCAACAACCCAATGGCCTCAGCCAGCCTCTCATCCGAGCCCACCTGGGCGGGAACCATATGGCAGAAGAGGAGCCAATGGACACACGGTCAAGCCCATTGGACAACCTCCTGTGCATGGCCAGCCAATAGCTGCAAGCCACCGCACCACTACTCAGCAGTGACTCGCCGCCAGCCAGTCACCTGACACCCCCAAGATATCCTTCCCAATATCCCAACAGGACTCTGGACAGGCATCGGCAGAAGTCCACTCTGCATCCAGAGTGAGTACTCGTGCCGACTCGCGCACTAATGGTTTGGTTTATGGGGTTTAACGTCCCAAAGCGACTAAGGCTATGAGAGACACCGTAGTGGAGGGCTCCGGAAATTTCGACCACCTGGGGTTCTTTAACGTGCACTGACATCGCACAGTACACGGGCCTCTAGAATTTCTCCTCCAAAGAAATTCCAGCCGCCGCGGCCGGGATCGAACCCCCGTCTTTCGGGTCAGCAACCGAGCACCGTAACCACTGAGCCACCGCGGCGGCTTCGCGCACTAATCCTGAGCACTACGGCGCAGGTGAACGGGACGACCGCGGTCCAGATGGCTGGACGGAAGTCCACAGCCCTTCGCAGGACAGCCTACCTCGATGACTAAAGCACGGTCGTGACCCAGCTCCGAGCACCGCAGCAGCCCAGGCACCGCACGAGTCTCGCCCCCTGCAGCCAACTCATCGGCAGACTGGAGAGGAGTCCTAAGCTACGCTAAGGCTCTCTGGTCACGGCGCAACAATGCGCCCCTGATTGCCTCCACTGGAACCGCCAACTCCCACGATGGAGCCTCTGCACGCACGCCTTGCCGATGCCAAAGACCTTGTCTACCAGGGCACCCTGGACTGCGACGTGCTGGCCCTCCAGGACACCCGGATTCCTGCCTGTCTCCCACCTTCCTGATTACACCGGGTACTCGGGACGCTCCTGCTTCTCCCTACAGGACTGCAGCAGCGACGCCTCCTTTTTGGATGATGTCACCCTCAGGGCAGACCTCGCACGGCCATCTATGTCAGAAACAGAATCCCTGATACAGTTCTAAGAGTGGATGACCCGAACGAGGGCCACTTGGAGATTTGTGCAGTGCGAGTCCGAATGGGCAACACGGACACCTCAGTGGCTTCGGTCTATCTCCCTCCCAGTGTGCCCTGGGATTCATCCTGCCTCATGGCCCTCCATGCTCTCCTCGGTGGGGATGTCCTAATCTGTGGTGATTTTAATTCTCTTCGCAGGGAATGCTGCAGCCGAACCACGGCCGCCAGAGGCAGGAAACTCCTGGGTGCCATATACAATGGCAGCCACCGTGACCTGCAGGCCGCGGCTACTACCTTCATCCGACCAGCACGGTCGTCCATCATCGGCCTCGCCCTGCTGTCGGACGCCTGCCATTTCTCTTGGGAAAGAGCAGGGGACTCCCTGGCCTTGGACCACTTTCCCATATTTCTAAACTCTTCTTCTCAAAGGCGAGGAAGGAAAAGTTGCGCAGAGCCACGAGGGGGCCCTTGTTCAAAGATCTCGTAAAGGACATTCCGCTTGCAGGGGACTTCCTTGCCCGCCTCGGCACGTGCGCCCAGATCGCCATCGTATACTGGTCTATCTGAGTGCAGGCTCCGGCCCTCGACCCCCAACTGCTGAACCTCCGAGCTGCCAGGTGAGTCACAGAGCTAAAAGCGGAAAGAGCGCTGCTGCCTGCAGATTGGACGGCCTACCGACGGATCGACGCTGTCTGCCGTAGTCAGGCCAACTGCCATTCTCGGGATGGCAGGATTGGCTCTACCACTCCATCCGGTTTGTCCAGCAGTGGGTAACAGCCTGGCGCCTTCTCCAGTCGCTGCTGCAGGTCACCACCAACCGCCGTCCGGTGCATGGAGTGGCCATCGCCCGGGGAGTGTCTCAATGGGTGGGCAGCTGACCGACTACTTCTCCAAGACAGCCCAACCGGGCCCCAGCCTCTCGCTGCCCCCCTCATACCCAGACAACACAATTCTGCTCTCCCGTGCCTGCAGGCTTTGTAGGTGCGACCACGCTGTGCAACGTGCCGATCACCAACCACGAGCTCCACAGTGCCCTGAACCGGTCTAAAAAGTAGAGTGCTCCTGTGGCAGACGGGCTCACGTTGCAGATGTTGCGGAACCTGGATGCCGCGGAAAAAGATCGCCTCCTGGTCGTGTTCAATGACATTTGGGCGAGTTTCACCTCACGGACGTGTTGTACCACAGCCTCGTGGTCGTCATGCTCAAGCTCAGCTAGCCATCCAGGGAGCTTTCTTGTTACGCTGACCCCCACCACCTGTAAAACAATAGCGTGGATGGCCCTCTAGCGACTCACATAGATCGCAGAGGTCACTAGTTTCCTTCCCGAGAACCACGCAGGGTTCCGCAGGCACCGATGCACAGCATACACCATCGCGGACTTGGGGTCCTCACCGCTAAGAGGCGACGCATCATGCAGACGTCACCCTCTAGTCCTCCTGGACGTCCAGTCGGCATTCGATTGTCTCCTTTACAGCACCATCGAGACGGAACTGGACAAGCTGGGGGTGACGGGAAACCTACGATTCTTCATTACCTCCTTTTTCTCCGATCGTTTTTTTACAGGAGCGCGTAGGGGGCACCGTAGTACTCTCCACTTCATCCCCTCCAGGGTACCCCAGCAATCGGGCCCCAGCCCCTTCCCGTTCAAACTGGTCATGGCAGGCCTGACCGGCTCTATCCTGCAGGGCCACCGCCACAAGGTTCTCTGCTCTCTGTGTGCGCGGACCATGTGGCGCTCTGGGTTCGATAACGGCGGAGGCAGATCACCTCATCCAGGCAGGCCCTCCACACTCAGCCACCAAGTCCGGGGCCCTGTTTGCCAATCGGAGGGGAGCACCCGACAAGGCTCAAATTGCTACCCTCTATATCAATTTTTAAACCTCCCTTGGAAGACCTAGGTGAAGTACCCCGGCCTCACTATAGACCACCGGCTCACCTGGATCCCTGCTGCCAAGACATTCCTGTCCCACTTGAATCGAGTCGACCGAGCAGCCCAACACCTCCTCGCCCGAGGCAACGGCTGCACCCCCACTTGGGCCATCCGACGGTTTCAGGCAGCGGCCACATCGGCCATGCAGCGCGTATCGCCTCTTGTCACCCTCCGGCCTACCCGCCCTAATCGCTTGGAACTGTCCCGCAGTAGATGTATTCGCCACCCACAGTGATCGCAGGCACTGGCCACCCTGGCAGATGCGGGCGTCTACCCGCTGAGCCTCCTGCTCGTCCAAAGACGCCTGATGGACATGGACACACTCTCATACCTTCCATATGGTGGGGCCCTCCGTGACCCTCTCCACGGCAACCCCAACGCCAGGATGGGGAAGCTTTCTACAGCCGATGTGGAGACACTTCGCTCTCCCCTGAGGCACCCGATCCTCCCTCGCCTCCTATCCCGTCCTGCCCTGCTGGATATCCTGGGCCTTGACGGAGTGACCAAACGTCGTTCCCCTGCTACCGCACTCCGCAATAGCAACGCAACTTTCCTGGATGAGTGCAAAGGCTCAACCCTCATCTACACCTACGGCTCGGTTCGACCAGCCACTGGGCAGGCGGTGGCGGCTCTGACGGTGCCCCGGTCGGAGCAGAGCTGCACCTGCAGGCTCTCTTTCCTGGGCAGCTCCACAGAAGCTGATAGACCCTCCTTGCCCCGTTATTGTCCTGTGTGATTCTCGGCCAGCCCTCCTGCTCCTGTGCAAGCCCCACATCTCCTGGACCTCGACCAGCGTCCTTGGTGAACAGCTTCAAGCCCTTGAGGACGCTGGCTACCAGATGTCTGCAATTGCTACCTGGCCATGCCGGCTATCAAGGCTGCGAGGACGCCGACGCCGTTGTGCAGTGCAGCCCACAGCAACGGGCTGCCAGTGACTACGAAATAGCCCCCACGACTTTGGCCATCAGCTACTCAAGCAGGTGGTAAGCCACCCCAAAGGGTGCATCGCCGCATACCGGCCCTTCCATCGACTTTCCGACAAGATCCCTCACCGGGAACAAGCCCTGGTGCTGCGACTCCGCACCGGCTGCTCCTGGACGCCAAAGCGCAAGTTCGTCTTCAGCATGGCACTCTCCCCTGCCAGCGCATCGTGCGGCATGCGGGCACTTTGGGACACTTGCTGTGCGCGTACCTAAGATTTTCTCTCCACCGTCGACGTCTCTTGCAGGTTACCGGGCCCTCGGACTGTCAGCCGACACGGAGGAGCAGCTCCTGTTCCCGGCTGGAAACCACCTCTCCGCCCACCGCGTCTTATTGATCTACCTCGAGGAGACCGGCCTGGACGCCAACCTCTAGGCCTGCGGCTCTTTGGATCTGTGACGCCGAGGACCTGGACCATGGCAGCAGCAAAGACATAGACGTTTACTGCATCTCCCCCTCCACACCCCCCCCCCCCCCCCCCAAATCTCCTCAACCTCCCCTAGACGACAAGAGGGATCCCACAAATAAGGAAAACATAACCCGCGTCCAGTATACTCTCCAAAGAATGCCCCTAAATAACAACCACCACTACAATGCCGGGCAGTCAGGAATACCCCAAAGTAACCACCACCACTACAATGTCTGGCAGCCACGAATGTGGCATGCGACGCCGGACCTAGAACGCCGAGTAGGTGCTGTATCGGTCTATCTTTTCGGTGCCTCGGATCACTCTCCATGGCCGCCACGCTCGCTCATTACTCTTTCTCTTTCACGTTACTCTCTTTCCCGATCGGCTCACCCTTCCATTCCTCTTCCCTGATCTCCGACTGCTTCGTCCAGATATTGCCATTTTCTCTTCCTGTTCCTTTTTCCAAATCGCCGCTCCTCTCCACATCTCCGCTGTGAGGCTTCAGACGGAGAGCGCCAACGCCATTTTTTTTTCGAATGATGCTTTTAATGCTAACTCGATAACAAAAATTAGGGCCCTCCTATTGATAGTGTAACGAAGGAAATGCGAAAGTTCTTAGGTGTTCTGTTTTGCCGTCAACACAGTAATTCGAAGGTCGTTCCTGCATTTAAATTGTGTACCCTTCGCCATCACCATTTTACATAGGAGCAGAAATGACCACCTAAGAGAAAGGCCGACATGCGGTGTCCTACCCATCAGCTCGTGGGAGACAGACGTTCGGCTCCACATCCCCGAAGATATATCATCGTTCTCTGCCAAGAACAGCTTGAAACAAGGTTTTTCCGCCCACTATGGGAGCTTAATCTACGTCAGGTGGGCCGAATACCTCCTTTGGTGGCAGGCCAAGTGGAAGGTTCTCGGAATTGAAACTGAGAATTTTTGGAGAGGTAGGCTAATACCGAAAATTTGGGAGGTGGGACAAGTGCCAAATTTGGCGGTGGAATGTTTCGGAGGTGGGCTAACTGCAAAAATTGGCCGGTAGGCGAACTGAAATATATTATGCGGGTGGGTGAACTCCGAAGACTTGAGGGAAAGCCAAATGCTAAGTTTTGGGGGTTGGCCAACTACCTATATCTTGGAGCGTCCAATTGCCAAATTTGATAAGAGGGTTAAAAAGCATAATTTTCGGCAGGGCAAACTGCCATAGTGCCATAATGTCATGGTGGCCACCAGCCAAACTTTTGGGCCACCGCGCCGCGTTGGCTCAATAGTTACGGCGCTCGGCTGTTGACCCGAAAGACACGGGTTCGAACCCGGCTGTGGCGGCCGAATTTTGTTGGAGGCGAAATTCTAGAAGCCCGTGTGCTATGCGATGTCAGTGCACGTTAAAGAACCCCAGGTGGTCGAAATTTCCGGAGCCCTTCACTACGGCGTCCCTCATAGCCTTAGTCGCTTTGGGAGGTTAAACGCCATTAAACCAAACCAAACCGAATTTTTGCGCCAAGTGGTAAATTTTTGTGATGTCGGCCGAATGTCAAATTTTGGGGGTCCTTCAGACGTTCAAATATGCTAGAACTCTCTGTTTGGTCTCTGTAGGTTCACGTGATCGTGATGACGTCACTTCCAAATTGACCTATCAGGGGATTTCACTGTGGAGAAACCGGCTGGTTTTTGTAAGACGTACACAAAGGACTAGTGATAGCATTTTGGCAAACGCCCAGGCCGAATTTGGAGGTCATCACTGTGTCGGGCGTGCTCAGATATGGTTGTACATCGTTTGTGGTCCAAACTGGCCAAGGTCAAATTTCGGGGCTGGCCCGGGCCAATTTTTCCAGATTACCCGTGACAAATTTGGAGGTCACCATCGTGTCGCGCACGGTGTATTAGGGTGGACACCAGATTTGGTCTGAATCGGCCAAGGTCGGTCTGTTGCTATGATTTTCGAGGTTAAAGGTGAAATCAAGCACGGAATGGTGACCGCCTCTTGCGTTTTGTAGAGCTACCGCTCTAAAATGCCCAGAATGTCCACTCAGTGTAGAACCCCTGAGTTCACACCTACGCTTGTCAGAAAAAATCACTCCGGAGGGGCTCAAGACAGTCGTTGCCGCGGGAACAAAAGTTCAGAGGGTACTTGAGGCTTCTTACGTGGGGTGAAGGCGAAAGCATTAGTGTGTCATCGTGACCGTTTGGCCTCGACTCAGGTTGCGCAATCACAAATGAAACGTCCAAACATTGATCACTCGAACGCTGAATCCGCCAAGGTCCGAGTGAAACACTCTGACACACGGTTCGAACACCTGCCGCGAGCTAGCCTCCAACCAAAGTAGGACGCGTATCCTATATCCAGAGGGAAACCGTATGAAACTACCCACAATGTTGCAGGATGAACGATCCCGTCACAATTTTAATACCCACATAGGTTTTGAGGGAAGTAAAGGGCGCAGTGACTGTCGCATATCTTTCTGGACACGTAAACCGTTCCTTCAGGGAAGAGGTAAAGTCGGGGAAGTCATGCAACTGAATGTGCATATCTCGTTAGTTGGAATCTTTGTCGCAAGCTAGCCACGAATTTAGCTAGAACTTGTCATCACCTATATGCAAAGAGAAATGGTATGACAACCCGGAACGCTGTATGAGGAACAGTTCCTGAAACTTGTGATACGTTTCTAGCCTGAAATTCTGGCACAACGTTGATGTTTGCTAGGGGGGGATATAATTCGAATGAAATTTACATCCGTCCGAAATTGCGGCGGTCGGCTTGCTGTGTTGCGTCCTACGGCCGCTTGATGACGTCACCATTTTTTTCTTCCCGTCGCTGCTATTTTCTTCATCATTTGCGAGTACACACTCCAACAAACGCTGCCGGCTTTTCTCGTAATGCAGCTAATACGGCTTCAGTCTTAATGACCGCGAAGGGCGGAACACGTCCCTGCTGCTGAGAAAGCAGCACGCTTCAGTGGGTCGTACGGCACCTGCAATAGGCTGTTCACAGCAGGCGTCTAAAAAACGCTACATATGCATGCAGATAGCGCGGGAAACTTCAACAAACGTGTTGCTCTTGCTGTGTTGCCTAGGGAACGCTCTTAAGGAAATGAATGTATCTGGAATCTTGTTTAGCTCTAGCTATCAAACGTTTATACTGGGAACAGCGATAAAGAGTTGATTTACTCACCAAAAGAGGCGCAGGGGTACTACTTCTTTCGTCTTGGTATATCTTCGCTGCTGCCTGGGAGCTCCACGACGACTGCCTTTCAGTGAACGTTCGCAGAGTCACGTTCGAAACGCCGAGGTCATCTTCTTCTTCCTTCAGTGAGCGGACTTGTTGCAACCAGTAGCTTCCTCTTCAAAAGCGTGGCGGATACACAAGCATACCAAAGAAGCAATCGGAAAACGAGTAAAAAGCCCTAAACGAATTTTTGGTTCGGTTCGGGTTACCAAATTCTACCACGACTCAATAAGTCACTTTCCAGCTGACACTGCACCGTGGCGCCA
The DNA here is from genome assembly GCF_055824585.1 of Amblyomma mixtum. Classification (NCBI taxonomy): domain Eukaryota; kingdom Metazoa; phylum Arthropoda; class Arachnida; order Ixodida; family Ixodidae; genus Amblyomma; species Amblyomma mixtum. Next base: position 346,257,374 of record NC_143014.1, on the reverse strand, counting down.
CCACTCTTGGCTAGTTCGGCGGCGTTGGTTCGGCCGTATTGCATAAGCCGCCCGTTTTAAAATGGCCATTTCGCGTCTGTCTGGTCCTCTGTCATTGGTCACTCAGATATACCAGAGGATTTGAAACGTCTGTAGAAAGTGACCCTGCCATTGGGTGGTTGGCGACCGGAACTCACCATTGGCTGGCATTGGCGTTGATATGTAGCCACTGGTGAGCTACATCGCTGAGAGCTGTGTGAGCTGTGCCCCGAGCAGGCGAGCGGACCTGCCCGCTAGCATGACTGCGATGTGCAGCCAGCGCTGAGGTCCGGTCGCTGCTACCCAATGGGCCGGTAGCTTTCCAAAGACGATGCAAAGCCGCTCGTATATCTGAGTTACCAATAACGGACGACTAGACGGACGTGAAATGGTCATCTTACGATCGTCAGCTTACGGAATACGGTCCCAGGTGCATCTTTTGCGTACACGTTCAGTCTCGAGCCCCTAAAACTTCGTAAAGTAATGCCAACCTTTGAATAATTGCGCCCCGCAGTCACCCTTCCGCCCTCTATTCCCTCCCTCGCTGGTTGCGGCCGTCGGGCGCCTAAACGTGCACCTCCCCAGGCATGTTTTGCACACCATTTTTGATGCATGAATAGATTGTTCTGCATCTAGACGAGAGGAGGAAGCGGAGGAGTGGAGGCGATATGTCGCTACTTTACCAAGCTTCAGGAGCTTTAGTTCAACCCATCGTTGAGCGGTGGCGTCCGTGTGCATCGCTGTACCAGGCGAGCCACCTATTTTTAGACAAAGCTTAAAAACATCCCAAGGCAAGATGGGCGGAAGCAATTACAGCCAATTTTATCTTGCTACTAAAGTGTTTTTGAACTTCGCTCAACTGAATAATCGAAAAAGGGAAAGTTTTTAGCTGCAGGCTTTCCTGCGAGAATTCTGGTGCTAAAACATAGAGCGTGCCAAAAACAGACGTCTAATTATTCACTTTGTGTATGTTATACGAATAAAAGCCTAATTTATTTTTATTCCTTTGCTCTAGGTGAGTTTCGCTTGCGTTAAAAAAAATTGGCGGGGCTTATCTTTGGTTAAGCCTGGTAGGTTGCGAAAGCAGGTGTTTTATACTGCATATGCAGCGCCTCTAGTGGGAAGAGCGCGGCTCGTCGTGGCAAGGGGCCGCCGTTACCCGTCGAGCCGAGTTGCTGGCCCGTCTCTCGCTCCTGGTATGCCGCCGTGACGTCACTAGGCATGGTATGACGTCAGGGGTCATTCTAAATGTCACGCGTGGCTACCGGCCGCCGCTGCGTGACGACTCGACTTGGTAGCCCATTTCTCACCCTTGTATGACGTCAGAGGTCGTTCTAAAGGTCAAACGTGGCTACCGGCCGCTGCTACGCGAAAAGCCGTTCATGAACGTAGTTTTGCTTTCGCAATAAAAAATGCGTGCAATGTGAAAGGAACGCCCGCGAACATGCTTTCGCGTGTCACGACAGCAGCGCTCTCAAACGCAGAATTCCCGAACGTGGCCTCTTTCGAAGATGCCGCGAATGTGACGGGGTAAAAACAATGAAGTAAGCGCTGGCGACAATGTTTAAAGTCACCTGTGACTTGGCGTGAAAGAACATGGTGTTAAAGAGCTTATCGACTTAGAAAAGCTGCTTGGAAACGCCTATCTCATAAACGCTGCCCGCGGAATTGGTTAAATTACAAATTTTTCGCGGCTTCATTGAAAAGGACCACTGGTAAGGCGAAGGAGGAGTACAATGCGAATTTGAACAGTTATTTATCCAGCCTAAGTAACCGCAAAGGTTTGTACCGATTGAGTAAACGCAAGCTAAATTCTCCGGCCCCTCATGTTACCTAGTCAGTGGTTTTACCACCCGAGGATGAAAAAAAGACCTGAGAAGATAGCTCAAGGCCTTGCTCTGCGCTTTCGAGCTCGCTTGGTGGTGCTCTTCGTCCTACTCCCTCCGCGCGCAGACTTCATTGCGGTTACACCCTCAGAATTATTTTCCATATTTACTGGCCTCAAACCTGCAGCTTCTGGATGCGATGGGGTCTCTATCGGTATGTTGAAGTCTCTTGTGGAAGACTTGACCTCTGTTGTATTGCATTTTGTGAATGTATCCCTTGAGACGGCTTGGCTCCCTTCTTAATGGAAAATTGAGAAAAAAGTCTTACTTCCCAAAGATCCTAAGGTGGGTTTTTTATAAATTAAACCCGGCTGATTTGCCTCTTATCTAATTTAGTAAAACTCAGTGAATACATTTTTCATAGCCGTCTTACAGATCGCGTTATTGCACTGCAAGCCTTCAGTGCTTCTCAGACAAGGTTTTTTCGTGGGTGCTCGTTCTGGACTTCACATTTAGACTTGGAAAGCAGAATTACAGCTGCAATGGAGAAGAAAGAGGTCGCGGCTTTAGTCATTTTGGATATCGCTTAAGTATATGACACCGTAGAGCATTCTACACTATTGAACAAGCTTGACGAAATTCGGTCACCTCTTTACATTCTTGCATGGGTGCTGGAATTCCTAAAAAAATGACGTTTCCTCTGTTCCGGCGCTTCTCTCGAAAAGCTTTTCTCAGTCTAGGGTGTGCCTCAGGGATCGGTTCAGTCTCTTTATTTTTAACATACTTATGCGAGACATACCTACTCAGGGTGACATCAAAGTGTATGTGTATGCGTACGAAATAGCCTTTTTTCTTCTGCTAGAGACATTCATTCAGTTTACCAGCTATTGCAGGCCTACCTCAATGCACTGGAAGTATGGCTGGGTAAGTTACATTCAATTCTCGCCGTGAACAAATCTTCCGTTCTCGGTTTTCCTGAAGCGTCGCCTTTTTATATCTGTCTACTGTATCGTGGGGCCCAAATCCCGCAAGTTGAGTCCTTAAAGTAACTAGGTGTAATATATGACCCTCATCTACACTGGAAACCTCATATCAGAAATATAATCCTAAAGGTGAGCGAGCTCTCGGTCGCCTGACGCCTATCAGCAATAAGAAACTCGGTATGCGCAGAGACACTATTTTATTGCTCTATAAGACGTATTTAAGACCAATTTAGGAGTTCGGTTGTGTTCTATTCTCCGGTTGTCCTAGATGCAAAATTGAACCTCTGGTTCTTTTGGAAAGGCGCGCTCTGCGGCTTGGCCTGGGTTTGCAAACATCAGTGGCAAATTGTGCCCTCCTTCTGGAAGCTCGCGTGCGGGACTTGGAACTCTCGCTTCCAGCTTATCACACTTCGCTCCTTCTTACGGGAACTTGAGCCTATGCCTGGAGTGGCTTCTCCAATTTTTTGACTAACCCTGCTTTGTTTCTAGATAAACATTCGCCGCTGTACAAACTGCCTCAATTTGTGTATATAGAGCACCTGTTGTCCGGAATTGTAGTCTCGCGTAGGTCAGTGTAACGCGTTAGTAATGTGCAGGCTGCAGTAGCTGTTTGTTTCGACCATACGCTACCGTTACATGCAAAGCACTTATCTGCCAATGTGTTAAACTAAACGGTCTCCTGGAGGATTATCTGTTCCAGTATCCGAGCCATGCTGTTGTTTTTACAGATGCCTCTCTACAGGGCACAAAAGCAGCAGAAGGTGTTTATTCCCACACTAGATTGATATTATTCTGTCCAGGGCCCTGATTATACACCAATTTTTGCTCCTCGATTTCTCGCTATTGATTTGGCCCTTCAAAAGTTCCCCGCAATATTTCTCAAGTAATCATTGTATCGGGCTGTCTTTCAGTCTTGGCAGCGCTTGAAATTTCGGGATCTAGTCTCTTGTACTGATCCCTAATGTACTTTTTGCCACTTCATGTGCGAGAATTGCTTTTCCAGGGGATCCCAGGGCACTGTGGGATTACTTCAAATTGTATGGCCGATTTCTTATCGAAATCAGCCATCAATGGGCCTGTCCCATCTCGTTCCGATCCTCACCCGGCTGATCACGACCTGTTATGAACGTTACCAAATACACCCGTACCTGAGCTATGAGCCCATTCTTGGTACAGCGTATTTCGAACATTTGAAATTCCCATGGAACATACGCTCTTGCGCATCAAGGCAATCTGAGGTTTCCACGACGCTGTTGCGCTGCAGGATTTCACGCCTTAATATTTATGCCGTTCTGGGTTCACGCCGTCGAATCTATGTGCGTCGTGCGGGGACGTTGAAACGATAGATGATTTAATCCTCTGCTGCACGCGGTTTGCACGGCAGAGAAATCAGTTTTTTGCAAAATCCTCTTGCTCAATTAGGGCTACCGTTTACTCTTCCCGTCCTCCTCTCCTTTGGTGCAACCGTCAAAGGGCATGCTGTTAAGCAGGTGTGTCAGCTTCTTCACAAGAATATTACTGAAACCGGCAGATTTCTGTATTAACTTCTCGACGCCTTTAGTTTTCTTTCAAAATTATTTGATTTCTGATTATTGGTTTAAAATTTATTCAACCCACACCGCTTTGTTTCCTCAATTTTCATTCCGATTTTCTCAAGGGCTCTCAAAATTCGTGATCATTTTTTTTTTCACAGGTTCATCTGTTGATATTTAAGAGCTGCTTGAGATAAACCTCGGTGAGTTTTTTTCCTGTTTGTATCTGCACCAAACCGTGGCGAATCCCCCACCGTCGACATGTGCGATCGTTTTTGAGGCAACAACAACAACAACAACGAAATTTCCAGTTGCTCGACACTCGCCGTGAGGACCCATTCTGGGAAGTATCGGCTAAGTTTCAGGTGGCTGGTTGGGGCCTGTTTCTCATTGCGCTTTTGAGCTTTTCGTTTTGAGGGCATAACTCACGAGTTAAGGCCGTTAGCCCGGGTTATGCTTACCCAGTCTCCCGGCCGGGGCAGCTACTCCTGGTCGGCTTCCCTATTTCCTGATCCCCTGTCTCTGGGAGCTTTTTGCTGAGTGCCATCAGCAGTCTTCCTGTTGCCCGGGTGTCTAATGATGGCGGTGCAATCACGACGACCAACCCTAGGACTGTTCGGGCTTCGCTCCTCTCAGCCACTTCTCTATACGAGACAATCTTTGAGGTACACTAGTTTGTACGCGGTGGGAACCTGTTCCGAGCGCCAGACCTCACCTGTGTAAGAGATATACTGCACATACTACACATCTACTACACATCTACTACAGATCTACTACACATCTACTCCTCATCATTTGGCTTATTGCGGGTAAGTTGTTTTATCCTTTCCAATCTCGCCTGCACGAAAGGGACTGTTAGAGGTGTTAATTCTTTCCTGACTCCAGTTCAGACTGAACTTCCGATCGGAGCAGGTGTCGTTGCTGTGCACCGCTGTAGTCGGGATGTCAACAACGCGCGAGTGCCTACTGAGCATGTGGCTACTTTTGCTGGCCTGTCATCTTTCGTGTAGAGCCATCATCGTCTAGGCCTCTGCAGTGCAACAACTGCTGGCGCTATGGTTATAACGCCGGCGGTTGCAAGTCCAACTTACGCTGCAACAGTGGGGACGCTCATGCAACGAGCACCTGCACTGAGAAGAACGATAATTGTTGCCTTTTTGGTGCGAATCACACTGCAAAGTCCTCGAACTGTCTCTTTCGAGCGCTGAAAACTCAAATCGTTGAGATCATTTACCGGAAACGCTATTCACGCTGAGACGCAACATCAGAGCTTAAAGAACGAGCCTATGGTTATGCAGGTGTGACAGCCCACCAAGGGGTAATGTTTGACTCGACGCTTTCTCAGGCAATTGCGTATGCTATGGAGGCTTCCGTGGCTAAATTGGCTGAGCGAATTGTTGCAAGTGCCTCGGAGTGCTTTACTAACGTTCCGGCGGCTCAGCTTACTTGTGCGCTCCATGCTGGTTTGGTCACAATGTCGGCAACTATTCCCTCTCCACTTACCCAGTCTGCGATACCTGAAGCATCTCAGCCCCAGGAACGAACTACTGTCCCTACCGCTGTACTTTCTTTTTATACTTCAAATGATGTTGGGATCACCTATTATTCAGAGATGATGGACCCTGCTGTGCGGGTATAAGCTGTAGTTGTAGTTGTAATGTCTCATTCGTCTTTTCAGCGTCCCCAGACCAATTCAAAGAAACAGCAGCTTGGTACTAAGCGGAAGGATAACGTTTTGGAGCAGGCAGTTGCTGCCATGCTTTTGCAACAATCGCGTCGCTGCGAGTTCTACAGTGGAACAGTCGCTCAATTCTTTCAGCTTCAACAAATTTGAACTGCCTTTATGCCCAGCTTAGTCCGGATACTGTAATTCTACCAGAAACATAGCTTCAAGCCGACAAGCCTTTTATTTAAAAAAAAAAATATTGGTCAGTTCGTATAGATCGCCAATCAAGAGAAGGGGTTTGCTAACTTTAGTCTTCAAAATTTTGCCGCAGGGCTGAGCTGTCTTTTCAGCAAACCATTCTAGACTGTGAGATATTGTCATTAGCCTTTGTTCTTGCTGGGTGCTCTCCATTTTCGTTAGTGAATGTCTATTTCTCCTACGGAGTACAGAATATCACTCCTCTGGTCTTGCAACTCGCTAACTGTCAAAACCCAGTTCTTGTGGCTGGTGATTTCAATTTACATTATTCTCCGTGCGGCTTTAGGATAAACTTATGCGGCTGTCGCCACTGGGACTGGGTTTATGATAAGTGCCTTCTGTGTATGAATTGGTGATTTGCCACTTATCTTGGAGGACAGACTCAATCTGTTTCCGATCTCATATTCGTCACTCCAGGCATTGGCGTAATGAAATGTTCAACTGTTGTTTGCGACACCTTTAGTGATAATATAGCTTTAAGGTTTGATATTATATTTTTTATACTCCTGCAGCTTAACTGCGGTTTTACGCCAATAATGACAGATTGCAGAAGAATTTTCGCTCTGCCTTTGCGTCATTTTCTAACATGATCGAAGGTCACCAATCAGTAAATATATGCCTGGCTACAGAGGAATTCCGTAAAAGGTTGAAGATTTCTGATGCAGCAGTTAAAAGAGACTACTGATTGTTGTAGGCATGCGGACTGTGCAAGAGATTACAGGCGGACGAAGGCGACATGGAAAAAAAGCTTCTTCATATTCAATGCCCAAAAAACTGGAAGGATTACCAGTTTAGCCATTTTGAAAAGCATGGCTTCACGCGCGAAAGACAAATACTACACTGATTATTTCGATTATTTTCAAAGTCTGGAAATCGACGTGCACTATTCGGCTTTTTAGTGTGTAGAAAACAGCTCACGACATGTCGAAATTTGCAGTTATTAGTTTTGGCGCCAAAACAAGCTACAGAGGCGGTTGCGTCAAATGCCAAGGGATCGCAAAAGCGGTTCTCGTCTGTACTACTTTTGCTTGCAATGTTGCTGGCACCAGTGACGCCAAATACGAGTAATTATGACTCTTAAGTCAATAAGTATGAGCTGCATGTAGTTCTACTGAGATTACTACAACATCAACTGGTGGGCGAGTTGATCTGACATGTCTAGTGAAGCAGCGCAACGGCACAAGGTCACCGGAATAAAGGGACAAACACAGCGCTGTGTTTGTCCCTTTCTTCTCTTGCCCTCGTGCCATTGCGCTGGTGCACTAGATATGAGATTACTACCTGCTGCTCCCAGTGCTGATGATGCCACTTCAAAAAATTGGCTGATGGTTTAGCATGGTTGGACCTGGTAAAAAGCGATGGCTTCATCTTCGGTCTCCTCTGCACGTCACCACCGCATGGTTTCATTCCAACGGCAGTCTCTGGCTTCTTTCAGCCGAGCCGACTCGTGCATCTCTAGCCGGGGCTGCACCACCAAACGCCTCTTTTATACAACCGACTCGCCTCCTGTCGTCTCTATTGCGCATGCGTAGCTGGCGGAGCGCCGGTGCCGACTCGGCCGCCGCAGCCACGCTAACCTCACGAAGTGCCAGGCAAGGCGGGGCCCCATCCCAGCTGCGGCGGTTGCCATGACAACGGCTAGGCTTTCCGGCACCGACACGGCCCAGGCGCAGCCACGCTGACGGCTTGAAACCGGGCGCAGTGAAGCTATCGCCTCAAAATGGTCCTTTTTAAAGGAACGGAAGGTTGGGAAAGTTGGTACTGCTTCATAACTTTGCAGCAGCGCACCACAACGAGCACAAGAGCGAGAAGAGACACAAAGACGGCGCTGAATCTACATCTATGCTTTATTGGAAGAAAACACGCATCAATTTGTACATTCCGAAAATTCTACCCACATGCGCATATTCAGTCAAAGAATTACACCCAGAAGTGCCTATCACAGACAAGGTAGGTAGGAAAGACTCTTATTGCTCTAGAAAGTTGCTAGTAGCAGACGAGAAAGAAGAGGTCCATCTTCCTTCTTCTCACAGGGTCGGTGCCCCATCACAGACAAAATCGCTACACATCAAATGCGCGTACACAAAGGCAATACCGTTATACAGTATTCTCATTTTCTTGGCTGATATCGTTGCGGATGAAGCCCTGACACACCGTTTTTCCTTCTGGATAATGTGGAATGGCTCGGCCAGTTCCCTTGTGCGTCTGTCTCTATGCCGAAACGGCTCCTCTGTGTTTACAAAAGACTGACCGCATTCACAGACGAAGCAGTGATTGGCTAGATAATTTCCATCTTTTGTAATGAGTTAGCATGCTTTATTGGCCCCATATTATTACATCGGCCAGACTGGTCTATGTAAGTACGACCACAAAAAAGCAGAATTTGATGCACCACACCCTTCCTACACGTAACATATCCATTTACATGATCAACATGGCATCTCTTCCTCCTGCGTCCTTCATACTTGCATTGAACGGCCGCGCCTATTTTTTCTAGTTTGTTTGGGCCAAGAAAAGAACATTCACATCGTGCTTAGCCCCCACTTTCTTCAATATGTGTGATAGGGCATGTACTTACGGCATGACCACCGTTTGCTTGCGTTCTTTTGACGCCCTTCGCCGTTCCGAATCATGCTTCCATGACTTCAATGTGCCGATGATTTTGTCCGCACTCGACCAGAGAACGGAGTCAGGATACCTCGCTTCTTCACACCTCTTAACCTGTGTTGCCAGGCTATTGCCATTTGATGAAGACAGGTGCTCTTCACTGTCACGCTTAAACAACTTTTAAATATCCTGCTTTTTACCAGCTTGGAATGAAAGGAGTTATAGTTCAATAGCGGCTTTTCGCTTCTAGGGGAACACTGCCAATAAATATGGGTCACCTGACCTGTCAGTTTAAAATAAAGGAACCGGACGACACCTCCTGTGGGACTTCATGCATGAATATTAGCCCCGAACGATTTCTTACTAAGCTCGCAAAACGGAGTACTTTTAATATTAGCTGACTATCAACACCTCAGATATTCCTGGAGCGGAAAATTTTGTTGAACTCAGCGGCCTCAACTCTCTCTGACAATGCTGAGCTGCCGTATCCCTTCTCTGTATTCCTGTTACACAAGTCTAGTTTAGTGCTATCTGCCCTCTTTGCATTTTTCCATGAACATGAATCTCTCGATAATTTTTGACACTATTGTCGCCTCTTCACTTCTTTGAGAGAGAAGTATGCTGGAGGAACCCTTTCAGCATCGTGACCTTAGTTTGAGCAGCCCCTCTTGCTATCCTTTGGCGCCACCACACTTGGGTTCAACCACAGGTCAGGGGCCGTATTCCATAAGCTGTCCATTTTAAAATTACAGCATTGCGCCCGTATGGGCCTCCCTCATTGGTCACTGAGATATACCCGCGGCTTTCAAGTGCCTGTGGGAAGCGATCTGGGCATTGTGTGCTGGGCGACCGGACCTCAACACTGGATGGAATTGACTGCGATATGCAGCCACTGGTGAGGCGCAACGCAACGCTGTGTCAACAGCAGGCGACAGGACCTGCCCACTTGTTGCCATTGGCGGCGATATGCAGCCGAAGGTGACGTCCGGTCGTCTTCTACTCATTGACCGGGTCGCTTTCCACAGACGCTTGGAAGCCGCTGGTGTATCTGAGTGAGCAATGACAGAGGGTCAGACGGACGCGAAATGGCCTTTTTAAAATTGGCAGCTTATAAGATACGGCAGCTGTTTGCTCCGCTGTTCAAAATTTCTTGCTGGAATCCATCGACTGCGTTTAAACCATAGAATATTGTATTTTCTTTGACTTATTAAAACTTCGCCTATTACACTGATTGTTTTCTTATCCAAACTCTCTTCCCGTTTCAGTCCATGCCCTACTTGAATTATATCCCACCGGCGTTGCTCTATCGTGTGCGTTTCATCTGCCTTTATTATGTACAGGTGTATAGCAACCTCGGCCTCCCGATTCTTGGCCGATCCCCCAGTGTGGGTATGTGGCATAATTTTTAAGGCGAACAAGAACAACGCAAAAGGCAAGGCATATGAACTCATGCTAGACAGGAACACACTGAAAAGGGGAGGCAAAGGTGCAAATACAAGGGCAAAACCCAGCAGTAAGACCCAAAGACACGAAATATTTGTTACAAACAACTAGAGTGTAATTCAGAGCAAATAGCACAATAAGCAGCACAGTACCCAGCACAAAGGCACCCAAAGCAGGCACCAAAACGACGGCTCAGTGAATGCTATAGCTACAGTGGAGTGAGCAATAAACACAGATGTTGTAATGCACGTGAAACGAAGGCAATCAGGACGATAGACGGGCCGCTCACGGCACGTACTACCTCGCTCGTGAACTGACACCGCACGGTAAATGGGCCTCTAGGATTTCGCCTCCATCGAAATTCAACCAGCACCGCCGGGTTCGAAACCAAATCTTTCGGGTCAGTAGCCAAGCCCCATAACCACTGCGCCTCCGCGGCAGCTACTTAAAACATCTCCGTACTTCACAGTACCATCCGCACTCAAACGTACTTGCAGATAGGGCAGTTCGGAAAATCATCATCAGCCTGACTACGCCGACTCCAGGGCAAAGGCCTCTCTCATGTTCTATTCACCATGTACACAAGGCAGAAGGCTTGTCTACAACACGCTCTGGGCGTGTTTCGGGCTGAATTAACACGCGATATCTATAGATAACATTTGGTTAAAATGGTCTTGATGTAAGCATGTGCAGTTAAACTTATAGGATTTCGCTGTCATTTTTTGACTTCCTAGTCGCAGCGTCTTTGGGAGGTGCGGAACAGATAGTGCACTCCTTCCAGACATGCGTTTTGCTCTCTGTACTTTGCCAGCTGCCGCCACCATAACCCCGCAAATTTCTAAATCTCATCCGTCAACCTAACCTTCTGCTGTCCTCCGCTATGCTTGCCTTCTCTTGAAACCCATTCCGCTACGCTTAAGGACAAGCGGGTATCTTGCCTTCGCACCACAAGCCCTCACCAAGCACATATCTTTCTCCTGATTACGACTAGGATGTCATTAACCCGCGTTTGTACCCTCGCTCACTTTTCTGTCCGATTTCGGTCTCTTAACGTTGCCCTTATTATTTTTGTTTTTCAGGGCCCATTGCGTTGTACCCTATCGTAAGCTAAGCCCATTTCGTTAGCTTCAATGTTTCTGCTCACAGGTGACTGAGAGTAGGATGCAGTTGTATACTTTTATTGCGAAAGCAATAGTACTCGCACCTTCAAGCCTTCGCGTAAGCCGGCCGCAGTTACGTTTGAGCTTTACCGGAGTGAATATGGGCGACCAACTCGCTCCTTCAGATAGCCCGGCTGCAGTTACGCAGCTGTGGCGCGCCGAGCACCTGTGGCGATACTGCCGCTATGACGTCATACCAGCTGTAGATTATGGGCGACCAAGTCGCTCCTTCAGAGAGCCCGGCTGCAGTTACGGTGTGTGTTTGCCGCGCGGAGCACCTGTGGCGCTACTGCGGCTGTGACGTCATACCAGCTGTAGATTGTGGTTTCTTTCTCTCAGTTGCAACAACATCAAAAACAAAATATAAAAAATACCGTAGATGCTTTGAGTCGTCGCGCAGCTGCGGCCGGTAGCCACGCGTGACCTGTAGACGCGCCGCACTGCGTTCCTTCAGTTGGAGGCGCTGCGCTTTTGCTTTCGCAACCTACCAGGCTTAACCAAAGCTAAGCCCCCGCCAATTTTTTTTCTTGAGGGACATTCGTAATTGCCATTCATGACCTAAGAAGACCTGCTACATGCGCTCCACCCCTTTCTTATTCTCCTTGTTATTTCCCTCATGATCCAGATCAGCGGCCACTGCCAGTCCTGAGTAGACGTATTTCTTTACCACTTCCAGCACCTCGCTACCCAATGTGAACTATTGTTCACTTGCTTGATTATTCAACATTAGTTTGCTTTTTGCATGCTGTTTTAGATCCACCGTTCCGCTCTAATTGATCATGATTTGATGTTCATCTCCTGAATGACTTAGCAAGGCAATGTCATCAGCGAATCGAAAATTTCTTCGGTATTCTCGATTAACTGTTATTCCTAACTGTTCATGATCCAGGCACCAGAACGCCTGTAAACAGGCGGTCAATAGCAATAAGGAGACCATGTCTTCCTGCCCTTGCTTTTTGGAACTTTATTGCTGACTTTACGGAGGACTATGGTAGCTGTGCAGCTGTTTTAGATATATCCCAGTATTTTCAGATCAGCCTCTTCTAGAGCCTGATTCCGCAATGCCTGCATGACTGCTGAGGTTTTCACTGAGTGTAATGCTTTCTCGTAATCAACGAAGGCTATATATAGGGGTTGGTTATAACCTGCGCATTTCTCTAATCACCTGATTGATAGTGTGAGTATGGTCTATTGTCGTGTATCCTTTACGAAAGCGTGCCTTATCATTTGGTTCGTTTAAGTATAAGGTTGTCCTGCCTCTATTAGCGGTTACTTTACTAAACCCCTTGTAGGAGCGAACACTAAGCTGATCGGTCTAATTTTTGAACTCTTTCACTTCTTCTTTATTATGAATTGAGATGATGTTATAGTTCGTGCAAGCTTCTGATACACTGGAAGTCATAAGGCATTGCGTATAGAGGGTGGCTAGCTTTTCTAGCATAATCTTCCCTCGGTCCTTAACAGTGCCATGGTTACCTGATCCCCACCATCTGCTTTCCCCTTCTGCATTGCTCCTAAGACTTTCTATTTCATTAGTGGCGGGATTTCCCATTGGTGTGCTCTGTTGTCTCTGTCGTTAACGTTCTGATTACAAAAGGTACTGTACAGATTTGTGTAGACCTCTTGGGCTACTTTAACTATAAAATCAATATTGCTAATTATTGCCACCTTTGTCTCTTAACGTATACATTGGTTTTTACATACGCCTAGTTTCCTCTTCACCGCCTTTAGGCTACGTACGTTCTTTAGAACATGCTCCATTCTCTCCATATCAAACTTCGTTATGTCGGCTACCTTATGTAGGACAATTCAGAATGGCTTCAGGAAGGTTCTGGAAAGGAATCTGCACACAGGCCTCCCAAAAGTGCTCTTCAACTACCAAATAACACCTCTGGATGAATTAAGGATAGTTGCCGGGCCTGTTGGTACACGATCACACGGTAAAATAGCGCGCTTACACGGGACGAAGAAAGAAGACACGCACACACACAGCGCTGAACTTACAACTGCATGGTTTATTGCATTGCTCGCAATAAATACCGGAAAGGAAAACAAAAAACAACCAAAGGAAGGCGAGGAGATATCCTCCAGTCGCATCATGTCGTCAATGGTTATTCAAGATATTTAATCTATTTTCTTGTCAGTGCCATCGATGGAGTGCTAACGCATGACGCGCCTTTCCTATCTATGATGAATGCTTCATATAGTTCACGTTTGTGCTGATGATTGTACCGCCTCAAAATCTGGCTTCGTCCAAGGTTAGGTGTGCAATAACAGGCAGATACGTGTTTTGCCAGCGTGCTGCCGTATCCCGTGCGGATGTTAATGGCGTGCTCTCGTAGACGGTCGTTTATGCAGCGTCCACTTTGGCCCACATAAGATGCGCCGCATGACAGCGGTATCTCGTAGATTACCTCCGTGTCACAGGTGTCACAGATTACCTCCGTGTAAGCGCGCTGTTTTACGGTGTGACCTCTGGATGACGGAAATCTCTCTTTCAGCCACTTCTGGGTTACCAGACTCGTTCTCGCCTGGTCACGTTCCTGCCACCACCTGTTTTCCTTCCGTTACGTTCGCAGGAAGAGGCAGATAGCATGCTCGGCAGTGGTGATTTCGTTTGGGCAAGAAACTTCGGTGAAGGTGAAAAGTGGCTCCCAGGAACCGTGAAACAGACAATGCATAACCAACTAGCCCCGCAACGTGTTTTACTAAGGTTCATGGATGGTTACAAATGAGATGCCAGCTGGAGAAATGCAAGAACACTGGGATCAGCTTCACCCACGTGAAGCTCCAGTCATGCCGGCGACAACACCTGCAGAAAAAGCAGCAGCTGACCCGCCACCTGAAAAACAATCCTCTTCAAAGCCACCCTGTGGCCCACACCGTTTCGGAACTTCAGCGATCTGCCCGTGTCAAGTAACCGGTGCATTTTTATCCACCCTAAGCAAGGAAGAATGCTGTGCCGTAATTTGAGTGTGCCGGCTACGACCCATTAACTGCGTGGTGTGCGCGCCGAGCCGCCAAGTGATCCTTCGGGAGTGCGCGCAGCGGTGTGTTGCGTTTACACGGAGGGCCCGCTCTGGCGCCGAGGTTTATGTTAGTGCCCCGCGCGCAGGCATGTGCCCCTTCTATTTCCGAGAAGAAACTTAATGCTGTGTTTCGGCAGCTCTCGTTCCGTCTGCTTCTTGTAACCACGTCTGCCTCCGCTGGTAGGCGGTAAGGCATTCATCTACAGCGTGACTAGTGGACGCCACAGAGTGACAGCTTCGTTATCTGGTGCCACAAAGGCTATGGACTGGTTTCGAAATAAAATAAGCAGTATTAATATATCTAAGAAGCTATTATTCTGCTTCTATAATCGTTTCAAGGTGGTTACCCTTGACTATCCTCTGGTGTTGCATGGATAAGATTGTATGTCCTGCTCTTGTAAGCGTCCACTGTTTTAGGCTGTATTAAAGCACCTCGGCTTTTATTTTGACAGGGACCTCACTTGGAAAAGCCACCTTGCTCACGTTTCTAAGAGACATCTCTGGGATACTGGGCGAAAATTTTGCGCCAGCTGTTTCTGATGCCAATAACGCATAAAAAGGATAACTACGGTAACATTTTGCGCAAAAAAAGGCGTGAGAGTCATTTTTCTGTGTTTTCCTATGGTGCCTAAAAAAGCTGCCAATGTGAGGTAATAAGACTCCTGCTGATCCAGCACAATTCAATCGCTATACAAATTTCACGTGTGTAAGACCAATTTTCGCCATCCTTTTAATTTTCCTGCTCAAAAAGTTTAGTCGGCGTTTTGGCAGTTTCCTGCGAAGAATTTTGAATTGGCAAGTGGCAGCGCATAAAATTCGCGCATAGAGAATCGTTGGCGGCACTGTTTGTGGAACTGTCACCATTTAGCCATGCCGGCGATTCTGGTAAGTTTGACGTCCCGTTGAAGATGATAATTTCCCGCTTTCTCTTCCTCCGCCAAGGAATCTGCTCACTGTTGAATGAGAACTGTCAAAAATAGAAAGTCATTAGAAAGGGAGCTCTGCGTTAAGAGACCATTGCTTGTGCTGTTGGTACCATTTTAGTGTGAACTTTATAAGAAAACGGGCGAATCATATCATGATAGCCGAAGGTTCACACCCGTGAAGAATTGAGAAATAACTTCAGCACTTTGAGACTAAATTTTCACTAGGCCTAAGGAATTTATATTGTTGCTGACCTATGTAATTTCTTCTTTCAACCTCTCACTAGTGTGGTTTGCGCAGGTTGTGCCTGGAAGGCGTGTGTTGCGCATCTTAAAAGCAGCCTCCTGCGTTTGGCAGGTTCTCATGGGTATGTATACCGGGTATCATATTCTCGTATGTACCTACAAGAAAGAAAGCCGCGAGACTTCTTGCCTTCATCACAGCTAAGAAGTGGCAGAACCGGTTCTAGCCCCTCTCCCAATGAGCGCGCTACGGGAAAGACAGTGCACCACCAATGGTGATTGTTGGTTGGTTTATTGGGTTTAACGTCCCAAAGCGACTAAGGCTATGAGAAACGCCGTAGTGGAGGGCTCCGGAAATTTCGACCACCTGGGGTTCTTTAACGTGCACTGACATCGCACAGTACACGGGCCTCTAGAATTTCTCCTCCAAAGAAATTCCAGCCGCCGCGGCCGGGATCGAACCCGCGTCTTCCGGGCCAGCAGCCGAGCACCATAACCGCTCAGCCACCGCGGCAGGGCGCGAATAAAGTGCCACATCCAACTATAAATGCTTTTATAGAAAATTCTGCATAACGACAGTTTACTGTACGGGGACTGGGAGTTGCCCATGCTGCGCCGCACTTTCCGCAGTAGTTAGCTACATCGAGATAAGGGAAACTACAAGAGACAAAAGAACGGCACCGTCAGGAAAGTCTCCAGCGCGCATGATTAGGGAACAGCTCGGTTTACAGCTCTTAAGTGCAGCCTATACGGACCTCACCCATGCATGGACAGAATCTTATCCAGGTGCTCTTGGGCAAAGTCTGACGGTCGTATTCGAGGGGATGATAAAGGTGTCCTCGCCGTAAGAACTCGGAGTAGTTGAGGAAAGATAAAATTAGATTGTGCAGATTATTTGACCCACTTGTTGTGTATATCGTACTAGACCGTATCGCTGCGTGTAAGAAAAGAGCACTTCCTTGAGAAGCACTAAGAGGAAACAACTGAAATTTGGCTTCTCGCACCCTGTGCGCCACGTAAAGGTTAGCTGCAGAAAGATTTCTTCAAGTCATAATTAGCAGACAAGGCTGTGATTTTCGGCTCAAGCTGCATGCTGTAAAGACGCGACGTTGTGTCCGGGTGAAAAGCGGTGGCTTTACGAATGCGTGAAAATCACTTAAACCCACCTGCCCTTGTCTACGTTCGGGTAGGCGTTATGTCCGAGATGAAACTTCGTAGCTTGCTGGAGCGCCATTATTTATATGACCGCTGTGCAAGTTTTGGCAAACATTCGGCACTCATATCGTCAGTGGCTGGCACACTCAAGACGTGCGGATGCTTTGCTTTCTTCTTGCCGCTACGATGCTTCGTAAGTTACCGCCCCTCACATTGCTCAAAGTTTCCTCTCAGCGCGAAGATTCGAGAATGTTCTAATCATGCAAGATGCACGCACTTCTGCGAAATGCTGCAGCTTGTAGACGAAGCATTTTCGATGCAGCCCATGCAGCGCAGCGCAGGATACTATACGTGTAAATTTTGCCGTCAAGATATTTAAGATAACCTAAACAAGCATCGTTAGTCTACTATGACGATGCTATTTTGCCCGGTTCTCAGCAGGCGTGCGCTTGTCCTATCTCTCTCGGTTTCCTCTAGAAACTCTCAGCACTGCCAGCAGTCAGGCGTGCAGAGTGCTCCCAAGTTGATTTACCTGGTGTGCTAACGACAGAAACCTGGCTACGAGAAAGCTTTCCCTTTGTTATGGTTCTGTAACCGGATAGAAAACCACAAGATTTGGAATGGAATATTAGTCCTCCATCGCCGCAAAAAAGGGGGAATTGCATCGTGGGTTACTCATCTTGAGGAGCGGTATGACAATTAAGAGGCCTCATCTGTTTTGCTCAATATAGGAAGACAAATCTAACGAGTCCAATGAAAGGAAACTTCTGTGACTAAAATGAAAAAAATATGTCACCTGCAAAGACAGTTTCCGCTACACCTGGTCAACCCACTGCAATTGAAGCAACAGGCGACTCTTCACTAGTTTTCGTCGGCTGCTCATATAGCTTCGACAGCACTGGTTGGTGTAATGATTGAGTACATTACGACTAAAGTACTTTCCAAAGGAACATAGTTTTATGAACGGTGGCTTCTGACTGAGCGCGGCTCGGTATGTGTCCTGGAACGGGAACGTACCTCATGAGCCTCTACCGGATTCAAGAGTTTCTGCAGAAAGTTGCTGACAAAAGAAAAATCGTGCTTCCAGGACAATGCTGATACTATCACAGCCATGTGCCAGGACAACGATGGCTGTATCGCTCTTTTCTTCGCTCTCTAGGCCCTCTCTTCTCTTCTTGAGTACTCTCCATTTCTGAAAAAAAAAAGGTCTGCATGGGTTCCGAGTGTGGCGTAGTTAGGTGTTGCGTGACTTCTCGCATGATCCTAAGATCACGGCTCCCAACTGTAGACTAATATGTTTATGATCCCTTCCCTGGCTGTACTTCCCCTCTTCGTCTATTTCCATCATCGCCAGCTTGCTATAGATGCCCTGCGACATTAGACAGTAGTAAATGGTTGTGTGCCTGTCACGGAATTCCCACGTGATTTGTGCCTCAGGTTTAGTTTCTCTATTGACAATAACTAGGTTGTGCCGCTCACAGAAGTCTAGCATTAACTTCCGGTTACAATCTGTGTATCCATCCAGATCCACGATGTGGCCATTCATGTCTCCAAGCAGAATAATATCGGCGCTCTCTCCAAACTGCTTTATATCGTCATTGAGGCACTTAACTAGATGCTTGTTTTCATGCCTGCATTTGTCCCCGGTCCCTAAATAAACTACCCCTAGCATGTTTTTTACCAGCAATTCTACCAAATACCCAGACATGTTCTTTGCAAGTTGATTTAATTCCTTGCCAATTTGTTCCTTGATGTATCAGCATACCTACTCCTCCTCCCTTTTTCTCCGTTGTTGTTCTGTTGACTCCTCAACAGAGATAGCCATCGATTAATGGTGGATCTTCTAGATCACTCAGATGTGTCTCGCATAGAGCGTAAACACCTACTTCTCCGTCCTTTAATTGCTCTTCTAACCATTGCGCTCACATTCTACGCCCTTCCTTGTTTATGTAACTGATCCTAGTGTTAAAATTATTTCCAGAAGTGGTGGTATAATTTCGATGGAGGCAAAAATCTAGTGGCTCGTTTACTGCGTGATGTCAGTGCATGCTTAAGAACACCAAGTGGTCGAAATTTCCGGAGCCCTTCACTAAGGCGTCTCTCATAGCATGAGTCGCTTTGGGACGTTAACCCCCATAAACCAAACCTATTTAGCAGTTTTCTTCCTGGAACTCCTAGCGGCGATTTTGTTGGGCAGAGCCGCCGTTGTTACACTTTCTGCTTCGCTTCGGCCTACCCATACACCCTGATCTGCTGCGGAGCCCCTAAAAAATCTACTGCCTGGTCTGCCAGGAGCCCGCCGATCTTCGCTCCTACGCTTCCACTAAGATGGATGGGATCTCGTGTAAAGCGTCTGCGAAAGCCTGCTCTATGCACTTCCCTGTTTATGTGTGCCTCTTCAAAGCCTTTCTCGACGCTTAACGTCCTTATCTCTCGATTAGGAGTCACCACGTCTTTGGCAATCTCTCCGTTCTGTCCTTGCACCTTCGGCACAGGGCACACCACGATCTGCAGTTGCTGTGCCTTATATCGTCTACTCCCTCAACTAATCTGTCCACTACTTGTGCGGTGTCACCATTCAGGACATCATTTAGCCCCGCCGCTATCACTACCAAATTACGCCCTGCAGCGTTCTCTGAAAGTTATCTTTTAGTCTCTCTGAGTACCGCGTCCATTATCCTCCGTGAGAAAACCTCAACTGCTACCTGCATATCACCCTTTACACGCGCCATTATAGCTCTTTCGCACCTCGTCATATCTTAGTCACCAGCGATGAGCACTAGGGTACTCTCTTCCTCCCTCCTAACTTCCGGACTGTGCTGCCTTTTATCAGTTACTGAGACATCATTCTTCGTGTTTAGCTTGTTCCCCTTCTTGGCGGTGCATTGCTGTTCCGGTCTGAAGCTGCCGGACTTACATTCTTATCGCTATCCATGCCAACGCTAGCACCGTCCACATGGCTGGTGCTGGAATGTCCTCAGTGTGGCTTCCGATGCCGGTGTCAATCATTTTTTTTTTTTGCAGTTGAACAAGCTGTTCTTGAATTTTCCGCTTCTCTGCTCTTTCGAACCTGTAGCTCTCTTTCTAGAGCATCCTGACGTAACGCTAGTTTGGTGTTCGCTTGGTCAGCCCTGTCCACGCGTGCACCCAATACGCAAGATTTCTTCATAAAATGCGCGCCTTCGGCTTTCTCTACAGATTAGAACTGCAATTCCTTCAAATTCACCGACGCCTCACTCTCCTTGCTTCTAACCTTCAGTTCCTAACCCATCTTAGCAGGACTCGATTTTTGCTACTACAAAATTCTAGAACATCTATACATGCTAAAATAAAATTCAAGCTACCACAAATGCCGATCACCTAGGAACAGAATAACTACCGTTCTAAAATTGTCAACTTTAAAATGAGCGCTGAAAGTCTATAGCTGCCGGCTAGAATAGACCCGGCCTTTATCGGTCACTGACCTAAATTCTGCTCTTCAGCCTGCACTTCCTCTAACTGGCCTAAATCTAAAACTGTGTATCCAAACTTCTATGGGAGGTCTTCTCACGACATCACGGGGCTATTTTGATGAATAGCGCATAGCGTCAGCACTGAAGGTCGGAGCAAGGGGCGATAAGCCGATCAGACTTGCAGACAGCCGTCCGTCGTGCTAAATGTGAAACAAAATGGTGGTCACTGCGACGACCGTGCACACTCCCTGCATTGTGGGCGGAGAAAAAATTTTAGCATATATGCTTTTAGAATGCGCGGATTGTACACCGATACAACAACGGGAAGCTTTGGGCCAGTTGGTCTGACAAGTCGGAGAGGAGGAATAACCGCGAACTTGACAGGACTGAAGAACGAGAAGAGGACAGGACGAGCGGTTACCGCTCGTTTTGCCCTCTTCTCGTTCTTCAGTCCTGTCAAGTTCGCGGTTATTCCTCCTCTCCAACATGTACACCGATAATTATGGTATTGCTGGTGGCGCTTGGACAAACGATGCTGATTTCTAAACGGATGGCCTCTTGCATTAACGCTAACAGCATGACTACATTCATTTTTTTCCTCGTTATCAAACCTCCCCGCAAGTGCTTCATCCTGCTGCTATGGTGTTTTCAGTAATGCAGGGTATAAAAAAAGCGTGAGCAGGTCAAGCCGACATTGAAAATGGGATACTCCTGAACCTAGCGAAACGAACATCAAATCTTGGGCCCAAACGTACACAAATCTTGAAAAAATTTTCATACTTTAAAAACGCTTCTGAGAATACTTTTAATATATCCTAAAAACGTCTCTTCCACAGATTTTTCTACCAAGCAGGCAAAATTTTGCCATTCAATATATAATAAAGATAAGCTAAGAGTTGCGTTCTAACGTGAGCTCCAACTGCATTTAATGTGGAAAATATCGTTGCTGGAAAATAGCAATACATTTTACTCTACCCACGATCTAAAGGGTGACATTTGGCAACCCCTAGAGCAAACTAAATTATCGCAAAACTGGTACCATCTTCCTAAAAATAACAGAACACGAAATTGAGCAGACAAGCCTACGGAAATGAGGGCTCGTTATGATATGCATATTTAGAAAGCGAAATTCCATCGTAACCAGGGAAAGCCTAGGGGAATGTTTTTTTTTTTACTTTGTGGTGTGGAACAATGGCAAATTAGTAGTATGGCTAAAAATTATTTGATTAGAAAGTAGAAGAAACAACAGTCAAATGCCGCCAGTGGGATCTGAACTCACGACCTCCTTATGTTTACCAACTCAGCTACGGCGGCGTCTGTCCAATATTCTACTATCGGGAGTATTTAAGTTCCGTGTAATCTAACCTTGGTAGTGTTGACGAGCGCCACCCTTCTCCATAGCAGCGGACACAGAATATCCAGTATTAGCGCGAGTCTCACGAGGAACGTGATCGAATGGTGAGGACAGCAGCTGCGCGAAAACCCTCTCACGCTACCTTGACACGAACACGAAACACGAGAGCTACACTCCCTACTTCCATAACGCTCCACAATCGCGTTTTGTCAGGTGCATATTTCTGCATGTCTTTTATTTCCTTCGTATTTTCAGCATTTTTTTCTTTTTAAATCTTTCAGTTAGCTATCGGAGCAAAAAGTATTTTTGGTTGTACTTTTATTTCGTGCTTTTGTCACCTTGCATAGCGGCCTGTGGTTTTTTGTAACGCTCCTCCATGGGTCCGGTGGACAAACGTTTTTGACTAAAGCAAAAGCATTCCTGGGCTATGTCGGCGGGTTCGTGTCACCAAAACTTATTAGCAAAAAGTGTCCGCAAAACGTCTCCGCAGTAGTGGCGTTCTGAGAAGAGGTAGCATCAAACGAGTGGTTGTAATCGATAGAGGATGATATGAGGATGCTGCGGGGAAAAATTATGTCGATGGGATGAATAGTTAACTAATTAGAGCTAAAATGTCGAAAAAGCGTCGAAATAGCGCGTGCGTCGATATAGTGGACGGGAAAACATCCGTGCACGGGAAATTAGTGAAACAATAGACAAAAGAGTGAAAATAAAGTATTAAATCAACGGAAATGCATTTCATGAGTGATCATTAATCGAACAAAAAGTTTCATTGGTATAGAATAATTAGCTAATTAATTATCAGCAAAAACTATTCCACGGTTGAATAGGTTTGACAGGGATATATGAAGTGGACGGGAAAGCAACCAGGGCGCCAAATTTGGAAAACCTTAATGGTTGCCTGAGATAAAAAAGGCATAATCAGAGTAAATAAATTGCTATTTAATTCAAGAATCCGATAATTACGCTAATTCGGTAGTTATTTACTTAACAAACAAAAAAGAATGATAATGAGAGGCGAAGAGTCGCGACGAGTGCCGAGGAGGCGTCAGTGCGTTTAAATTCGCCCAGTGCGGGTCACACGCAGTTATCTCCATTTTTTATTGATTGGGCATCAGAGTGTCATATCGGGAATAAGTGGCTGTAGGCTGAGGCCACCGATGAGCAATGAAAGAAAACGAAGATCAATAGACATAAACATGCAGGAAACAATATTCTGCATCGCAATCTTTGGTTGAGTTGGAGGCTGTACGCAGCCACTGGCGGGATTAGCCTCGCGGGATTAGCCACTGGCGCGATTAGCCTAGCCGTTAATTGCTCCACCGTAAAAATCCATAGATATTAATTAAATCAGCAATTGGCTACACAGCGCATATCTCTGACCTGGCAGGTCTACGTCATCATGCGCGCAATCCCCACAAGAGTCACTAACTGCTACGGTCGCCACCTGAAGTATAGGCCACAGTCTCGATGAAATTTTAGAACGCGGGAGGGAAGCGTCTTGTCTGTGTGACTAGTGTCCGCGCTGGTAAACGATGTCTTGATATGAACCGTATGACACTCCTGCCCGCATGAATTCATTGAGTAGGCCACACCATTCCGAATTAACATCTGGACAACACATGACATAATTCTTTACATCACCGCACACACTATGCGAAGAAAACAGCGGAGATGATGCCAGACCCGTCTTATGCATCGACACTAGGGTACGAGCAAAACCTGTGCGAATGCAGAGTAGTTAAATGGCTTCAGGTCTCTTTAGTCCCTTGGTCACACGCGGTTGGTTGGGTGGACAATACAGGTAACTGAAATGACTGCGGACCGTTACTTTCAAGAATATCTTTATATCTGGAGGGACATCTCTTGATGGATGCACAGAAAGAGCCTCGTGGGCGAGGACGCCTGCCACCTCGTTGCCCAAGACGCCTACGTGCGAAGGAACCCATTAGAAGCTTATACATAGAGTAGCCTCTGTTGTTCAGATTATGCACCAAGTTCAGAGAGCTAATAGACAACCCTTCGCAGGGAAGCCCACACTTTGATCTTTTGAAGGGCCGATTTCGAATCTGACAATATGGCAGCAGGGTGAGCCGGAAAAGACAGATCGTTCCACATAACTGGTCGCGCGTTCAGCCGTTATGGAGGACACGGCACTAGTAACGCGGGCATGCCAGGAAATATTCAAGGATGGAGTATGAAATTCCGCTTCACTAACTCTGCACAGAACCATCAGTGAAACCTTGGGCATTGAAAGCATACTGTTATTCAAAATGCTCGAGACAGAGCGAACGCGTTTCTAGCAAAGGAGTGCTCCAATTAGCGCGAACGCGAGGAATGGTCAACGCAGAGGTGAGACTGAAAATGTCTAAGGTGGGTTTAACCGGTGGCTTCGTCTGTGAACGTTAAGACGTAAGGTGCTAAGCCTGGGACTCTAAGCCCAGGCTTAGTAAGCCTGGGACTCTGATCTGTTTCGGAGCCACTCGAGAAGAGCTACCGTCTCTCCGAGGCAACCAAGCCGCATTAATAACGTTTGTGAAGCCACAAGGGCAAGAGATTTTAATAGTGGCTCATAAAGAACTCGATTGTTCGCGGCCGCCTGCGGACTCGCAACGCTCTGCTTATGCTCTTTCTCTCCAAAATTTCAGGATGTTCAAACTGTGAAATATTAAATGTAGTTGATACATTATGCGGCTCACCACCAGGGCTTCATGGAGTCTTACCATTGACGAAGGATTATTTCTCCATTGTTCACCTGCGATTATACAGATCATACTAACGCGCAAAGACAGTGCTGAGAAAACTGATTGCACGACTTGTCGCCACTGGAGACGAGAGTCAAGAACGACGCCAAGAAAGCTCGACTACAGACCGATTCGGTTTAACCTTTACATATATCTTTTTATAAGCAACTGTTAAAGGTACATCGGTGCCATTTGCTCAGCTAGATTGTACAACAAAGCAGACATTATTTACCTCACATGGATCAATAATTATATGATTAATCTAATTGACTGATAAATGTTTAATTTCAGTGGACCAGGTTTAATTACGATATTGGTGGCTGTCAATATCGATGGTGATCCCTGTTCTTAATTTTTTTTAAATCGGCAGTGTGCTTCCTAATATCGAACGTCAAAAATAAGCTTTTGAAACGTTGCTGAGTCAACTTTGTATTATTACCTAGTTATATAATGGCGCCGCTGCGCGTAATATCGCCGCCAAAATCAAGTTCTACATTATTACATGCACCAACTGCGCCTGTATTAGATGTATAAGAAGTGAATGACTTCATTTTATAAGTATGCAATGCGGAAATGCTAACTGGACGTGCTTTCAAATGCGTATTTTTAACATTCTATATTCCAAAACACATTTCCTTGTTGTTGACCTTTGATGTTGATGACCATCAGTTTCCCAATATAACCCTTCTGCGTAAAAACAAGAAGAAAAATTGTATTTGTTAAGTTCATGAATTCATTGTTTAATTATTGCTTCAAAATTTGAACACGAAATCTGTCTTGCTGTACAATCTAGCTCAACGGACTGCACCGACGTATCTCTCAGTTTTTTTAAATAGCTGTAAATGCTAAAAAAATCATCCTGTGCATTGACGAATACACGGGCTGCCATGGTCTGTTCTGCAGCCACGCATAACGTCTTGCAACAATTGGAAACAAGACAAGGTCGTACGTTTCCACTTATATAGACAATCCCATACATTTAAGATAATCCTCTACTGAAAGCAGAGTTTCTTGAGCTATCAAGGCTTATCGCTTGTGTTAGTAGCTGATAAACACAACAGAAATGTCGCCTTCATATAATATAGACATACGGAGCTTCCTATGATTTTTCTTCAAGGCCTCAGGAAGACGAGTCATTAAAACATTAAAGTGGGAGAAAGGACCTCTGAGGCAGACCTCGCAATACAGCCCTTTTTATGCTTGAAATAGTCCCAAAACCTCGCTAGAATGCAGCGGTCACAGATGAAAGAGTGAATGCATCATAGAAGATGCTCCTGTACATCCATGGCTTGCAAAGTATTTAGTATTGAGCTTTGAAGGACACTGTCGTAAACGTTTCCTACGTGAAGGAAAATGGCTAGTGTCGAAACGCCAAAAGTCCTCTGAAGTTCACTGTGGCTTACCAGGTCGAACACTTTATCTTGCGTACTAAAACCTTGGAGGAATCGGGTCATGCATGATTGAAGTGCTTTGCTTTTCTCTAGCCACCACGTTACGCGACCGCTTTTGGGTTAGGAATCGGGCACACAAGCTGCTCAGCCGCTACACCATATGCAGTGGGAGCTGGAAAGGAATAAGAATAGTGGAGAGGGTGGACCACTGCCCCTGCTCCTTCGCGGGCATGTGCCATGCGTCCCGCTTGACGTCCATGGCGTCATGCGCTGAAACGAAAGCAAGTAGCAACCAACACTAAAGAAACCAAACAAGACAACAAAAGCGTGTGTCATGACCTAAGCAGTGGCAGCCAGTGGGAGAGAGGGAGAGAAAGAAACGTCATTAAAGAACGTAGATTAAGCTTTTAGAACATCCTATGCCTGGTTGACCAAGGACAGGTGGTCTTCCCGGAAGGAAATGTAGAGACTAGACTGGGTGACAGGAAAGGAGTAGAGGCAGTGCTCCAGATTAGGATATAGAGCACGACAGATGGGACAGGATAGGTCAGGACAAAGACAGAAAGGGAATAGTCGGGATTGTGTACAGAGAGTTTTTGTTTGAATTCTACGAAGTTTATATGATTGGGCAACATTGAAATCTGGACGGGGGCGTGGTACGAGTCGGTATAAAGTTCACTTATTCGTAGTTTTTCTTATTGTGAGCGTTTGGGGGCCAGCTTCTCGGCTCACGCTGAAGGACTTGACCAGAGGATGACAGGCACCCGGATGTGAACATCGCGGGCTAGCAGATGAGCCAACTCTTATCCTCTGATCCCTGGTCAGGGAGGGTCCCTGGACAGAGCCAGGGAGTGTAGGGCGTCCTCTAGTTCTTGTTTTATGTTGGATGGAATTAACCGGCGTTGGAGAAAGCGATTAGCCGCCACACTATGAGCGTAAAGCATGCTCACACATTGCCGTCAGATCCATCCATCGATCGCCTGTGAATTTCATTATATGTGCACAGTGCACAGTGCTTGATGTCTGACGTATCCAAGAATGAACACGTTGCGATGTTATTTGGAGCTCCCCACTAATGTCACTACTCCGCTGCTGTACCCTGTACGAGAAAAACGTAGTTCGATGCGTCTTCCAAATGCACGAGCCCTATGCTGCGAATATCGCAAACGCTTCACTCCAATTGCCCCCCTCCCGCATGAGCAAATTTGGCTCAACATTGTCCTTCACAGCCGCTAATTGTTGTCTCACCTCTTGCAGTGCTTCGAAGCAAACTGTCAAGGCTCTCTGCAGCTCTTGCATCCCCCAAGCTATGCCTAAATGCCAAAGTGAGCGAATAAAGCCTTTCTGCAATGTTATCGATGGCGTGCCGAGGTGCCCCTTCACCGTGCCTGAGCGCATAAGGCAAGCCCTGGAATTTGTCCCAGGGAAGGGCGATCTGCTGCAAGTGACCTACCCCAAGAGCGGCACTCATTGGGTGCAGTATGTCACGCCGCTCATCCTCAAGGAAGGCGGGTCCATTGACAGCTATGAAGAGTTCATTGACGCCTGCGTGTTTATTGACTACAACGAAGTACACTGGGAGCACTACCTCGCGCCAGGGACCCTTAGGTTGTTTATGACTCATCTTCCGATGCGCCGTGACAAGTTCAACCCCGAGGCCAAGTACGTCTATGTTGCACGGAACCCTTGGGATGTCTGCGTCTCATTTTACTACCACGTAAGGTCTCTCAGTTTTTTCCATTTCGAAGATGGCTCCTTCGACGACTTCTTGGATGCGTTCCTTGAAGGCAACTTTGGATACGGTGACTACTTTGACCACGTGATGTCCGCCTACTGCTTGAGAAACGAGCCGAACGTCTTGTTCATCACGTACGAGGAATTGAAACGAGACACGCAGGGCACCGTCGTCCGCTTGGCCCGCTTTCTCGGCGAACGCTACAGCAAGGGGTTGCAGGACGACGGCGAAGCAGGGAAAAAGAGGTTGGAGCTGATTTTGGAAAGGGCGAAACCGGACAGTATGAGCAAAGCAATGGAGATCGACCTGGCTAACACTAGAAGGTCAGACCTGAAGACAAGGCTGACGGACCTCAATGTCACGGTGAATCCCCTTACAAAATGGATATCAACTTTCTTTAGAATTTGTATTAACATTCTATTGACTCTAGTAACCTTGTAGTAACTTTTACATTCTATCAACAATTGTTCATACAACGTTGAAAGTTACTAGAAAATAATTTTTACATTCTATGTACCTTTGTCAATACAAAGTTGGTAGACTGTTACTTCTTTGTATTTACTCCTGTCAATAGAAAGTTACTAGAAAAGCTGGGTGCAGTTTGACACGTTGAGAGAAGTAAATGAACAAACTGCATGGTGTTCGAGGTGATTAACACTATCTTGTTCGCATAATCGTGACGACATCTTACCTGATTGCATGGTGGAATCTGTTGCAGCTAGTCAACAATTTCACTATATCGAAAAGCGACCAACATTATTCGCAGCAAATGCGTTTGGAATGTAATCAGGATATGGGAAAACGTTTTAAAACAGAAGATATATTCCATTTTAATACTTTATGTTCTTTACGGACTGCTGTGAGCAGAAATACTCTAGAAAGTGACAAAACATTTTTGGTCATGCGAATAGATGCCTCAAATCATGTACTGTAGGCGAACACTTCAAAGCTATGAAAACAACCTTGAACACGAAACAAACATTACACTCACATTCCCTTAGCCAAGCATATTCTATTAACATTCGTTGATAGGAAGTTCATACAATTTCCTTACTGCTTTCTATGTACTGCTGTCAGTAGAAACATACTATAGACACCGACAGAACGTTCTATAATCAGAATAAATGCCTAAATTAATTAAGTACTCTAGCCTAACATGTCAATGCAACTAAAGCAACCTTGAACACGAAACAAACATTTGCAGTCACATTTTCTTAGGGCATATTTTATCAACATTTGTTGATAGAAAGTTCATACAATTTTCTTACTGCTTATATACTGCTGTCAATAGAAATATACTACGAACCGAGAAAGCATTTTGGTGATGCGAATAAACAAATAAAAGCCTAAAATAATCAAGTACTGTAGCCGACAACTTCAAACCGGCAACTTAACTAACCTTGAAGACGAAACAAAAATTTGCAATCACATTCCCATAGCCGAGCATGCTGTGGATTTTTAGAAATTTCAGTTCAATTTTCTCAATACTAGATTTACTGCTTTCGCATTTTCGAGTGCGCGGAAAAGGGCAAAGTTCATAACAGAACATTTATCCCGAAATTCAGAAACGTGCCTTGAATTGAAGACATTTAGTGACACTTTTTGATTGTATAAAGTCTACGAAAAAAGTTACCAGCAAACGAAATAATTTTGGTACAAAGTGAATGAATTCATAGAATACTCAAGTATTATTGCCTCGCACTTCAAGGAAATTAAAAGAAATTTAAGAAAAAATAGGAGCTAGTGACATATTGTGTTACATAAGCGCAATGATGACTTCGTTACAGCGAATCAGTTTCGCTGATGGCTCATTCTACACGAAAACAATGCTTTCTGCTGCGTATTCGTCCTTAAATTCTGTACTCAGGTAGTCATTAAACAGATTTAACATTTCAGAACTAACAAAGAATTTCAGCAGAGCTGTACAACAACTCTGCCAATTCGAAACACGTTGGTGTTGCTATTGTTGTAGTTCTTGATAGGTCATATTTTAACGTGCAGTTGAACAGTGATGTACCGTACGACGGTGCTAAAACACACTAGCAATAAGAGCGTTTCGCTCTGAGGTTTC
Source organism: Amblyomma mixtum (assembly GCF_055824585.1). Taxonomy (NCBI): domain Eukaryota; kingdom Metazoa; phylum Arthropoda; class Arachnida; order Ixodida; family Ixodidae; genus Amblyomma; species Amblyomma mixtum. The sequence continues at coordinate 346,227,784 of NC_143014.1, read as the reverse complement.
AGAGGGATTATTGTTGCGAGCTACAAAAAAATTCAAGTTTAGCATTGCACCGATGTGTTTCCACACTCATTGAATGACACGTTCTCGCTAGCCCAAATGGCGCCCAAATTATATCACCAGCTTCCTGAACCTGCACCGCAAGCACACTTTCCCTGCACACTGCCCGCCATGCAAAAGTGCCCGGTACACTATGCCACTCCACGTGGGAGCGCCCAATTTAAACCCTCGCACTACCCTCCTCCTCGAGCGACCAGCAATGGCTGATCGCACGGGACTGAAAAACCCCGCGCGAAAAGGGCCGCACCGCTTCGCGCTCTGAGTAAATTCTGTGTAACGTGTGCAGGCTTACAGCTTCGAGAACTCAAGTTGCTTCGTTCCTCAGCGACTGTACATGCGAAATTTCAGGCAAGGCAATATTAATTTTATTCATGTTCGGCGGCCGATACTATAAAGAGAAGTATAGAGAAACAAAACAGGTAACAGCGGCCCGCTGTACTCAACTGCGGTAACAAGGGCTTTGCATGAGGAAGGTGCACGGCAATTGGAGCACTATAAGCCCTCATTCTTGACTTGTTACATTTTTCGGTAGTACTGAGCCACAGAGGAGCTTCCAGTATGGAAAAAGCTAGGGTGAGAGCAGCCCCCACTTTGAGCACCGCTAAAGCACAGGCGCAGTGCCTCTTCCGCATCTTCACTTGCATCTCCTTCAACGCAAACACGGTACGAAGCTGTGGCGAGGGAAAACGTGGTGAGAGCTGTATTTTCTATCTTCCAGTAATGCAATGACTAAGGAATCCTGGAATAAAGTGTTGGGTTTTAACGTAGTCATACGGAGTAGACGCGCGAAAGCATGTGTTCATTCTTCGCCTTTTCTTACTGCCATCAGCGGACGTGAGGCCGAGCCGAGGACCGCATAAGGCAGAGGCAAAAAGCAATCAAGGAAGCACACAAAAAGACTACGGCAGCGCGACTGTCGGCGGGGCTCGCTCGAGCAAAGAGCGTGCAAGGTGTCCAATGACGTGATATAAACACACACAAAACAGAGGCGATGCTGCAGCGCAGCATTGAAAGTTTCGCGCGTCACGCTAGAGCGGCGTGCGAACGCTCGTGTTCCCTAGGTACACACACGTACACTAAATCGCATGAGCCAAGCTGTGTAGAGTACGCTAAGCCACACAATATGCGAAAATAAAAACCGAAACCAGTAGCATTTGGCAACATCATCATCATTCCTTATTCTGCGACGGAGTTACGGGGAGCTGAGTTATAGACGCTTTACAGCGGCGTATCATGGGGGCTGCCATCTTTGATCACGTGATCACGCCGCCATTACTCGCCTCCTGACCGCTCGGCGGGCTCGGCGTGCGCCTCGTCGCGACGGCTGCCGAGTCTGATGTTTCGGTTCCGACAGGCAGTTTTTCGGCTGATACGGTTCTAAAGGAGTGGGAAGACGACACTGTGGTTGGTCCGAAGCTTCGAAGAACATGTGAAAACCCGAATTTGATCACTTTAGACGTGAAAACGTGATCGGGCTTCATGTCGCGAAGAGCCGCTGAGCTCTCCGCCTGTTCGAGGGAACGGGTGGATCGCCTGAATGCCGCTGAAGGCTTTGCTTAGTATTTTTTTTATTGTTATTATCTAAAACAACACGGTTTAATGACCCTGCGGCTGCGCACATGCATGCGGAAACTGCTCTAAAACGCTCACATGCACATTGTATTCATTTGTTTACAACCTGTTAAAGGTGCATAGGCAACCTAAAATATTTTCTGTTGGTTTGCTAAACAAAGGAAGGCGACAAAAATAAACAAACAAATGTTACCCAATCATTTAAGCAGTACCATGCATCAAGCAGCCCTCACAAGCTGGAATGCAATCGTTTACAAGGATTCCGCGATATAATTGTTATAACGCGTGCATGGAAGAGCGTTGACTACACGAAGTTCACAATTATGTCAGCCTGATGTAGTATACAAGTGTGGTACGCTCCATGCTCGATATGCGGACATGAAAGTGCTCGAGGTCTCGTTGGTTGTAAGCAATCAGCCGGAGTCACTTCTAGTGACTGTCTCGCATGGATCGCGAGGAAGTGACAACCGCAGAGCACAGCAGCCGTAACACAAATGCTTTATTCCGATTGTGGTCCACGAAAATCGCGCTACATGGAGCGAAGTTTAACAGTAGCACCAAGACGGTATGTAATACACGAACTGACGGTAAGCGTTGTCCGCTCGCACGGCTATGCACTGCACAATATGCAGTAGCGGTATAGGATACGTACGTCGTCTTTTTTTTTTGTGACGTTTCGGTGGCGGGACAGCTCGTTCATGGGGCTATGTTGCGCGCTTACCGTCGCAGATTTTCCAAGATCGAGACCTTTCTTTCTATATTCGCTGTCTTGCGCTGGCGAACATGTGTGTTGCGTTCGCCCGTTCGGAACGGGTGGATGCCGAACGGGCGCGAACAGGGGCAGTACGTCCTTGTGCAGTTCGGTTCCGTGAAGCTCGCAAACGATCGCATCCCGCCCCTTTAACTGTTTGTCGCAATATTTGCAATCCACAACAGAGCATGTATTTTATCTTTCCACATTTCCACTGGTGCGTCGAGGCATACACGCCGGCAACTTACGAGGCAAGTAATGGCGCCGTGCTCTGAGCGCACCTGTGGCGCCATCTGGTCTCAAACGGAAGAACTGCGCGCTGTAAACGGTCTATAGCCTTAGAACTAGGCAGACAGTGCAGCCGTGCAGCGGCTGCGGCTTTCCTGGCCCCAGATGCGTCGCCTGTAGCTGCCCGGCATGCTGCCCGGTTTTCCAAGCTTTCGTTCGCAGCGCCGCCAGAAACAGATGGTTGTGAGTAGTCGCATTTTTTCACCGCAATCATTCCAATTTGCTGACTTTGTAATTGAAACAAAATATTTTGTTGTTTAATGCAACAAGTTTGTGGCAAAAGGGCGTTATCAATTCTTTTTTTAACGCGTGTAAAGTTAGGCGACATTAGCGCCACCTTTCCGTTCGCTGGCGGCGGATTGCGAGTCTCATGTTGGCCGCGCGCTACACTATCTTTTTTAGGACGCTGAAACGACTCTTTGTTGGCGGGGTGCGACGGTTGTGATGTGGGTGCGTTTCTTCAGTTTGTTTGTGTTAAATGTGCGGCCTCGTTAGTGTTGTGGTAGTGTGACTGAACTCGGAAGGTGACAGATGGCTCCAGTGCTGCGGAAGACGTTCTTACGCGCACGCAGTGCTCAAAAACTGCTTTGACGTACTGCACGCAACCACGCCGAGAGCGGCCGGCGCCCGATGCCCGATAGAAGAAACGGCTTGCCGTGAACGTTGACAAATGTAAGTACAGAACTGGAAAATGACTTCTGCGATGTGTCGGGGGTATGATTGAGGGCTGCGAATGCATTTGGGTTGGTCTTCACGTCTTGTTCGCAGTGAGGTGCAAAATGCGGGCACCACGCGATCGTCTGCAGAGAGAAGGTGTTCTGACACGCTCGCTTGCCAACTATGCAACTTTTAACCCGCCGCCTCACGCTGTTTGCGTCAGCTCCTCGGCGCAGGAGTTATGTGATAGAATTTGGTTGCACGCCGAGATTTATGGGGTGCTGCTTGATTCGTTATTCCGACTGAACAGGAGCAGCGCGTGAAAAGGAGACCATAAGAACGAAAAGTGCTTGTAGCGGCGTGCGTCTTTTGATTCTGCTGCCTGAGTGTTTACTGGATAAGGAGCATTGCCCGTTCTACGTCGCAGTCACATCAAGTGCTGTGTTTCTTGATAGTTCTGGTCAACGAAACGACGATTAAAAATAGCAGAACCATTCCATTGCAGTGCAGCTGAGGTAATCGCACAATGGAAGGTTTGTTGTCATTTTATTTTTTTACGTTCACTACATTTATGTCATTCCCCCATTTTCAGTCTGAAGCGATAAAAGTATAACGTGATTCGCGAATAATAGCTTTAAGAAAAGTATGACAAGCTTTGTAAACAATTTTTTTGCTAACTATTGGAGGCATAGGTAATTAATAATTAGCCTCCACTCATGAACACATTGGACTGAACAGCTAGAGGTTTTAATGGGATGTGGCTTCTGTGATGTTTATGAAAGCATGGCTCTAATGCAGCCTTTCTTCAAATGCACCCGCAGTCAAGCCCTGTACAGCTGCTCCACCGGTATCATCACGCTACTTTTGCACCAGCTTTCATCTGTCATCGAGCCAATGCTACCTCAAACAGAGGCAAATGACATCAAGACCTGCTGGTTCAGCCTATCAGCCATTGACACTGGATACCAAGCATGTGCCACTTGTAAAAGGATAGGTAGACAAGTGGGTATATTTTCCTTGTCTTTTTTAGCCTGCCAAAAATCTTCTGGTCCAGGCTCCCTCTCTCTTTCGTTTTTTTTTCTTTTAAAAGAGGACCAAGAGAAAGGGAAAAGATATTGCGGGCGTCATGAAAGCACTCCCCTAGTCAAGTGCATTGTGTTATAGTGTGAAATGCTTTCTATAGTTTTTTCCCTTATGCCTCTCGTGCTTGGAAATCTTGACCACTGCATAGACCAAATTAAAGCAATTATCTGCTTCATGACCTATATACAGCAGTCTAAAAGCAGCAAATAAATTTATAGGTTTACTTCAGCAGTACCTACCTCTTACAAGGTATGGCATGTTTGAAGTGAACCAGTGATGTGATAGGCATGGCCTAACGGGCAATGCATAATTGAATATTGGCATTCAAGTGGAGCACTCTGCTTTAGAAGCATATTTGTTGCTAGCATCAATAATTGATACCTTACCAGGTTATCCTTGCATTACATGAAACCCTGCAAAGCTTATATTTTAGCTGTACAGAAGAAAGGTGCTTATTCGATGTCATGAGCATTGCTGAGGTTTTCTTTCACACTCCCTTTGTCACAACTGACTGCACTGTACAGTTGAAATGCATTTGGAATTGAGTATTGGTGCATTGTTTTTTTTATTCATGCCGACTTTCAGTTACTGATTGCATTACACTAGCTGAGCCTAAGTCAACAAATATTGCTGTGACCTTAACAAGACCCCTGGCTTTACTTGAACCGATGCATTTGATGTTGCCTTTCTCCCGTGCCATCAAGGTTTGTAATAAGCTGTGTAAATAACTTATTTTCTTTCTCGAGGTATTTATTGCTGCAATTAGTGACAGGTAATTTCCTAAAGAACAACCTAAGTGCACATCATTTTTATCTTCTTTGGAACACTTGTTTGCTTGTTTCCCTTGTATTCTTACCTTAAACAGATATGAGCAGGCCTCAGCACTAGAGGGATGTGCTGCGGGACAAATAAAAAACTACCAGTCCAGCTGCTCCCTTAGGGGCACGTTTCTGAGGCTTTTATCGCTTGTAGTTCTATGCAGTTTTACTTACAAGTATTGTATCTGACGCAGTGTGTGCCTTAATATTTTGTTCATTTGCTTTAGAGTGTGCCACTCTTGCCCTGACGAACTTGCTCACCTTTGTACTCTTTGTTCATACATTTTCCCCTAACACCTGGTATAGCTCCAAATGATACATTATCTACAGCAACATGTGCATTATATTGCAATGTCTTTGTGCCATCACTTTTAAAAACAAAAGCTGCCTGAATTTTTGTGCAGACAAATCAGAAACACAACATAATTTTTATATCTTATGGCCTGCATGTTATCTTCATATGACTGGAATGGCTAAATATCTCTTCGTGGTAGCCTAATTTGGTCATCATCATCATCAGCCTGACTACACCCACTGCAGGGCAAAGGCCTCTCCCATGTCTCTCCAATTAACCCTGTCCTTTGTCACTTGCCGCCACTGTATCCCCGCAAACTTCTTAATCTCATCCGACCACCTAACTTTCTGCCGTCCCCTGCTGCGTTTGCTTTCTCTTGGAATCCACTCCGTTACCCTTAAGGACCAGCGGTTATCTTGCCTTCGCATTACATGCCCTGCCCAAGCCCATTTCTTCTTCTTGATTTCAACTAAGATGTCATTAACCCGCGTTTGCTCCCTCACCCACTCCGCCCTCTTCCGATCTCTTAACGTTACACCTATCATTTTCCTTTCCATAGCTCGCTGCGTTGTTCTTAACTTAAGCTGAACCCTCTTTGTTAGCCTCCACGTTTCTGCCCCATAGGTGAGTACCGGTAGGATACAGCTGTTGTGTACTTTTTTCTTCAGGGATATTGGTAAGCTACCAATCATGATCTGAGAGAATCTGCTATATGCGCTCCACCCCATTCTTATTCTTCTAGTTATTTCCCTCTCATGATCCGGATCTGCGGTCACTACCTGCCCTAAATAGACATATTCTCTTACTACTTCCAGCACCTCGCTACCAATTGCGAACTGCTGTTCCCTTGCTAGGCTGTTGAACATTACTTTGGTTTTCTGCATGTTGATTCTTAGCCCCACCGTTCTGCTCTGCCTGTCTAACTGGTTGATCATGCTTTGCAGTTCTTGTCCTGAGTGGCTTAGCAAGGCAATGTCATCAGCGAATCGCAAATTACTCAGGTATTCTCCATTAACTCTTATCCCTAACTGTTCCCATTCCAGTCCCCGGAATACCTCCTGTAAGCAGGCATTGAAGAGCATTGGCGAGATCATGTCTCCCTGCCTGACACCTTTCCGTATTGGAATTTTATTGCTGACTTTATGGAGAACTATAGTAGCTGTGCAATCGTTATAAATATCTTCCAATATTTTCACATAACACTCTTCCACACCCTGATTCCGCAATGCCTGCATGACAGCTGAGGTTTCCACTGAGTCAAATGCTTTCTCGTAATCAATGAGGGCTATATATAGGGGTTGGTTATATTCTGCGCATTTCTCTATCACCTGATTGATAGTGTGAATGTGGTCTATTGTCGAGTATCCTTTACGAAAGCCTGCCTGATCATTTGGTTGACTAAAGTCCAAGGTTGTCCTGACTCTATTAGCGATTACCTTAGTAAATACCTTGTAGGCAACGGACAATAAGCTGATTGGTCTGTAATTCTTCAAGTCCTTGACGTCTCCTTTCTTATGACTTAAGATAATGTTAGCGTTCTTCCAAGCTTCTGGTACTCTCGAGGTCACAAGGCACTGCGTATATAGGGTGGCTAGTTTTTGTAGCACAATCTCTCCTCCGTATTTCAACAAATCTGCTGTTACCTGATCCTCACCAGCTGCTTTCCCTCTTTGCATTGCTCCTAAGGCTTTCTTTACTTCATCCTTCGTTACTGGCAGGATGTCCCATTGCTGTGCTCGACTGCCTCTCTCAGTAACTTGATGATTACATTCGCTACTGTATAGATTTGTGTAGAATTCTTCGGCTAATTCAACTATCTTATCCATATTGCTGATGACATTGCCCTGTTTGTCTTTTAGCGCATACATCTGGTTTTTACCTATGCCCAGTTTTCTCCTCACTGATTTTAAGCTACCTCCGTTCCTTAGAGCATGCTCGATTTTCTCCACGTTAAACTTTCTTATGTCGGCTACCTTGCGCTTATTTATTAACTTCGATAGATCTGCTAGTTCTATCCTGTCTGTGGAGTTAGAACTCCTCATGCTATGGCGTTTCTTAATCAGATCTTTAGTCTCCTGAGATAGCTTGCTGGTATCCTGTCGAACCATCCTACCACCTACTTCTGCGGCGCACTCTGGAACGATAGCTGTAAGATTATCATTCATTGTTTCAACACTGCGGTTGTGTTCTTCAGTTAAAGCGGAAAATCTGTTTTGCAGCGACAGTCTGAATTCCTCTACCTTCCCTCTTAATGCTAACTCGTTAATAGCCTTTCGCTTCACCAGTTTCCTCCGTTCCCTCTTCAAATCTAAGCTAACACGAGACCTTACCATTCTGTGGTCGCTACAAAGGACCTTACCGAGGACCTCCACATCCTCTACGATGCCAGGGTGTGCACACAGTATGAAGTCTATTTAATGTTTAGTCTCACCATTGGGGCTCTTCCACGTCCACTTCCTGTTTGCTCGTTTGCGGAAGAAGGTATTCATAATCCGTAAACTATTTCTATCTGCGAACTCTACTAATAACTCTCCCCTACTGTTCCTAGAACCTATGCCATAGTCACCTACCGCCTTGTCTCGAGCCTGCCTAATTAGGTGTAACACGTTAATGTCAGTTCCTGTGAATATCATTCAGTCTTCGAATGTGGGGGCAGAATTGAACACAACAGCATGTTATAGCTTTTTCTTGTTCAAGGACGCATTACATTTAGTTCTAGTCTTGTGACTGCTGCTTATGCTATTACTCAGCAGCCTTATCAAACTCGCTCGGAGTGCTGCATTTTAGTGCACATTTAACTGATTGTTGCTGCTCCGTGTTTGATTCTATTAGAAGTTACTATAACTGTATACTTTGAATGTTTTCTTGTGCAGTTCTCTTGCTGCTGCATTCTGCCATGGAGAAGGCTACCTGTTCGTGCACACGTCTCATCACTAGGACGCTACCTCTTCCACTGGTGATGCAGACAAGTAACGACAGGGTTAATTGGAGAGGCATGGGAGAGGCCTTTGCCCTGCAGTGGGCATAGTCAGGCTGATGATGATGATGAACAACAAGCAGGCTGCCTGATATTGAGGACAAGTGTCAGGATAGTGCACCAACAAAGTCGCTTAAGCATTTCTGTGCTGATGCATTTTTATTAAAATCAGCTCATAGCTTAATATCTACATCCATGGGGACATTTAGCATATGTTTGGCATTTGTTTGACTTTTAATTCGCTAGTGTTTGCAGCCTTTAATGTTGGTCTTAAGACAGTGTAAGCATTGTTTCACTGTGTGGGATTTTTTAGCTGTTTTGGAGAGATGTGTGTGTATGCATGCAGTTTTTTTCCACGGGTTTGTCATGTGGCTCATGGAACTTTCATGTTACAGAAGAAATTATTTCGTTTATGTGTTGTACAGGAAAGTGAGCAGTATTTATATGCACCAGGTGTTTCAGGGAAGAATAAGTAGTTTTCAAAAATATGGCTTTTTCTGCATAATATTACCAGTGTTAGCAGACACCAGAAAGCCGGTGAGGTGTATTTAGTAAGCTGGTTAACTAATTTCTGATAATTAACTTTTTAACTAACACAGGTTTGCAACTGGTTGCAGTTAAAGACTTTTAGCCAGTTGTTCGTAGTAGCCATATCAGTTTCTGGAATGTACAAAACATGATTACTTTCGCCGCTGTGGCTCGACAAAATTTGGCTGCATCGTGCGAAAATACATGCGCTTTTGAAAGCACACAGGGAAAGAAACCCCTCCAGTGCATGTAACTGCTACAAATCTCTAATGGCAACTAGACGCCTAACTCTGATAGTGAAGGAATCATATTCTTAGCAGTAAGAAACAGACACAACACCAAGATACACACACAGAGGACACCCGCTAGACTTAACTATCTTTACTGGACACTTGTACGACATAAATATGTATCACTGAGCACACGCAGAGGTGCCTCGTCATCTGCAACAGGTCTAACTACGCCCTCCCCTCTCCTCCAAGGCATACGGTTGCGCCGATAAACAATCTCTTTTTCTGCCAACACCAGGGAGGGAGTGCTTACACACGTCACCCGCCTCTTGAATACGAAAGACTTCGATAATTTTTCTTTCTTTTTTCTCGGCTCCCAGGCCTTTCGTATTCAAAAGGCGGGTGACGTGTGTAAGCACTCCCTCCCTGGCATTGGCAGAAAAAGGGATTGTTTATCGGCGCAACCGTATGCCTTGGAGGAGAGGGGAGGGCGTAGTTAGACCTGATGCCGATGACGAGGCACCTGCGTGTGCTCAGTGATACATATTTATGTCGTACAAGTGTCCAGTAAATATAGTTGAAGTCTAGCGGGTGTCCTGTGTGTGTGTGTCTTGGTGTTGTGTGTGTTCTTACCGCTAAGAGTATGATTCCTTCAAGCCGTTACCAACTAGCCCAACTTAATGTTTTAACAAAGTTTCTGATAGTGAAAAGGTTCATTAATAAAAATTAGCTAACCAGCGTATTACGTAAGACACTTCACAAGTTTTCTGGTGCCTGCCAACACTGGTAATACTATGCTGAAAAAGCCATACATTCATCTCAAAATACCTGTTTTTTGAAAATTACTTAGTCTTCCCTGAAACACCTCGTATATATGTAAGAAAAACCTAACGGGATTTAATTGACGATGTTTTGGTTGGAGGGCCAGTCTCGTATATATGTAAGAAAAACCTAACGGGATTTAATTGACGATGTTTTGGTTGGAGGGCCAGTCGTTTTCAAGTGTACTACAGCATTTGAAGCGCACAGCTTTTGTTTCGAATGCTATACTATACTCGAAAAAGGCTGGTCCTCCAGCCGAAACATCGTGAATTAAAACCTGTTATGTTTTTCAATTGCTGTGTGTCAGTCATTGTTACTCAGAGGGAACTGAGGGGAAGCGTGCCGAAGGCAATATTCTGTTCCTCTGTTGTTCTCCATAAAATATTTTGATGCATCATGCATGTGTTGTAGCGCGGATGTACACTTGTGCACAATAAATGTAATAATTTGAATTTTGCTTCTATTATTCTTTAAGCACTCCAGGATAGTGTTCACAAAATGATTTTGAAGTGATAAAACTATGTTGGTAAAAGTGTTGTACTGTGTAGTTAACATACACTTTTCCAAAAGTTGATGTAGGAATTATACTTTCTTCGTACTTGAGTCTTTTGAATAACGGTGGCCAATTGTCGGAAGACCGTTGATAGGGTGTTGGTAGACATTGTCGGTATGTGGTTGATAAGAAGTGTAAAGACTTTCTATGTACTTGAGTCTTTTGGATAACGGTGGCCAATTGTCGGAAGACCGTTAATAGGGTGTTGGTAGACATTGTCGGTAAGGGGTCAGTAGGAAGTGTATACAAACTCGATAAGGGGATGATAGGAAGTATAAAGACTTTCTATGTACTTGAGTCTTTTGGATATCGGTGGCCAATTGTCGGAAGACGGTTGATAGGTTGTTACTACAATGTACAAAGGCGTTTAAAAGACTTTCTATTCAATGTTGATAGGTTCTATTAACAATTGTCGAAAGACTTTCTAAAGAATGTTACTAAAAATTTTTGTAAGGGTCCAGCTGTTGCCAAAGATCCCACGCACTCTAACATGGTCACGCAAGGCAAAGTAGGAGGTTGGAAAGAGCACTTCAACCGCGACCAGCTGAAGCGCATGGAGGCGGCTATTGTGAAGAAGACGCGGGGATCTGGTGTTATGAACCTCTTGGCAGATATTCGTGACGAAGCTCTGCGGATCACGGAAGAATTGTGCCAGTGACAAAGTGTTTATTATTTGCCACAAACCATGGGTGAAAATCTTCCCGGCTAGTTTACATTTGCCTCGTAATGCGTAAAGGGCCGAAGAGACCAAGCTGAATAAAGTGTCATTATTCATTAGATTGTGCTTCTTGTAAGAAATAATTACCTCCTGATGTCCGCTTTCAGGATTAAATCAATTTCTTTGCGGCAACTGTCGTTTCACATCACCCAACGTTTCCAGCCATCCCACGTCGTAAATATCTACCTGTGGACCCACTAATTATTGAATCAATAGGTATCGAACAAATATATTGATTCTCTGAAAGTACCATCTAGTACGGGAATTGACAACCCTAAATTCCTCAAAAGCCCAAACTGTATTTCTCTCTCATCTTGGATAAGCTGTACCAGCAATCCCTCGATGATAATGTCCTCCCATCAGAATAGAAGACCGGAAAGGTTGTTCTAGTCCACAAATGTGGAATTAAAGAGACCCTACCGTTGGCGCCCTATATAATTACAGGCATTCCACGCAAAACGCTTAAACACGCACTTTACTTGGGCATCGTGAATTTTCTTTAAAGTTACTCTTTTTTTACGAATTCGCAGTTTGGCTTCCGCAAGAACCTCTCTTGCGAAATGCAACTAGCGTCTTTTACCGACAAACAGGGACAGGGTTGCAATCCTTCGCACCGTTGCTACATGTTCACTAATAAATCGTATCGGAATCCGGAATCGCAACGCCATCAACCGCTACGTTTTCTGAAACCCAACTAGTTTCGTATCACTTAAAAATAAGACCACGACCGAAAAATACGGGAAATCGCCTGCCGAACAAAATTATACCTGTCATCGTTTTTCCTCGCAGCATTAACAATTGGAACAAATTGCCTGAGGCCGTGGTGTCTACAAGTGATATGCAATTTGGGGATGCGTTAAGGCGATATGTTTGCAGTAGTCCACAGTCATAAACTATATTGTCATTGTATTCTCATTTTGCGTCTTTCTTGTGCAACAAAGAATGCTTGTCTCTAAACTTGATTCTCTACTGTTTGGATTCTTGTAGTAATTTCGTTCTTGTTGTGCTTTTATGTTTTACTTGAAATGATCTTTTGCTCATTTAACCACTGTGCACATTTTCCCTTTCCCTGAAATGCCCCCTACAACAATGCCTCCGGGCGATTTTTTAGTACCATACTAAATAAAAATAAAATACCATCCCTGACGGTCGTTCCATAGCCAATTGTGTTTTTCTTAATTTTTTTAAGCCGTTCGAAAAAATCTTTCATAAGCTACTCCTTTTTAAACTAGCTATATTGTACCTCAGAAAAGAGGGTTCCAACTTACCTACAACATTTCTTCTGTCACCGATAAGAGTTCCTCTCATTTAACAGTTTCAACACCCCGCTAAATGCTGTTCTTTCCAGTGTGCCACAAGGCTGTGTTTTAAGTCCTGTGTTGTTCCTTGTCTAGATTAGCGACTTGACCGAACTCGTGTCCTATAACATACACTTATTCGCGGATGACTGTGTAGTCTTTACTGAAATGAATGACCAGAACGACGTGATCACATTCCAAAATGACAGTAACCTGTTAGGGCCCAACAAAAATCTAACAGATAGATGACTCGTAAGAGTCGTTGCCGAAGTTTGCGCGAAGGAACGTGGGCCACTTGAACGTCATAATCTGAAAAGATGCGAGCAAGGTTCTCACTCAAGGACCCTCTTGACCTAAATATCTATCTAGATGTGATCTACAAGATCCCCTGTCGTGGTTGTGACGCTTCCTATATCGGAGAAAGAGGAAAATTCAAGACAAGGCTCAAGCAGCACCAAAATGACGTTGCCAAAGGAAAAACTAACTCAAACTCTTTAGCGCAACATCATAAGGAAACTGGCCATACCATGGACTGGAACGCAGCACGTGTAATTGCACAGAAAAAATCATTACCAAAAAGCCTTCGCATAGATTCATTGAACATTAAATCCACGTCAAACACGATTAACCGGACCCGTGGCAATCTCCCAGAGATATACCTGGCACCCTTCGAAAAATCGTCCATATATAGCTCCCCTTCCCGTCCTTTGCTTCTTTGTGATCAAGGCATCCGTACGGGCACCGAAACGTTAATTTCTTTTACTTTCTTTGCATCATTTGCGAGTGTGTGTGTTTTCTTTGACTAATCAGTATGAATTTTCCTCGCCAGACGGGATTCCGTCGAACCCTAGACTCCATAATCTTCTCTTATAAAGAATAACTTATCACTTATGTTTCGTTACGGTTGCTTCATTCCCTCCCAAGTTACACAGGTGTGCTTTTTATAGTACGCTGAGTACTTCCTATAGCACGTGTGGCTACTACGCTCCACTCCTTCTTGGTTGCGTAAATTTTATAATTGTGTCCGGAATTTTTACGCAAGGTGATATAACACTCCTTGCTGTCCCTCGTGATTCTTTTCTGGCTATACAGGTACCGCAGTTATTCTAATTTGCGCGGGGAGCATTCTCCTTTTCAAAGAAGCATCATACAAGATTGAACCAGAGTGCCTGCGAACCGCTCGTTCCTGCATGTCAAGACGTCGGTAAGAACGAGTAACGTTCTTACCAAAGCAAAAATAGTCAACAGACTTGTCTCCATTAATTTGATGGATTGTTCTGGAGTACACAACTTCAAAGAGGAGCTTTTGTGTCAACAGCTACCCCCACTTTTTGTCCCGGATGCCGATGTAGTAGCAGTTGCCGGCTTGAACCGAAAAGTAGACACCTGCCATGCCACGCTTGTAAAAGGAAAGAAGTTTTGGCTTACAAAAGTCCTGTTCTTCGTGCGTTCTAGGCAACCCCCGCTTTACAAAACATGTAGGCTCAATGCTGTTAAGCTGCAGGCCGTACTGACTACACTGTTGTCCTTCGACTTCAATAAAAGCATGCAACCTCCACTATTGAAGTAATAATCAATTTTTCCTGGCTGCTTCTATTCGTTGCTTTGTTTGGGTCGAGTGGGTACTTCCTAAACCCGTTTTGGCGAATGGTTCCTCTAGCCTGAAATTTCTCCCGGAGGAACGTTATAACAATGATTTGACGGGTAAAACATTTGCCAGAAATGATGAACTGGTCACTAAGCATTGAAACTAGGGACGTGCGAATACTAAATTTTTCGAATAGGAATCGAATACGAATACTTGGTTCCAAATATCGAATCGAATATCGAATAACCAAGGACAGACGCATTTAACCACTACAAAACATTTATTTGAGCACCAAAAAACATCACAGTTCAACTACCAGTGATTAAATGAGCACAAAAGGTGTGTGTGGCTGCACAAAAAGTATTGAAGTCCCGAACGTTGTTCTTAGAAGAGTGGAAATATCAGAGAAGATGTCTAGTACACAGCACTGATCAAGGCTAGCTTGCCATAAGCACAAAAGCGCGTTGCTGGGATGAACATAAAAGGTTGTCGTGAAGGAAAACCGGCTGCTCCACATGATCAGTCAGGAGTAGTTCCCTTCTAGCTGAAACGACTTCTCCAGCCAAAGAAAATGTCCTCTCAATTTGCACTGAACTGGCACGTATTGCGACGTATTTCGTGCAGAGCTCTGACTATACCAGCTTCACAGGTATAGCAACAAAGAAGCTCACCAGCACAGTCAGCTACTGCATGGCCCAACGTTACACATTGCTCTGGGCGCCGCCATGTTGTTATGTCTCTGTCGATAGGACTTGCGGACCGAAATTAACGCCGGTGCTCTAAGTAGAATATTCGGCTAGATACGAATATTCGCGTCGTGTCGAGTATTCGAAACAACACGAATACTTGGATTTCGAATGGAATACGAATACTAAAAATATAATAATCGAATTATATTCGAAAATTTCTAATATTCGCATACCCCTAATTGAAACCACCTCTTGCAACGACAGGAAAACGCGCGATTATAAAAGTTCTTTCTCCGATCTGAAGGACTTCCCACAGTAGGTGTTCATATTACAGCACAACATCCAGTTCATATTAACAAAACTTTATTATAACTAATTAAAATCGCATCGATGTCATATTCAGGATAACTAGCGACACGTAGAACAATCTCTGAGGTATCGCTGAGCAGACAAAGTGTTTGGAATAAATAGGCAACGTTGTGCAAACAGGGAGACCCAGCGTAGTATAAAAAGTACAGCGGAATATAATTCGTCAAAGCACAAAAAAGCCAAATATTCAAAGCACCTATTGTATACTTTCGTCTTTCGTGCTGCTCTATACTTGAAACTAGCATAACATGTACTATCGGGGACAAAGGTGGTATACTCCACGCGGCGGGAGCGGGAGCAACGCAAAACTTTGGCATTTTGGCGAGCTAAAACACGGAACACTGAAACGAGCTAAGCAAAATTCCTGCTAATAATAAAGGTCACGCACTGTCTGTCTCGATCCCTGATGCCGCCTATAGATGGCGTTGCAAGCAGTTTTCCGTTGCTCCGGCTCCCGCCGCGTGTAGTATACCACTTTTGTCCACGGTAATATATAAACGTGGCCGCGAGAAAATTATAAGCAAGCGATCACCGGCGCAGTTCGTGGGAATTAAACATCCTGAAGTTTCGCCATGGAAAGATGACATACTGAGAAAAGGAAACGCGTCTTAATAGTTAAAGGAGCCCTGCGACGTAGATAAAGCATGACGTCTTCATTCTTTGTATGCAGAGTAAATGACATTGTGAGTCCTGAACGCGCAATGAGATCGCCAAAATCCTAATATTTGATATTTTGATCTTCCCCAGAAATGCCTGCTTCGAGCCGATGGTGCCGCATCGCGGCGGCGATTTGCGGCAGCGGAAATGAGGTGGCATCCAGATGGCGCGCTACCTTTCTCATTGGTTGGTGATTCAGTTTGCACATTGCACACTGACCTACTACACACCTTGCCCAAAATTGTGAAGAGAAAGGCCAGACGAGAGTCGAGTTTGGGGGAGGGGGGGGGGGGGGGGGGGTACTGCCGACAGCCTTCCAGCCAGTGTAAAAAAGAAACATCGGCGAGCTTCCTTTGTTGTTCGTCACCCTTGCCAGTGGCTTTGCCCTTCCCTGACTACGGCGCGGTGTACACGGGGGGAAGACTCCGTGAAAATGCGCGGCTGTCTATAGCCCCTACAAAGCAACCATTGCATGCACGCTTCCGCTGCGTGTGCCCTAGGCGCGGTTCTGATTGGTAGCGTCCAATCTCGTTAGTGGGTGAGTCAAATGGGCGAGTGAAATGCGGTTTCGTCTGAGCTTTTCATGTTAAATTTTCAGAGGTTTTTAGGTTTTTGAAATTTTTTGGCGCATTTTACCAGTTTGCCGCCTTCGCGCATCTTGCCATATGCATATATATACATGTATTTTCCATGAGTAAATTTAGATGTAAGTCAGCGCTGTGTGTGTCTTTTCTATCTGTGTCCCTGTCTTTTGCGCTGTTTGAAAGATTCACTTTCTCATCATTATTACCACCTATCGTTCCCACATCCCTCACTGCAACCCGGTTTTTCACACTGACTGGCATGCCTTTCGCACTAATCTCGCCTCCTAGTCCTTTCAATTCTACGACGACTGGACGTCGCGCGTTTCTGCAGCGCTCACGTTCAGTAGCCGTCGCGTTCGCTCTCGTCACCCAATCCCAGACCCAGATCCTCACCTTCTCCGTTTATAGCGTCGCCGTAAACGTCTTCAACGCTCCTTTCTCTCCCAACCCCACAATGCCCAACTTTGCTCCCAGATCACTGCTCTGCGGGCCGAGATCGTCGCCCACTGCGCCTCCCTCGAGCACTCTCGTTGGAGTGCTCTTTGTGATGGCCTTGACTCTGTATTGCACTCGCGATCCGCATGGTCTCTCTTTAAATCCCTCCTTGGCCTCTCCACCTTCCGCCCCCTCGTACCCGGTGTACTCAGGTGGACCTAACCCCTATCTGGACCACTCCTTCACTCTCCGGGGACCTCGAATCTGCTCTGGCTGCTAAAGCTGCACGCTCGGCTCCCGGTGAGGATGCCATTACATACACCACACTTCGTAACCTTCCTGACTGCGCCAAAGAATTCTTCCTTCAAACGTACAATGAGGCCTGGGAGAGCGGCTGCTTGCCGAGTTCCTGGACACCTGCCCTCATTTCTATGATACCAAAGCCAGGCAAACTTCCCTCTCTAACCACCGCCCAATCTTCCTGACGTCGTGCGTTGGTAAGACCCCCTGAGCGACTGGCTCTGACTCGCCTCTCTAATTTTCTTGAGACACGGAAGTTCTTCCCGCATTCTCTCATTGGCTTCCGACGCCGCGTCTGTGGACAGGACATGTTTCTGATTCTCCAGCGTACCTTTCTGTCACCTACCCCCACTCAAATTCGCGCACTTGTGACCGTCGATGTTCGCAAGACCTTCGATGGTGTTTGCCACGATCACATCCTTTCTTAGCTCGCCTCCTTCGACTATGGCTCCTGCATGTACTCTTATATCCGCTCATTTCCTCTCTAAACGTGTGGCTCGCTTTCGAATAGACATCCATCTGTCTGACCCATACCACCTCACCCGTGGCACTCCTCAAGGTGCTGTTCTCTCTCCTACACTTTTCAATCTCACTATGGCCCCTCTCGCATCCAAACTCGCTGAAATTCCCGACCTGTATCATATATTTTACGCCGATGACATCACTCTCGGGTGTTCTTCTGGCTCTCCAGGTCATGTACAGGACACGCTGCAACGTGCCTATATCTAATCGACTCCTTTCTTTCACTGCTAGCCTCTCTCCTTCTCCTGAGAAATCCAGGGTTCTCCTTCTCAACCATTCCTCCTACCAGCGCTCACACAACCACTTCGTCTCTCTCCACCTTTCCGGCTCTCCCATTCCTGTCGTCACAATGCAAAGTTATTGGCTTCCCTTTGCATGCGGCCAAGAATGTGGAAGCCCTCTACCACGCTGTCGCCACCTGCCACTTGGTAACTCCCCTCCTGTGGCGCGTGGTCACTCGACGCTCAGGTCTCCACGAGGCTCCCGCGAGCCCAGTTGCCTGCGTGCTGGCCCTCAACTCGGTCTTCTACTTTGCACCCTACGCTTCCTTCATTCAGACTCAACGCTCTCGAGACTGCCCTTGTGGGTCTCTAGAAGCAGCTCTCAACTTCCCTATCGCTACCTCTACCGCTAAGCTCTTTGCCACAGGCATCTTCCATCCTCTGCATTCTCATCTCAGTCTCCATAGTGACACGCAGCTTGCCCGGCTTCCCTTGACCCGTCAGGGTCTGTAGTTATTGACTCAAGCGGGTATCTCACCCATTCCAATCTCCCCGTTTACCTCTCCGATTCCAACCCCCGCTCCCAATCTTCGTATCCTTCCCCTCCCGACCAACATGTCCACCGTCCTGCACGCCGGCCGTTGTCATGCAGCCGCGCAGCACCATTCCCCTCTCATTGATACCCAGGGTGTAGCCTACACGGATGCCTCCTTTGTGGCTCCTCGAGGTTACTGCGGCTACGCCCTGCACCATCCACACCTCCCTGCTCCTGAAACCCACGCCAGTGGGCCGTATCTACACCCTCCAGAGGCATTGTCCCTCGAGGTCCTCGCCATTGCGCGTGCCCTCCAATCATTCCCTGCTGAAAGAAAGTTCTATGATGCAATAACCTCATAGATCATTCATCATTGAATATCATTCAATCTGTATGACATATCATACCATCTGTATGATATATCGTAAGAATTGTATGATATATCATACATATTGTATGATATGCCATACAGATTGTATGATATTCTATGTTGAATGATCTATGAGGTTATTGCATCATAGAACTTTTTTTCAGCAGGGTTTGCCCTCCTTCCCTCTCTCCAAGAGTACAAAGTCTATTCAGACTCACAAGTCGCTATACACCACATACAGAAACGCACCCTAACTCCTTCTCTCCAACAGGAGGTCGAACGAGCGGTCTCCGCACTGCAGCCTTCCATCGTTTTAATCCGCTGGGTGCCTGGCCATTCAGGGATTGACGGCAATGAGCTGGCCAACCAGCTCGCCCACGACACACTTTTGGCGGGCACTGTTGATTCCCTGGCTAAAGCGCTCGGAGGACGATGGGAGACTCACCCTTTGCCGCACCATAAAAGAGGTCTACCTCGAGCCCCGCCTCGACGAACGCCTTTACCCTCCCCCGTCATCCATCACTCACGGTGCTGGAGGCTCGCCTTCTTCGGCACATCCGAATTAATGCAGTCATCACCCCGTCCCGCCTCTTTCTCTATCGCTATCGATCGAACCCTTCTTGTCCAAGCTGCCTCTGTATCTATGTGGACATGGCCCATTCCCTCTTCTATTTCCCGGCTGCTCAGCAGTCGGGTCCCTACCCCCCACCCTCTCTGTCCATCACCACCTGGCTCGCCTGGCTTGGCGCTGAAGGAGAGGAATAACAGCGACTTCTGGTCGCCCAGGCGGTCGACATGCTCGGCCAGTAAATTATGGTAGAATAAAGGTCTTTTACTACTACTACTACGTTAGCGAACATGGGACGAACACGAGAGAGGCATCCTGTCGGACTCTTTCGTGTTCGTGCCGTGTTGCGCTATCGGGTTACCGAAGAGAATGCACCAACTAGCCCAGCTACAAGTTTTACTTGAATAGGTTCTTCACTTCGAGGAGGAAGTTTCGGTAGGGGAGGAGGGTGTGAAGTGGGAAGTGTGATGGGTCAGGGAGCGTGAAGATGAAATTTGTTTTCCATGCGAGGTAGGTGCTAATGAGGATTAACCGGTTCACCTGAACAGCTCTGAGAAAGAAATACGCCAGCCCAGAAGAACGGAATCCAAGGGATGGGAAGGCTGCAGTGATAGCGAACGTAGGCTAAGTAAGGTTGTGTGTCCGCCTATGGGAGATGCGACAGGTAGCGTGGTGGGACTGTGTGGGTTTTTAGAAACTAAGCTGTAGGGCAGAAGGAAATACCGGGAAGCAAGAAAATTAAACCGAAAGCGCTTTTTTTTTGGGGGGGGGGGTTGAGGGGGATGGAAAGGAGTGCGAAAGTCAAGGACCCCCATGAAATGATGGGAGGTGCAGAGCTTGAGGAGTGAAACCGAAGAGTAAAAGGAAATAATAATAAAAAAAGAAATTTAAAAAAGAGAAGAGTATGGTCAGAAGAGGGGGAAGGTGAAAGAAACGATAAAGAGGCGACTTGAAGGACTTGAAAAGGTGATGTAATCTGTTTTCGCCTTGTAGTTGCAGTTTATGAAGTGACAAGGTGCAAGACCTTTTAAAGACTTACGACATTGCCGTAGTACACCTGAAAGATTTCCTGTGAAGATATCGATGCTGCTGTTTGCAAGGTTTTGAATTTCTAGACCACAGATGCCTCTGTACTTTCTTTTCCTTGCAGATTTGAAACCTAATTGGATAATGAATAGTTTATCACCATCGAAGTCATCACCAAGTTCATTAAAGTGTTCGGAAACTGCATTTTGGACGCACTCATTGCTTGCTTCTCCTATATATCTTCACGTAGTGGTGACTGCAGTCCGGCGAACAGGAAAACAGCGAGAATGTCTCCGAAACAAAACTCTTTATTTGGGCTGACTTGCGCCCGCAAAGAACAGAATCACTCGGTGGAGGCGTAGCTACAAGCGTGCTCGGCTGTTGTCGAACAGAATGCCCGCCGCTGTCGGCCATGCTCTTTTTAAAGCTGATAGCAAATTTTCGAGATAAAGTTTGGAAGGTTACTAGAACAATTTGGCGCAAAGTAGAATCGGCTTCGCCTGGATGCGATCAATCTAGATAAATCTAGGCGCTTCTTGCGTCACAAACGAAGCGATAAAGCGGCGTGTCGGCAGCCTTGAAGTAAGAACAAACAAACACTACAAACACGAGCTACAAAGATTCGCGGCAATATTGTTTCTGGGAGCAGGTGCATTGCAGCTCGTAGATAACAGTAGGCGACTCATATTTAGAGCTAGTCCTCATATCGTAGATGAAGTCTCTTGCAGCGCTTTTAACAGCGAAGTGGCTTTGAAAATTCTTGAGTGGTTTGTATCTAGGTCAGCAGCACTAGCTTATTGTCGGTGGGGGTTTCTTACCATGCTTAACATGTACTAGGATATCTGCGAGGTTTATGGTACATCTCCATGTCAGCCTTGGTGTATTGGGAATTGTAAGTTACATTTTTTTTTGCCATTGCTAATCAAAATTGATTGGTATTTCCACATAATATGGTTTATGTTGGAAGGGCAGTCGATTATTTCTTTTTGAATGCAGGGGGCTACTTAGCGTTAGCTTTTGATCTCGTTTTAAGCACAACGCTGCCTTTTAGTCTGATTGCTGCTTGGAAAGAAGGGTGTTCTGGGGATGTGTTCTCTAGTGGGCAGGTAAATCTGCGAGCACTTGGTTAGCATTTAACAGACCCGTGCTGGGAATTCGCGCGAAGAAAGCAGCACCGCAGTTACACAGCGTAGCGGAGTAATGCGAAGGCTGGTTCTTAAGGTAGACGGAGTGGATTCGAAGAGAAGGAAAGCGTAGCAGGGGGCGGAAGGAAATTAGGAGGGACGATGAGATTGAGAAGTTTGCGGGGATACGCTGGCTGCAGCTGGAAAAGGAGACGGTTAATTAAAGAGACATAGGAGAGGCCTGTGCCATGCAGTAGGCGTGGTCAGGCTGATGATGCTGATGATGATGGGGATGGTTCCTATCAATATACCAATAGGCTGTTTTTTGATTAGTGCATGTGTTTCAAATAGTTGTCGTTGCTACATATTCGTCTAAGGTGCGCTGCCTGTCCTAGTTATATGCCTGGCTCACACGTCCTGGATGACGGCTACTGAAATCTAGGCAGCGGTGCGTACGCTGCCTGTAGAGCGTTGTTTTAAGCTCACGATTCTATGAACGAACAGCAGTATCAACTAAATTGGCTTGCGTTCTAGAATAGTGGAACAAAAACTTAATGGTATAGTTAAATCAATTAAGGTCTGAGGCGAACACTTATAGGGTAAAAAATCGGTTTTGCTAGATAATTACAATGTCGCTTACTAACGCAGGTATATGAGCTGTTTTTCTCAGAATGATTTTAGAAGTTTGGACACCGTTAACCATATCAATATTTGCATAGGTCAGTGTGAAGCGAGTGCTCATAGATGTTCCAAATACCTGAGTGTAATCAGAACGATTGCAAGCAGAGCAGTTCAGCGCAAGTACCAACTCAAGTAGCGAGGAATGCACTTCAGCTTCATGCGGGTGTGTATTTTGAGTTAGAGCGTTTGAAGTCGGGTCGATCGCTTCATTTCCAGCAATCTTTGAGTGCAAAGTATCGACGTAGAGTGTAACCAGTGTGCTGTCCTCTGGGGTAATTGCTGTGTCATTAAGTGATTCTATTATTCGAAGAAAGTGCGTGTCTGGACAAAGCAACGAACAAGGGTTGGAATGCCTTCCAGATAGCGGTTCAGATATATTAACAAGTGTGCTGTAGGCGTGTTGTTAGTTAGGTTCGGTTAGTTTAGGGGGTTTTACGTCCCAAAGCGACTCCGGCTCTGAGGGACGCCGTAGTGAAGGGCTCCGGAAATTTCGACCACCAGGGGTTCCTTAACATGCACCGACATCGCACAGTACACGGGCCTCTGGAATTTCACCTTCATTGAAATTCGACCACCACGGCAGGGATCTAACCCGCGTCTTTCGGGTCAGAAGCAGAGCGCCATAACCACTGAGCCAACGCGGCGGAAACAGAAGAAGTCTGGAACGAACCAGGGTGAAAAGGTTGACATATACGACGCCTAAAATCTCAATGCTTATTTAGCTCATTTCCTTAGCTTGCATTTTGCTGTTCGGAGAATAAAAGTTCTTCTTAGAGTTAACCAGGTCCTGGGGGATCATTGTTTCCTTGCTTGCCTGTTCGGTTTCGGCAATGTTTTTGTCTCAGAATCATGCTTTTTTCCAGGGCATTACTTTTTCAAAGCAGCAATATTTCAGACTACGTAGATGACCGGCGCAAAGGCAATAGAAGTTTGGCATGCACGTACTTTGTGGATATAAAAAATGAAGATAACCTTTCAGTTACTTTCTTGAAAAGCATATTTGAGCGTACAGCGGCGTCCCTTTAACGCTACTCCCGCTTTTTATGGGCGCCCCGAATGATGAACCGCTTTCGGTGCGGAACAATGGTTTTCGATGCATATGTGCATCGCTAATATAGAAACTCGCGCTTGCGACAATAGAGTGAGTAGAAATGCTCTAAACCCAGTACGGCGCATATGATTTTGTTGAGTGCTTAATATAGAAGTCACGTAAACAAACCATTGACAACTGAAACCAGACACTACATGCAGACAGGATGAGTTTTGGATCTGTAACGAAAGCCTTTCATTCCATGCTTGCGTTCAATCGCACTTAAACCCAGACAGCAACGAACGTGGTTCCACTGGTCCCATCTGTGCCCACGTTGACTAGCCCGTCATGCCAGCGCCTGGCACGGACCTCTCCTATTCTCTAGCATTTTCACTGCGAATACACTTCTTTTTCTGGTGTCTGATTCGAAGCACACCAGGCGACTCCAAACGGCTCAGCGATTCAAAATGTTGGCACACTTTGGTCGTGTTACACATCGCCATGAATGTTCCCGCCTGCTTGATACAATGGCAGCGTTTCATTTAACTCAGCTGGTACAGGAGCCCACCCGAGGTGATCACGTTCTAGATCTGTTATTTACTAACCTTCCTACTCATTCCCGCACCTACGTACTCGAAGAGATAAGCGATCACAGATTCGTCCACAGTTTAGTACCCATGTACGTTCCTGCCAAGCATATTACGACCAAATGCATCCTAAACTACCCGAAATGCGATCATGAAAAAATGAACCGCATGCTAAGAGACTTCGCGCATACTTTTCAAACCGCCTTTGTAACTCGCACGGCAAACGAAAATTGGTTGTTATTTCGCGATAAGTTGAAGGAAATCGAGCATGCCTGCATCCCAAAAATACACGTCAAAACAAGAACTGACTCCCCCTGGTTCACAAAAGATGTTAAGAAGTGTCTAAACAAAAAGAAAAGAGTGTACCGCAGAGCTAAGGAAGTTAACTCTGACAGCGCCTGGCAACAGTACAAAGACGTATCTGCTACGACCGAAATCGCCATAAAGAAGGCTAAAAACAAATTTTTTAACCACACTTTACCCGACTTGTTAAGAACTAACCCTGCAAAATTCTGGCAAGTGATAAACCCTAAGGGCAGCCATGAGATACCAGTATTGAAAGATGCGGACGGACGTGTGGCACCTCCAGAGGCAATGCCTGACCTATTCAACAAGCATTTTACAGATACCTTTACAACCGAATCAGTGCCTTTTAATTACCGTGAACCTCAACAACCGTTACTGCTTCATCCATCAGAACCAATCATCATTAGCGCAGCTGGTGTTGCCCGAGCTATTGAGCGACTTCCACTTAATTGTAGCCCTGGTCCAGACGGTATCAATACCAAACTTCTTAAACTTACCGCGCACGTGTCGGCTGCCTTACTAACTTTAATATTTCAGCAGTCTTTAGATACAGGATGCATTCCCGATGACTGGAAAACCGCAAACATCAGCCCAGTTTTTAAATCCGGTGATAGCACGTCACCGGAAAATTATCGCCCCATATCACTAACATCTATTTGTTGCAAGTTGCTTGAACATATCCTCTTTTCAAACATAATGACCCACCTAAACGCTAATAACTTGCTTATTGCTAACCAGCATGGCTTTAGGCAAAAAAAGTCCTGTCAAACACAGCTATTTGAGCTCCTCACAGATCTTCATGAATCGGTACACGAATTAATATATACTGATGCCATATTTATAGATTTTTCAAAAGCTTTCGATCGCGTTCCCCACATAAGACTAATGAAGAAAATTAACAACCTACAACTGCATCGCGATATCATCCGTTGGATCGGAGAATTCCTAAGTAATCGCTCCCAAAGCGTCAAAATTAAAGAGTATTCATCGAGCAGTTCACGAGTCATATCGGGAGTCCCACAGGGATCCGTTTTAGGGCCATTACTATTTTTAATTTACATTAATGACATAGCATCTAACATATCATCTAACGTGCGACTGTTCGCTGACGACTGCGTGATCTATAGAAGCATAGTCACCCCCCTTGATGCAGTTATTCTACAGACCGACTTAGTGCGCCTAAATGAATGGTGCCAGCTATGGCAGATGAAAATTAATATAAAAAAAAACAAAGTTGATGACCTTTTCCACGCGCACTAATATACCTTCTAATGTCTACACAATTAATGAGAATACAGTTGAAAGAACGGATTGTTTTAAGTACCTAGGTGTTTATCTCAGTGCTGATTTAAGCTGGAACACCCACATAAATCACATCACAAACAAAGCATTTAAGAAACTGGGACTCATCAAACGTCGTCTATATCTTGCCAACCCCGAGACAAAGCTTCGCGAGTATACTACACTCATAAGGTCAGCTTTAGAATACGCATCTTTAATATGGAGTCCAAGTAGCGTTTCATTAATTAACCGTCTTGAGTCTGTGCAAAATAAAGCTGTCAGGTTCATCCTTTCTTCATACTCACCGTATGAAAGTGTGTCATTATTGAAGCAAACTATCAGTATTCCCGACCTTATCACTCGACGCAAGTTCTCTCGTTTATCGTTTTTTCATTCCTTGTACTACGATGGCTCCCCGTTCACAGCTGATCGCATCGCCCCTGCCCATCATGTTTCATCCCGGTCTGATCATTCCCACAAAGTGCAACCCATCTTCGCACGAACACTGAAATATCAAACATCACCCTTACTATTATCTATGGCAGAGTGGAACTCGTTACCGGCTGACATAGTTTCTGAAACTGAGTTATCACATTTCCAAACAAAACTTTCATCGCACCTTGGCCTACAAAATTCACAGTGATATTTTCAGTATTGTCGAAGCATTGTCTTATACGCTCAACCTATGTATCTTTCAGCGACTGCAGTGATGTGTACTTGCAATTTGTATATAGTTATTCTTTGTATTTGTTAACTACTGTGTGCCAATAATCTGTATTGTGTTGTTTTCATGCCCTCCCAGCCTATGTAATGCCCACTTGGGCCTTTAGGGTATTTAAATAAATAAAAATAAATAAATAAGGAACGAAGCGGATCAAAAATAAAAGACAAAAGCTGCTTGTGTAGAGCACGAACTTTCTGAAAACCAAGTGCCTCGAGAACAAAGCGCTGCTCAGGCTCGAGCGGTTTTGGTCGAGGCGGATATTAAGTTGAAAAGCTTAACGCAAATTTAAAGCCGGAATCTGTGACTGAAAGCAACTGCTGTCTGACGCCGCTGAAGGACCCATAGTGTGGAAGCACTAACGAGGTTATCTTGAGCGCGGCGGCGGTTGCGAGATTTAACGTGAAATATTTATCGACGCGACTACGCGAGAAGGTTTCTTGTAGGTGCAGCACTACCGTGAGACGCTGAGGAAAAAGGCGACCGTCGTGTTGGCGGTCCTCGGGACCCCTGAAAACGCGACGCGCTCATACCTCGAACATTTTCATTTATAGAAGAGACAACGCGCAACCTGAAGTATGTGCATCACTGGAAGACCGCTTGAGTAACCAGCCCGTTCCACAGAACCGCGCTTGCCGCGCGCTAATGCATGAGGAGCTTGGAATTACCATGCACTCTTTCGAGAAACGTAGAACAGTCGGCGATTTCCTTTCGGGCTGCGCCTCTGATCCCGATGTACTGAAACTGGCAAACTCGTAAAAGACCTTACAAAGTGAAAGCAGGGTAGTGATAGGGTTATGTCGAATGATTCGCAGCATACAAAAAGGACTGATAAAAAGTGTCTCCTAGTCTCTACAATTGTAATTTAGCTCGTTTTAGCCAGCTATCACGCGCTGCGGAGAAGGCAGCAATTACATTATATTTTTTGTGTGTTTTCACACACAGTAAATACATGAGGTTTAAAAGCCCAGCACAAAGAAAGCGTCTTTTTTGTGCACAACAAATTCTGTGGTAAGCCACTGTCGCAAAAAAAAAATGTTTTTGAACATGCCTTGAAATTGCCTTTTGGAAAAATCCCACGGAAGGTAAACCACACTGCCGTGCGAATATCACGTAAAAAGCACCTCAGCAAGGACTCAGGACGAAACTTTAGTCATTACCAACGCAGTGAGGATAGCAAAGCCCACGTGGTGAATAGATTCACAGATGCCTTCCGCGCTCCAGCGTCAGCCCACCTGCCTTTCTGGCAGCCAAGAAGAAAACTTCAGAGGACACTTAAGCTCAGCCCTTAAGCGTATTACGTGGCAGCGTTAATGAATCCTCCAAGCGGTTCCTCTTTTCCACGCAGACAGGGGCACTGCTTCCTCTTTCAAGACCACAGTCATTTCCTGAATGACCACGCGACGTGTACAGAGTGTGTCCGCTAACTTGGACCCAGGTGTAAAAAAAAATCAATGCGTTCTTCTGAACTGAAATTGCATGGTCGTTGTTAGGGTTTGTCTAAAGTTTCAGTGCCATTTTTTCGCTCCGTCTATTTGAATAATTAGTCGAGGTAAAAAAATTAACTTTTTAAATATAGCTTGAAACGTTCAGGCGTCAATATGAGAGTTGTGGAGCTCCACAAATAATCTCCTACCCAGGCGTTCCCAACGAGATAGACTTAGCGTGGCGGTTTTTATTCAGGGAAAACGGAAGCCCGCGGAGTTTAAAAAAATACCACGCGGCAGCGAGCTCCGTGCGCCCGGATGCAACACGATTACGGCGCTCTCATTACAGCGATTACTGTAATACAGCATTACAGCGATTACTGTAATAGACAACCACCATTCTTTAGCTACAAACGTCATTTCGGGTGTTCCTCAGGGCTCTGTGCTCGGCCCTCTTCTTTTTTTGGTAGTTAATAACGACCTTCCTTACAACATATCATCGTCAATTCGCCTATTCGCAGACGACTGCATTCTGTATCGACGCATATCATCAAGCAACGATCAAGTCCTCCTCCAAAATGACCTCGACGAAATAACCAACTGGTGCACCCGGTGGCTGATGACATTAAACGTTTCAAAATGCAAGTACATGACAGTGTCACGCAAACGCAATAGCTTAAATTACCAGTATTCTTTAAGGTCAATCCCCCTAACACAAGTCGAGTCCTACCGGTACTTAGGAATAACAATCAGCAAACTTTCATGGTCCGAGCACATCTTAAACATAGTAGCTGAAAGTTCAAAATCGCTCAACAGACTGAGAAGGTACCTAGCCGTGTCCCCTCCATTCATCCGCAAACTCGCTTACGAAACATTCATTCGTACTAAACTAGAATATGCCTCACCCATTTGGAATCCGCACCAGTCATACCTAATTGAAGCATTAGAATCAGTACAAAGTCGTGCAGCCCGATTTATTACTTCATTTTACGATCGCAGAACCAGTGTTTCTGGCATAAAATCATCGCTTGACATACCGCCACTGTCTTTTCGCGGTAAAATTTCCCAACTCTGCCTTTTCCTCAAGTTATACTACAGTTTTCCTCAATTGTACTGCACACTTCTACTGCCTCCCAATAGAACATCTCGTCGTCTTTTTAACAGCCTGAGCCTACAGCGTTTACATGGTTCCACCAATGCCTTTCAAAAATCCTTCCTGCCACCCGCCATTGAACAGTGGAATGAGCTGCCTGAGGCAGTTGTAACTGAGCGCGATGCAAATAAATTCAAAACCCTCCTTTTATCTCATCTTTTTCGTTAGCGCACTTGCAGTGTAATGCCCGACAATTTTCAGTACCACCTCTGCACATGTTACATTTTTGAACCCTTGCCTGCTAATCAGTGTTCCCGTTTTCTTCCTGTATATATAGCGTGATGGCGACAGTGTACCTGTGATTGTTCCCTTTTTCATTTTTCAATACTCTTTTAACAATTGTTTTGCCTTCTTCACTGTTATAGTTCAAATGTTCCTATTGTTTGTGATTTCGTATTTTTGCTCCTCCCTTATGTAATGCCCCACCTAGGGGTTCTTAAGAGAAAATAAATGATGATCCGTCCTTTGTAAAAACCATCACTCGCTTTGCGGCTTTCATGCTGCCAAAGACAGAGCTTCGCGTTGTGCTTAGTTCCAAGATAAGCGTCAGTGGGTACGGGCGGCAGTTGAAACGAAGCGCGGCTCCCGTTTATGAGGCGATAATTTGCACTGTCACGTTAGCAGATTGCATGCGGAGGAACGATGACAATCTCATGAGTTTGAATTCGGAAGCAAAATCCCAACATGCAAAGACGCATATAACAACCTTTATAACGTCGTGTGAATTACGCTCAAGAACAGGAGCCGCGCTTTCATTCCATTGCCGTCCGAACCCACTGGCGCTTATCTTGAATCCAACCGAAACGTGCAGCCATGTCTTGGACAGCACGAAAGGCGCGAAGCGAGTGATGTTTTTTACAAAGCACGTATGAGAGCGCTGTAATCGCGGTGCATCCGGGCGCACGGAGCTCGCTGCCACGTGGTATTTTTTTAAACTCCGCAGGCTTCCGTTTGCCCTGAATAAAACCGCCACGCAAAGTGTATCTCGTTGGAAGTGCCTGGGTTGGACAATATTTGTGGAGCTCCACACCTTTCATATTGAGGCCTGAACGTTTGAAGCTATATTTGAAAAGCTAATTTATTTATCTTGAAAATTATTCAAATAAGAGGAGCGAAAAAAATGGTGCTGTAACTTTAGATAAACCCTAACAACATCCACACCATTTCAGTTCTGAAGAACGCTTAGTTTTTTGTAAATCTTGGTCCAAGTTATCTTGGACACCCTGTATATGAAGCCCCTCTCTAACCAAGCCATGCGAACATGCCAGCGTGGTCTAGCGGTAGCATACCGCAAGTATTTACCTTCTTGCGCATGCAACCGCACACTCAACTTTATCTGTCTTTCGTACTGCTATAAAGCTGTGTCTTACAAACCAGTCCAATGATCGGCGCTCATGAACTCTACCTTTCAGAGCCCGTTACTGAAATAGCTAAAGTTAGGAATCAGGTTATGCATGACTACTCATGCAAGCACAACAGAGCTACGTGACACATGACTGGTATAAGTAACAAAGTGTTGTAACATTTCTTAATAATTCAGAAGGTACACTACTGGAGAAAAAGTTAGAAAGCAGGTAGAAGCATTTCTCAGAGCAGGGCATAGGAACGATCAACCTTCTTTTAGGAAGCACCGATTCCCATAGTAACAATGAAGAGCATTTTCGTTATTGCCTCTGTGCATGTCGTTTTTCCAAGCATGCACATTTCGAAGGCCGAGCAGAATGCAACCGCTCAAAAGATAAAAGCGCAGAATTTGGGAAACCAGATTATAAACAAGCATCTCGCTGCTTATCTTTACCACTGTCAGTCCCTATAACTGCAGCCACCGCAGTGGCTCAGTTAATAAAGAAAAAAAACGCAGTGGCTCAGTGGTTATGGCGCTCGGCTCCTGACTCGAAATAGGCGGGTTCGATCCCGGCCTCGGCAGTCGAATTCAGGCAGTAACTGAGGCTGTCTTCGGGCTGTTTTATCTTCATATTAATTTCTTACACCGCAGGGACATCACCTGCATGGAACGTAAAGTGATTGTGTCATCTCTAAATAGGAAGTAAGGCCCGGGTACACGTACGGCATTTTCTTTCTTTTTCTTCTTTCGCACACACACAGAATTCTGAACGATTCACTAATCGTTAAATAGGTCTGATCTCTGAACGCTTCGTCGCTCGCTGTTTTGTAATGCGTGCTTAAGTTTCTAAGTAGGCGGCCCTAAACATGCTTTCGACAATCACTCGTCAATGGCAAGCGCAGTTTCGGTGCATAATGCTCTCCTGCACACAAAAGGACTGAATAAGAGAGCGAACAGTCGTGAGCAATTCCAGAGGGAAGAAATAGTGCGCTTGTTGCACATAATTATCGAGTAATTAATAAATGAGTGCCCAAACTTTGTTTCTTCGTATATTCCTCGCGACTGTAAGTGCCCGAAACAATACAGCCTATAGTCAGTGGCGTTCCTGCGGGGGGGGGGGGGGGGGGGGGGGGGGGAGGGAGGAGGCGGTCACGCCTCCCAAAAGCCTTTGCACATCTTCCCGAACGTCCGTTTTTGGCCTCTCATTTGGGCGAGATGTGATTTTTGATGAAGAACTGGAAAGCCTTTTCATCTGTAATGCGTTAAGTAGAGTCCTACTTTGTGTTTTCACCGTGCCGCTACCTTATTTCACGCAATTTTACCTTCAACTGGTTGGTAGTTATATGAGCACAATTTGTAGTGATTGTGGAGGTATCGTGGTCCTGCCGTGTCCCCACCGTTGTCTTGCCTTGGCGCCGGCGCGCAGATGACGGCGGTGGCGGTGCCATTCACCGGCGGTTGCGGTGGCCAGCAGTCTCGTCGGAGTGGCAAGGAGACACCCATTCATGTCTTCCTTCCTCCATGAGACACAGTGGCGCCAGGGAGGGGATCCCCCCCTTTGTTGGCTTGGTAAGAAGTGGCTTCCAGCCGCTTCGTCGGAGGGGAACGAGAGCGGAATAAAGCCCCTTCCCAGAACTGAATAATGAAGGCCGCTAATCCCGCTCGTGAAATGCCCGGACAGGTGCTTTGACCTTCCTGGACACGTCGTGGCGGGATTTCTCGCCCGACGACCTGTTTTCTCTTAGTATCGAGATTTATATTGTTCCCGTAACCGTTAACATTGAAAGCATGAATTAGGGTTATTAAGATCGACGTCAACAAGTCTCGCCGGGTGGCCGCCAGCACGCCTGCTTCTACTGTGTATGGCTGCGAGCAGAGTGTGATTACCTCCGGGCCTGCCGCCAAGGACCGCACGCACTGAGAGGACCCATGTGACAGCTGGCTTCAATTACGGAGTTTGCACGGTTGGAGTGCAGGACCAAAACCAGACCCCCTTCACAAAGTGCCTGCACGTGTAGAACGCCGCCGTCGCCTCGGGGAGACGAACGTTATCTTCCCCATTTGCCATGACCGTGCCAGGGAACAAAGGGCCTCGTCTCCTGTTGCTCTTTGGCGTGCCAAGCATCGCGACAAGCTGGCGGGCATCATCTCCGACCCAAGCACGAGGAACCACTTTCGGCCTTTTCGTGACCTCGCGTCCGGCCTCGAGCGGCGGTTGTCTTTGATTATCAGCAGATGTCGGTGACCCGCAGAAACCTTCGACTGGCCGGAGGCCATCACCTACCGCAGTCAACGCTACCTCGACGACAACCTTCTTTCCCTCAGACTCCACATGTGACGGGGGCGTGGCCCTAAGTGCAGTGGTGTGTTTGTGCGCACAAGTTTGTGTTGTTTGTGATCTGGGCCCCTCCCACCCCGGCGTGGGCGTCCTCAACCTAAGGAATTTAGGGAAGGCGAACAGTATAAATGTCGAGAACGAATGCGGCAGAGCAGCCCCATTTAGAACTCACTAGAGCCTCTCTTCAAGCCTCCCTTAGAGCCTCTTTTGGAACCTCACTTCTAACCATGTTGTAAAAAGATGTAAATAAACCCACTTGTAATCTTCCTCCCATCCCTTAACTCTTTGACTTGGCGGCACTCCTGTCCTGGTGGTGGTGGTGGGAACGGGTGTCGAAGCTTGACCACGGTTCCGTCAAGCAGCGAGCAGCAGCAGCGAGCTAGCAACGACCCCGAACCGACCCATCTTCGCCAACAACTGGTGGCAGCGTCAACAGGGTATAACATCCATATTGTTCGCCATTTATTTTTCAAAATCGAAGCTCACAAAAAATGTACAAATAAATTGTAAACAAAAAATTAGAGTTCACTGCGGCGACCGGCACTGGGAGAATGCGAAAGCACGGACGCCTCCTCGGCACTCGTCACCTCTCTTTGCCTGTCTTCATCATTTCTTTTCAGAGCGCAGCTCTTTGGCGCCCGTTTCTGCGTTTCGCATCGCTGTCGCCGTTGTCCGTTTTAACCAGCAGTGCACAGCTTAGTCGCGAGTTAAGCTGCGAAACCATTGGAGCGAGAGCTTGGAAAGCAAAGGAAAGGCGCATAACTTCCCTCTTAGAACAGCGGACACCTCAATCGTCCTTTAAGCTACGTGGCGGTAGTGACAGGTGTTTTTTTTAAGGAACGAAACAGCGCAACTAAAACGAAGGACCAAGAAAAAGAGAGACACGAACACGCGCTTCCTTCGTTTTAGCTGCGCTGTTTCGTTCCTTAAAGATGCAATACCAACTCGCCCACTATACTATGTTGTGACAGATGTGCGCTGCATGCGTTGGAATTGACAACGTTGTGCCAGAAACGCGGCGCTGAAGTCATAGGCCGTCGGCACGCATTGTGTTCATTGGCGTTGGCGATGACAACGTTTTACACTCTGATCATTTTTAGGAAAGGAAGTGCGCATAACTGGCTCCCTGGGTCAGCGAACGCCTGAATCGCGCTAATAGGTATACGTGGGCTGATGAGAGAGGGAGAGATGTGGGCTGCATGCGTTAGCGCTGACAACGATGAGCGAACTCTCGCCATCAACCATTAACTGCCACCTGCCAGAGTGGCAGGGTGGCTGGGGAATTTAATGCACATATAAAGAAAAACAGGAATTTCTTACCACTTATGCGGAAGGACATCCCGTTCCGGTCGCTAGTAACGCCTCCCACGGCTGTGACAACCTCGCGAAACACTTGCACAGACCTATTCTTTAAAAACCAGGCATTGGTGCAGGAAGTCGAGCATACATCCATCTATTTCTCCGACCTCAAAGCTTCCTTCATGACAATCAAGAACTGTTAGTGGAGCGTTTCGTGAAGAACGAATATGTGTGAAAAATAACAAGTTATCTGTAATTGTGCATACATGCCTTGCTCGAACTGTTTGAATAATTAACTAATCAACCTATCGACATAATTTTTTTTGCGCAGTATCCTCACATCATCCTCTCTCGATTACAGCCACATGTTTATGTTACCTGTTTTGAAGACACGACCCCGCCACTATAGCCATAGGCTAGAAATACTTTTGCCATTAAAAATCATTCCTAATATATTTTTTGTGGGTATACGGAAGTGTGCCCCCCCCCCCCCCCCCCTATACACAATATCTAGGACCGCCACTGCCTATAGTAGACTTGCAAGGAGTGCCGTTCCTTAGATGCGGCTCACTTTTTGCCGGCGACTCCGCTTTCATCACCGCACCACTATCTACGCTTTCTCTACCCAGGGGGCGTTGTACTGGGGAGCTCTCGTCGTCCAGTGCGAGCCGTTTCGATGTAGTACAGCGACAACGAGGCGGCGCCTTACTAGTCTGAAGACATAAGATGTAATCGGTAGCTCCGCAAATGGAAT
The DNA here is from genome assembly GCF_055824585.1 of Amblyomma mixtum. Lineage (NCBI taxonomy): Eukaryota > Metazoa > Arthropoda > Arachnida > Ixodida > Ixodidae > Amblyomma > Amblyomma mixtum. The sequence continues at coordinate 346,193,227 of NC_143014.1, read as the reverse complement.
CGGTGTTTGCCCTGTGTTGCTGCGACTTGGAAAGTCTGTTCCCTTGTGCCGCTTCGAGTCCTTGTCTCTGCCGCATCGTGAAGTTCGCGCCGCAGTGTGTTCTTTTTTAAAGGCGAAAGCCGCTAATGGCTCATACTGTTGACCGTCCGTTAACAAAGCTTGTCACACGCTGTTAACTAGGGAACTGAAAAAGATAGAAGAAAACCAATGGTTGCTTTAGACAGAAGTAGAAAAACAAAGCTAGAAGCCAAGTTTCATGACTGTAGAGTTATTGGTTAATCAATTATAGTACAAAAAACGATCAAAAGTGGCCGTTGTCGGGGTGGGAGTGGCGCAAAATTTGAATCACAGGAAGTGTAGTGGCATGTGACCGGAAGTGTGGGCGCAGTCGACGTGTGACGCAAAACTTGAATGTTTAGAACAGAGTGTAGATGAAGCGAGGTGGTTCGAGTGGAGTAATTTTGAATTAAGTGCAATTAATCGCAATCATTCGCAAAAGCAGCATGCCAAAAAGGCTTTCGACTCTCAACATTTCAGTTGCAAAAGTGTCCTCGAAATTTTTTTGCCATCGTCAGATGCCAACGGTAGCTTCGCTGTGACCATAGCATTGAGCTCTCGGATAATACGCTATGCTCCGCAGCTACGGTTTATGCTAAGCCTTTTGGTAGCTTTTACCGCGATAGCGTTACAACGACCTTTCGGAAGAAAAGCCATGAAGGTGTATAGAGGCTCATCAGCCGTTATTATTTTCTGGGGGGAAGTCGACACCAGAAAGAGAGAGCAACAAAAATGTAGACGACAGCACATGCGTTAGAGGCGAGACTATCAAATACAGGAGTTATTGTCTGAATTCTTTGGTCAGAGACCGTGCGTAGCATTATAAGATCCAGCATGACAGCCAGTCTTATTTCAATAAGAATTTTTAACAGCAGAAGAAACAGTCTTGTTGTTGTACCGACTAATTTTGGTGCCAAATGATCGAAAGATGGGAGTTTTCAAGGTACAGGGCCAAGTTGCAGCTAGTGCCCCTCTTGAGCTGTTTTTATAAATAGCAGTAGAAGTGGCTCAACAGCCACAAATAGCCTATTAATCCGGGGTAATGGCAAAACGCGCATAGTGGACGCAGAACCGCGGTTAAATTTCTTCGTCTTCCGTTTTCTCTTCTATCAAATAAGGGAGTAATTACTCATTCCTATCCAACCCAAGCGCAGCCATACGGCGAACTTGTGAATGAAACAGAGGTGAAGAGATTATGGTGTTGTTGTTATTAGCCTATGAAAAGGTGGCACATACCCAAACTGTTCATCATCATCATCAGCGTTAAGAGGAAGACGCAGTGCATGCGCGCACGCTCTCACTCGCTTCTCAGATGCAGAATTCCCAGCTTAAATCTTTATTTATGCAGATGCGGGTTCAGTCCCTCAAACCTTTGTGCGACTTGCGGAGAGGTGGAAACACTGGAGCATTTCCTACTCTATTGCCGGAGGTTTGCACTTCAGAGAAGGATGTATCTCGAAATTCCAATTTCTCGAATGGGACTCACTTTGTCGGTTCCGCTTCTCCTGTCCTTCGGTGCTAGCGCCAGAGGTTTTGCATTGCATCAAGTTTGCGATTTCCTCCACAATTACATAATTGCTACCGGCAGGTTCCCTTGCTAATGGTACCCAAAATGTCCGCATTGCAAAATCCTTCAGAATTTTTCTGGTATTCAGTTCTCTAATCTTTATGCCGGTTTTTTTTTTCATTCATTTCTTCCCGTAATTTCTTTTTATCCATAATTCCATCTTTAATTCCTCGCAATACGTACCCAAAGTTAATCATTAGCTTGGCCCCAAAAGGTTATCCATTAGCTTGGTACCAATTTGCCTTCTTTGGGCTCTCCTCACTGAACCCTGGCCAATCCCCCGTCGTGGGTATGTGCCATGCCACCAAGGCAACAACAACAACAACAACAACCCGGCCGCCATATCATCATGGAAGCCGTAAGTCCTTGTTTTATTCTACTCTCGTACTGGTCCAGCTTTCGCGGCTATGTTTCGCGGCCTTGGCTTGATTGGCTTGCGCTTAGCTGTCCGCATTTAGTTAAGAAGTTTACGGGGGCTCTTCGAAGCCGCCATCAGGCGGCCGAGACCTTTGCAAAGAGAACCGAGCCCTAGGAGCTGCCTTCGCTATTCCATCCCCGCCATATTACATGGATGTACTAATCGCTAATCGGCGCCGCGCAATTAGCTCAGCGGCAAATTTTATTCCAACGAACGCCGCTGTACATATATGCTGGCCATCTTCGATTATCTACCTTTGGCTGCCTGCGCCCTGCTGGCGGACTGCCAAGGCGCGGAACCACGCACTTGTTTGTCTCGGTTTGCTACGAGCACTTCCAGTGGCAGCCCAAAACGCGTTCTTTTTTCTCTGGCTGTGCAGTTTCGGGCTGCCCGCGGTCAGCCAGACTTGTCGGCACGGTTTTTTGCTGGCATTGCTCGGCGGGAAGCCGTTTTCATAAGGACTAGAAGGACCATGTTACTTCATGGGAGGTTTTGTTCGATCTTAAACGCGACGCACGGGCTAGTTTCGACTAGACTGTGGTGTACATCGTATGTGTTGCCTGCAATGGTGCCTTTTCCTACAGTTCGTGCTCTTTGTTTGTTTATTTCTTCGCTGTTTGTTTATTAACTGTGCGTGCGTGTGTTTGTGGGTGTGGGCGAGTGTTTCTGCGTTCGTGCGTTTGAGCATGTGTGTATGTGAGCGTGTGTGCGTGTCTGTGCGCGCGAGCGTGTGTGCGCTTGTGCACATGCCCGTGCGTGCGTGAGGGTGTGCGAATTTGTGTGCGCGTGCGTTGGTTTGTGCGCATGTGTGTGTGATCGTGTGTCGATCGCCTCGCCGCCTCGAAAACACAAGCGCTTGCTCCGTATTACAGCCGTATGCTTCGAATTCGAATTCACGAAATATTTCGGCTGTTAAGTCGCCCAGCAAATCTTAACATGGTGTCTGAGGCCTTTCTCAGGAGTTGCCACAAATTCCACTACGAGTACGGGATCAGACACGCGCACGCATGTATTATGTGATCTAAGTAGGAAGCGCGACACGAGCACGAGGCCTTCGTTGTTTTGTGCGCAGTGCGTGGAAAGACACGCATCCTTTGAGGCATGCTGAAAAATATTTGAGAAGCACCACATGCATACATCTCGCAATTGACTCAGTGAGGAGAAAAAATTCAGGATGCGGATGTTCATGCAAGTACACGCAGTACGTCAGGCGCCGACTCACAAGGCCGCACTGTAATGCCTTTTATGCGGGTGTTGACTCTCTTTGGTGAAGCTGTTGATTGAGATTCGATAGGCAGCTAAATTTAGCAATAGGGTTATCGCTCGACCTTTCGGCTTGATGAATGCATGCTGACCAAGAATTACAGGCTGCAAGTAAAATAGGATGCGAGTATTTTGTCCTTCGGTGGAGTACTTCTTAATGCACTTTCTTCGCGGAAATTTCGTTTAATCCCTATGAAGTTCACCACCGCTGTAATTATTGCTAGTTGGACAAACTGTGAGCCCATAGTTAAAAATTTGCTTTTTAATATAATTTAGGGATTTCCGACTATAAACTGCATTGTTGTCTTCGTTCTGCGGTGTCAGCGGCATATCTTCTGACTTTTTTCGCAGATAATAAGTTTCGCTTTGATTCTGCTGTTTATAAAAACTTTTTTAGGATTTTCTTACCCAGCCTCACATTATTATACAAACCCATTCCGCAGTTTTCTTCTGCCATCTAAACTACTTCCCGATATCATCTCATCAGTCGTCTATGTACCAATTACTGCTTTTACATTCCCCAAAATTATTCGCAGATTGACTATAAGTCAAATATATTAGCAAAACTTGTAGATGGGCTGCATGGTGCATAACGTATTTTTTTTTTCTTTTTTAGCGCGCACCCTTTTCTTTCTCGGCCTTTTCGTGAGTGTGTCGGCTAGCGCTATCATTTCAGTCTAAGTCCGAAAGAGTCCCCAGTATAAAATATAAAATATTTTATATTTTAAGCATAAAATATCACGGCCTCCTGTATCTGCGACGTTATGGTCTCAGGCAGTCCTGTTATGTGGCCAGAGACGGCACACGTAACAGGACACAAGCACAAGAACGCAATGAGGAAGTTACACATTTACGGCCACCACCTGCTGCCACGCTGTGCACCATGTGCCTTAGGTAGAGCCGTCTGAACGAGAGAAGTGCGAACAAAAATAGCAGCCGTAATTGCCTGCTTTGACCTGACAGAGACGTACGACGATCGCGTATGAATGGTGTTGCGCAGCTAGTAAATTCGAGATTCCTGGACGAGAGTTCTGTCCTTGGAGGAGTGACGCCCGCGCTTGAAGTGAGCCCAAGCGAATGCGTTCTCGGGTCTTAGCAACCTCGTTGGCGAGACTCCGGCAATTCCACTGATTTAGATATGCAGGCGGTTTAGACACCATTGTAGCGGTCTTTATAATAAGCTTTCCCGAAGAGTGGCAGCTATGGTCTGTAGCTTTTGCGCGGCATGCGTGGAAGAGATGCCGGGCTGGTGGCCAGTTTAGCGATAGACTCGTGCGTAGACACAGCACGATTTAACAGATGGAGGTCGAGGGTATTTCTGAGACATTAGCGCAGCCGATGAGAAATATTTGGCCGTCGACGAACTGTCTGAGCTCACGAGGTTCTTGCGGCGATAGGTGAGTTTGGATAGCTCCATTCGTAGATCAACAATACGGCGATCGATATCAGCCATTTCATATCGAAGTTCCTCCTGGGCTGGACGTCTACGGTTAAGCCGATTGACATCACTGTAGCTTCGCTCAGCAAAGGACGCCGTATTAGAGGGTCGTCATCTTCGTCGAGCGGAGCGAATCGATTTGTGGGGCCAGGTTCCGGTTAGGTGGGACGGGTCGAAAGTTGTGAATGCCGCGCTTAATTAGCTTCCCACTTGGTTGGGCAAGCTTGGTCGGTTATTGCATGGTCACTGGATTTGCATAGACCACAGATGAATCTCTTTGTTGCATTCGGTTGATTTGTCTGCACTGGTGCCGGGTTAGGGCAGCATGCCCGCTTGTGGCCTTGTTGTCGGAGCCGGTACTGGTATGGTATGCTCCGGCGGTAGGGACGACGTCGAAGAAAGCCCCCGTTGGAGATGAATCGTTTGTGTGGCGTAGTTGGTCTTGACATTGTAAGCAGACATGTGAGTCCGGAGAATACGTAAGTAGCAGCAGCACGTGGTGATAAGTCACAAGTGAAGGTGTCAAATAGTGTTTCCGGCGCTTCATGGGGATCGACCCAAGTTTCCCCGTAGCGGGAAATGCCTGTGCCAGGTAGCAAGTACGCATAAAGGTGTATCCAGACAGCGGGCCACGGACTGGTCCGCTTCCTTACCGGTCACGTGGGGTCCATCGCGCGTTGCCCGGCCGGGCCTGTCCGGGTTGTCCGGCCACAGCATCCACACTACGAACCAAAGGAGCAGGCGATAGGGCGAACCAAGCGAAAGGCTCAGTGATCCGCTTTCAGCAGCGCTCTTCTCATGGCGCGTTCGCCGTGAATTCGCCCGCCCGGGCATTCGCCGGAATCTGCCGCCGGAGCAGAGATTCCACCTAAATACACAGCGGAAAGCTCGATCGGTCCCGGACTCATTTCTGCCGTGGCGGAGGAGGAAGCTGCATTCCCACGGCGGCAAACATGACGGCGCGCTTCCGTCCGTGTTCGGGCTCTCATAGGGCGAGATGTGATTTTTGATGAACTGGAAAGCCTTTTCGTCTTTGACGCGTCAAGTGGAGTCCTACTTTGTATGTTCACCATGTTAGCCGCTGCCTTACTTCACACAATTCTACCTTCAACTGGTTGGTAGTTATGCGAGCACAATTCGTAGTGACTGTCGAGGTATAGTGGTCCTGCCGTGTCCCCACCGTTGTCTTGCATTGGCGCCGGCGCGGCGATGACGGCGGTGGCGGTGCTATTCACCTGCGGCTGCGGTGGCCACTAACCTCGTCAGAGTGGCAAGGAGACACCAATTCATGTCTTCTTTCCACCATGAGACACAGCGGCGCCAGAGAGGGGGACCGGCAGGGGCCCGAGAACGGAACGAAGCCCCTTCCCCTAACTGAGTAATGAAGGCCACTAACCACGCTCGTGAAATGCCCTAACAGGTGCTTTGAGCTTCCTGCACACGTCGTGGTGGGATATCTCCGCCGACGACCTGTTTTCCTCTGGTATCGAAAATGACTATTGCTCACGTAACTGCTTACGTTGAAAGCATGAGTTATGGTATACCATCTATATTGTTCGCCATTTTTTCTTTCAAAAACAAAGCACGCAAAATTGTTTGCAGAAATAATATGTAAATAAAAAATTACGAGATCACTCCGGCGACCCGCACTGGGAGAATGCGAAAGCACTGACGCCTCCTCGGCACTCGTCACCTCTCTTTGCCTGTCTTCATCATTTCCTTTTAGAGCGCAGCTCTTTAGCGCCCGTTTCTGTGTTTCGAGGCGTCGCCGTGGCCGTTGTCCGTTGTAACCAGCAGTGGACACCTTAGTCGCTCTTTAAGCTGCGAAACCTTTACAGCGGGAGCTTGGAAAACAAAGGAAAGGCGCATAACTGCCCTCTTAGAACAGCGGGCACCTCAGTCGTCCTCTAAGCTACGTGGCGGCAGTGACAGATGTGCGCTGCATGCGTTGGAATTGACAACGTTGTGCCGAAAGCGCGGTGCTGAAGCCATACGCCGTCGGCGTTCATTGTCTTCACTGGCGTTGGCGTTGACAACGATTAATACTCCGATCATTATAAGGAAAGGAAGTGCGCATAACTGGCGCCCGGGGTCAGCGGACGCCTGAATCGCGCTTATATGTGCGTGGGCTGATGAGAGAGAGATGTTGGCTGCATGTGTTAGCGCTGACAACGGGAATCGACTCTCGCCATCAACCATTAACTGCCACCTGCCAGGGTGGCAGGGTGTGTTTATATGTACTTTAATGAACATATAACGACAAACAGGACTTTCTTACCACTTATGCGGGAGAACATCCCGTTCCTCTCGCTGATAACACCTCCCACGGCTGCGACAACGTCGCGAAATACTTGCGTAGACCTCGTCTTTGTGAACCAGGCAATGGTGCAGGAAATCGAGCATATATCCATCGATTCCTCCGACCACAAAGCTTCCTTCATGACAATCAAGAAATGTTAGTGGAGTATTTATTGAAGAGGGAATATATGTCATAATTAAAAAGTTGTCTGTAGTTGTGCATACATGTCTTGCTCGAATTGTTTGCATCTATCTATCGAAAAGCTGAAACAGCTGATTAGCTGCGCTCAAATTTCGCATTAGGAAATAAAGTAATCATCGAAAATATTTATCTGTTAATTAATTTAACTACTGAATTAGCGAAATTATGGTATGCTTTAATCATATTTGATTTATTTACTCTGATTATACCTACTTTTATCCCAATCAACCATTTCAGTTTTTCAAGTTTGGCGCCGTGGTTGCGTTCCTTTCCACTTATTATATCCCCATATAGCCTATTCAGCCATTCAATGGTTTTTGCAGATAGATAGTTAATTAATTATTTGTGCCAGGTAAACCATTTGTTCGATTAACTGTCACACATCAGATACACTTCAATTCATTTCAAACTTTATTTCAACTCTTTTTCCCACTCTTTCAACTACTTTCCCATCCACGGCTGGTTTCCTGTACACTCACTTTCTCGACGTCCGCGCTATTCGACGTCCTGTCGATATTTGGCTCTAAATAATTACCTACTCAATCTATCGACATAATATTTTTTGCGCGGCATCCTCTCATCATTATCTTTCGATTACAGCCACAGGTTTGATGCAAGCTCTTCTGAGAGCGTCAAAACTGCTGCGGTTACATTTTGCTGGCATGTTTTGAAGACACGACCTCGCCGTATACCCTAGAATTGCTTTGGCATTAAAAATAGTTCCCATTATTTTTTGTTTGGTATACGAAAGTGCGTCCCACCCCCATCCCACCCCCTAGAAACAATATCTGGGATCCGCACTGCCTGTAGTAGAATAATACTTGCAAGGAGTGCCGTTCCTTACGTGCGGCTCAATTTTCTCCGGCCACTCGCTTTCATCACCGCACCAGAACCTACGCTTTCTCAACCCAGGGGGCGTTGTACTCGGGAGCTGTAGTCGTCCAGTGCGAGCCTTTGAGTTGTAGTACAGTGACAACGAGGCGGCACCTTACTACGCTGAAGACATAAGATGGAAACGGTATCTCCGTAAACGGAATCGGTGTTTGGCTTCAGTCGCTCTGACTTGGGAAGTCTGTTTCCTTGTGCCGCTTCGAGTCCTTGTCTGTGCCGCGTCATGAAGATCGCGCCGCAGTGTGTTCCTTTTCAGGGCGAAAGCCGTTAATGGCTCATACGGTCGTCCGTCTGTTAAAAAGCCTGTCACACGCGTTTAACTAGGAAACTAAAAAAAGGTAGAAGAAAACCAACGGTTGCTTCAGATACAGGGAGAAAAAAAAACTATAAGACAAGTTTGATGACTGTCGAATGTTTAGTTAAATAATTATAGTAAAAAAGAACCAAACGGGGCCATGGTCGGGTGGGAGTGGCGCGAAATTTGAATCACATGAAGTGCAGTACCATGTGACCGGATGTGTAGGCGCAGTCGACGTGTGGCGCAAAATTTGAATGTTTAGAAGAGTGTGTAGATGGAGCGAGGTGGTTCGAGTGGAGTAATAGGGAATTAAGTGTAATTAATCGCAATCATTCGCAAAAACAGCCTTCCAGAAAGGCTTTCGACTCTGACATTTTAGTTGCCAAAGTGTCCTCAAATTGTTTTTGCCAAGGTCAGATGCCAACGGTAGCTTTGCTGTAAACATAGCATTGAGCTCTCGGATAATACGCTATGCTCCGCAGCTACATTTTATGCTACGCCCTTTGGAAGCTTTTAACGGGATAGCGTTAGACCGACCTATCGAAAGAAAAGTCATGCGCTCTCTCAAACTGATTCAGGATCGGTCGGCAGAGGTCGTGACGTCACACCACACTCAACCAATCAGTGGGAGATGCCGCTCACTAGATTCCAATGTGGATGACGGGTTTTGGGTTGGCGCGGGCAAGCTGCGTAGCAGCCAGAGCGTGTGGAAACTTTCCACTGCTGAGTTTTTGGCGCGTAGACTCCTATGCTAGGGTGCGTGACATGGCCGTGGGGAGGGAGCAGCGGTGTGGGAGCGCTTCTTACTCGTGTCAGCAGTCCGTTTGTGTAAAAAGAAATAGGCTCCGGGACTGATGCGCGCATAGCATGATGTTGCTTGCGGATTTGCGAAGGAGGGCTCCGTGAATTGTAACGCTATCGTGTTCGGCTTACTAAGAGTTGGCCAAGAGTTTGCAAAATTATATTGGTTTGGAGTGAACCAGTGTTGACTCTGGACAATCGACCTGCGGGCCTGTTTGATCTGTTTGAATTTTGTGCGATTTTCTATTTGCGCTGTAGTGTTGTTGGTTTTTTTACTGTACTTCAAAAAAATGGTGTCTGTATTTTCTTTTTCGGTCTTTTCTGCACCTTTATGGGCTTTTGGTTATTTGACTAAATAAATAAAAAAAGACCTCTTAATAGAAACTAGAAGTAAGCAGGTGGCATGGCACTTAATCGACCATAGAGACGTGCAGATGTTGTGAGGATAAGGTTCCGTATTTTGACTGGCTACTGTTCGGCATGGAACGTGGATTCAGCCATACGAATACGACTGTTCCCACGGCAAACCTAAAATAATGCTGTGAATGTTTTCATACCAGCTTAGAACTCGTGTTGAATTTATTGAATAAGTGAAAAACGCAGTAATAAGTAATTTTAGCCCCCCGCAGAGAGGCACCCGAGGAGCAGATGCCGTCTAAGAGGCAGAATCCACGTTTTCGGCCCAGCACTAGCTGAGCCAAATAAGAAACCTCGTCCTTACGGCGTTCACTGAGGCGGACGAAATGCCGTATAAGGTGTATTTCATAGCCGGTGGGGCCAGTTTTCCGCCTAGGTAATATTGGAAATCTCTATGGCCAGGCGATAATATATGCTCCATCTTATAAGTCGTTAGCAGCGCTGTGAAGTCTGCAGCGATCTAAGGCAATCAGAACAACATGCGCTGCAAAACGTGTTCCACAGCTCCCGTAACCCCTTGGATGGTGGCTCCATCACCCGGAAGGAAAGGGCAGCAATGTCCAGCTGCTGGGCGCAGGAGACTCGGCAGACTCGGCAGACGCCATGTTCACGAATGGCCGCGCACCACTTCGCAGTGCTGTGTTCATGCGGACTTTCTCTAGTAATTTAACAACTTTATAAAGCGCTCCCTGTATTTTAGAACGCCAAACATCACACCGCATGATCATTTGTAAAATATTGAACACCGCTGAAATATTTGAGGAACTGCTTCTTGTATTCCTTGGCCCTTACTGGACGAAAAAGTTCTACCTTTCACAGTGAAGCAAACGACTTATCAGATGAAGTATACGGCTTGCGGACCCATTCAATAGTAAGAGTGGCCCTCATTCGGCGACCAATCGTGATTCTTACTCGAGCTGTGGTTCGACGTGCGTGTGTTGCGAACAGTTAATAGTTTTATTTTTTCAAAGTATCGTGTAACTGACTCACCAACGACCCTCATGCGAACTCACGGTATTGAAACATTACAGCTGCGGCGGAAAATTCAAAGACTGAAACTACTTTTCTTACTAAAAAACCATAAACTGTCTATGAATGCAGACCCCTTCCTCAAACCTAACACTACGCGCCAAACACGAAATCATCATACACAATCATTAACCCCTTACAGTGCTAGGATTAACGCCTTTAAATACTCATTTTTTCCACGCACCATTGAGGAGTGGAACAGGTGTCCGCCAGATCTCTTAACCAGAGCTGATTATTTTGACTCTATGTTTTCTTCACAGCATTTAATTTGAGAGCCATTTATTTCTACGTTTACTTTTTGTATTTTGCATCTGAGCCTTGTATTTATTGCTGTATTTTGTGTTACAACTTGTATTTAACATTTTTCAATTTTGCTAAACCTGTTCTTTTTTGCATATATTATGTATTCGCCCCTCCTGCTTGGGCCTACTGTAGGCCTGCAGTATGTTCTAAATAAATAAATAAATAAATAAAATTCCTTGGTTGGTGTTTTTGTGCTTAACAGTGTCGGACCCTTCAGTTCAGATGCCCAAAACTGATGAGTGGGCACGCGTTTTGCTGCCGCCGCAGCCGTCAACCCCTGCCTTTACGGCTCGCGGGCAGTTGAGAACCGCTGGGCTTCCGACGTGCGGCCAAATTTCAGTTTGCGTGCAGTATAACTGTGTCAATAGTAGATGAGTGCGTCAAAGAAAAGCAAAAGTAACCGAGAAAAAACTGACAGTGAAGATAACTAAGATATTCGTTGACTTAATATTCTGAACAGCGAAGCGAGGGGCCCTGCTTCAGCTGCGGGAGAGTAACGTAGAAGACAAGTTTGTGGAAGGAGGCTAAGCGGATTCAGGATCTCTACATTCAAGCTTGATGAGAAGCAAACACAAATCTGCATATGGGCAACAGGACATGCTACTAGCAAAATTACCGCAGGAACTCTGGAGCCAAAACTTGCCACAGTCATATCGCTCTGTCGGGACAAGCATTGATCTGCTTTCGGCGGTAACTTCAGCCGCTGAAAATCACCAGGAAACTAGACCTTTCACGACTCGAAGTGCTTTAGCATTGAGTCCTGAAGCAGGCACATGCCGTCGTTATGGTTGTCTCAAGCAGCAAATGTCGCATACGAATACGGGGGATCGGCTGAGAACATGAAGGTGTATAGAGGCTCATCAGCCGATATTTTTTTCTGGGAGGAAGTAGACACCAGAAAGAGACAGCAACAAAAAAGTAGACGACAGCAGATGCGTTAGAGCCGAGACTATCAAATACAGGGGTTATGGTCTGAATTCTGTAGATAGAGACCGTGCGTAGAATTTTAAGGTCCAGCATGGCAGGCAGTCTGATTTTATTAAGAATTTTTAAGAACAGACGAAACAGTCCTGTTGCCTAACCGACTAATGATGGCGCCAAACGATAGCAAGATGGGAGTTTTCAAGGTACAGGGCCAGGTTGCAAGTGCCGCTCCTGACCGGTTTTTATAAATAGCAGGAGCAGTGGCTCAAGAACCAAAAATGGTCTAATAATGCGGGTTAATGCCAAATTCGCATAGTGCACTCAGAACCGCGGATAAATTTCTTCGTCCTCCGTTTTTCTCTTCTTCTAAATAAGGGAGTAATTACTCATTCCCATCCAACCCAAGCGCCGCCATACGGCGAAATTGTGAATGCGTGAAACACGGGTGACGAGATTAATGCTATCATCATCAGCGTTACGAGGAAGGCGCTGTGCATGCGCGCACGTTCTCACGCGTTTCTCAGAAGCCGGCCGGCATCGGATCATGGCAGCCGTAAGTCCTTGTTTTGTTCTACACTCGTACTAGTTCAGCCTTCGCGGCTATGCTTTGCGGCCTTGGATTTACTAGGCTTGCGCTCAACTATCCGCATTTAGGCAAGAAGTTTACGGCGGCTCTTCGAAGCCGCCATCAGGCGGCAGAGACCTTTGTAGACGGAAGCGAGCCCTCGGAGCTTCCTTCGCTATTGCATCCCGGCCAGATTCAGTAGACGCACTAATCGCGGAAGCGCAATTAGCCCAGCGGGGAATTTTATTCCAGCGAACGTCGCTGTAGATATATGGTGGGCCTCTTCGAAGCTACCTTTGGCTGCCGGCGCCCTACCCGCGGGGTGCCAAGGCGCGCAACCAGGCGCTCGTTTGTCTCGGGTTGCTACGCGCACTTCCAGCGGCTGCCCAGAACGCGTTCGTTTTTCTCTGGCTGAGCGGTTTCGGGCTGGCCGCGGGCAGCCAGACTTATCGGCACGATTTTGTGCTTGGAGAGCTTGCCGCGAAGCCGTTTTCGTACGGACTAGAACTACGGTAGTACTTCATGGGAAGTTTTCCTCGATCTTAAATGCGACGGAATGCCTAATTTCGACTAGGCTACGGTGCACATCGTATGTATTGCCTGTAATGGCGCCTTTTCCGAAAGTTCGCGCTGGTTCTTTATTTTTTAGCTGTGTGTTTATTAACTGTATTGTGCTTGTGTTTGTGGTTGTGCGCGAGCACGTGTGTGTTTGGGAACATGTGTAAGTGCGCGTGTGTAAGTGCGCGTGTGTGCGTGTGTGTATGTGAGCGAGCGTGTGTGCGTTTTTGTGCATGCGTATGCGTGCGTGAGGGTACGCACATTTGTGCACGTGTGCGTTTTTTTTTGTGCATGCGTGTGTGATCGATCGTGTCGGGATCGTTTCGCCGCCTCGCAAACAGAAGCGTTCGCTTCTTATTACAGTCGTATCCTTCGAATTGTAATTCGCGAAATATTTCGGCTTTTAACTCGGTTCGCCCAGCTAATCTTAGCATGGTGTCTCAGGCGTTTCTCAAGAGCTGCCGCAAATTCCACTGCGAGTACGCGATCAGACACGCGCACGCATGTATTATGTGATCCAAGTGTGAAGCGCGACACGAGCAAGAGGCCTTACTTGTTTTCTGCGCAGTGCGTGGAAAGGCACATATATTTTGAGGCATGCTGAAAAATATTTGAGAAGCACCACATGCATGCATCTCCTCCCAATTGGCTCAATGAGGAGAAAAAATTCAGAATGCGGATACTCATGCATGCACACGCATTACATGAGGCGCCGACTGACAAGGTCGCACTGTAACGCCTTTTAAATGAGTGTTGACTCTCTTCAGTGAAGCTGCTGCATAGAGATTCGATAGGCATTTAAATTTATAGACTGCACGCGTTTCCACAAGAAAAAAGTTCAACCAGGTCATATGAGCTTTTTTCGAGATTTTGCGCACATTCCTTGCCAGCAACTGAAAGTAACTGCTGGCGGGCGAGTGACTACAGTGGGACAGAACGCATCTTTATTCTTTTCCACTTACAACCCACAGTAAGCAGTCGAAGAACGTATAAATCCTTACGATCACGGAAGATCTCAATCAAATTCCTGCGTTGATCGTCCGCGATGATCGTCGCCACCCATGGGTAAGAGTACAAAAAATGACGACATTTTGAATTAAAGGAATATATCTACAAAGGGACCTGCGTCTTGCCTACCCCTTTTTTCAAACTAAAGGTATGGAGCAAGAATTCAATACTCCCCACAAGACGTCAAATTGAGAGGTATTGATCATCACTCACCTGATGCCTTACTGCTACGGTGAAAAAAAATTACATGAAAATACATTTAGTTGGTATAGTGTGCTCAGGTAACTTGTGGTAGGTTTCGAAGCAATTTAAAAGGCGTATGAATCATTTAAAACTCGACAAAAGATTGAAGCAGAGCCACTATGGATTCTTTGAGCCGTAGAAATTGTGATTAAGGAACCCTAGCTGTTCGAGGCATCAATTTTACGTTGCTAAATGGTGTTCGGTGTTTGGCAATTAGGTTCCCGCAGTGTCAAGAATGGCAACCATTTTTATACACAATACCTTTCCCAGCTGCTTAATGAACAAGAGCTTTTCCCAGTGAAGAGATGGTTCTCTATGATTCATATTTTGCACAGTAATGAGACTTCTGGTGGCGTGTTTTAAATCCGCTATTCGCTTGCTTGGGCCAGAATGAATTTAATGTTTTCGTTATATAAGGTTTATCTAAGAGGAACAAACGTTTTTTAATATTAGAAACGATGCCGTCACTTGACGTTGGAGTCGGGAGGGGGGGGGGGGGGGGGGCGAGAGAGGCGGCAGCCGAAAGTGGTCAAAGGCCCTCTTGCTCAAGCCTCCAGGCTCTGCAGTAACTTTTCACTTAGAGCTGCACAGGAGGTCTCGAACCTAACACGAAAGGTTGCGCAGCTGTACCAGTCAGAATTTTACACTGTCGACACTTAAGACATGCAACTAAAAATAAATTTGAAAATATTGGCGTTTAACGTCCAGAAGCAGTGCGTGGCTTAGGTGGACGCCGCAGTGGAGGGCTTCAGAATAATATAGACCTCGTTGTACATCGCACAGCACGCCGGCGTCTTCTACGTTTCGCCTCCATCGAAACGGTACCGCCACTAGCTTTCGTGGCAACTGCATAGCAAATCAAAGGCGAAAATATCGATGGGATGAAAAATGCAGTTGCCATTAAAACTAGGCTCTTTGCGATTATAACAAATGGGAAGAGGTTCGTGGAAACTAGAAAAGCGCACTGTTATCGGACTTTACGTTCGCCTAAAGTGTCCTATGTCTGTGATCTGGAGCAAATATTACGCTTTCAATAACATGGGCACCCGACAGGCTAGCCTTAAACACTGATGGTAGTAGACTGATCACAAAGGAGATCATGGGATTTTCAACGTGGGAAGCACGCGTAAAAAGCGCTGTTCGGTATGAAAAACGGTTAAGGTGAACGGTGTGGATGCGATAGGCTGCTTGTATTTTGATGTGTAGGTGTAGGGGAGAAGATCAAGCCATAAGAACCTCTAGAGAAAGTGGGAGATGCCAGTTAAGATTCCAACGGAAGAAAATAGTAAACTGGTGCTCTAACATTACTGGACGGTTAAGCATGAAATTTAATTCGGCATTCTAAGCAAACGCTTGAGTTTTCGGGGTTAGGCTGTTCGTTGAGGGCCGGAAGTTACCGACATAAGCGACAAGCCACATACATTATTTGAAGTTGCGTTACGGAGTACAACGCAACGACAGAACATAAGCTTACGCAATCTGAGGCCCTGCAGCCCTGACACAGGAGGCCACCGAAGGGGCCGCATGTGCTTTTTAAAATTGAAAAACCGTCAGAATTAAGCGAATTGGACAGAGTACATTTTAATTTGATACATACAGGATCTGTGCGCTGTCGTGTTATAGACGGCAAATGTCTCCGGGCAACCTGAAATGCGAGCAGTTTATTAGTTCTGTCATACATTGTTGACCAGCAGTTGAATGTGAGAAGAAAATTTTTTTTGCTTCGTGATCACTGCGGACAACTCGTGCTTGCGATTAATTGCAGCCAGTGGAATTAAGCACAGCGCCAGCAACAGTAGTTAAGAAGACCCGCCCGCTAACGAGAGACTCCATGCAACTAGCATGCGAGCACTTTTTTTGGAACATGCTTTTATGTGCCTCTTCTGTCTTATGCATGTCTTATGCAGAAGGTGCGGCTACGGCGTAGTTCCCGGAAAGAAGACGAACGGGGAATGAAACCGGGTAATGGGCATGACGACAGGATGAGCCGAGTCGAGGGGGCGGAAGGAGAGGAAAGAGGAGGCAGGCTTTTGAAAGGTAAGATATGCCACTGGCTGGAAATATCTCCTCTGCATTCGCACAAAAGGCATCCCTCCCCTCCTTCGTTTCGTTTTTTTTTTTTGCCCAGTAATTGCCAAGGTTTGCTGCGTGGGTGCTGAGGCAGTAATGGAAGCCTAGCTTAGACGACCTGTAGTAAGTGTTTAATCCGCACAAGCACATAGAGTAAGTACAGTGAGGCATAAAGTATCAAGAAACAAGGCCTCTACCTTCACCGCTTGCGCATAAGAAGCCCTACAATTAAATAAATAAGGGCTGATTCAGTGAGAGCAAGACTTGGATATATGTGGCTGTCGGAAGCTGTTTACATCTTCTGGATCTGTACAGGTCGCCACTGCGTACTTAACGCCCCCCCCCCCCCCCCCCCCCGAAAAAAAAAAAAAAAAAATCCTAAGCGGTGCTCTCGACATGCACAGTTGAAACAATCGCTGCTTATTGAAGGCTTTATCTTTATACGTTGAACTGGCAAACGAATGCACGAAGGAACGAATTTTAGAAGAGGATTGACTAAAGCAGCAAATACACGACGATGTAAGAGATCTGTGCCAACGGTAAATATTCATTAATACTGAAATCATTGTTCATATTGTTGCAGCCTGCATTGGTTTTGTATTCTAATTTTACTATTAACCTTCGCTAAAGAAAAAAAATGCACTTGTTCTTTCTGAGCAGTGTAAGAAATTGTGGCGGCAGACTTGGAAGGAAAAACGCCATGCGCGCACAGCCAATCCACATTTACAGAATGACAATATGTTGTGGTTTAACGCAACACAAACCAACAGTTTAAAAAAGCGGAGCATCGGAGATGGGTGACACAAACGAGATATTGTTTACCGTTATTAGGGACTGCTCAGAGTATATTCTTTTATTCATCTTAAAGGGCTACTGACCTGGGGTTTGAACAGTTAGACAGACAGCTCCAGTTTATATTTGAGACATCAAATATAACCCCTGCAAAAGACCAGAACCAAGCGCGGCCTGAAAAGCAGTAAAAATTGAAAATCAAAGCCTGTTCACTCTTCCTTTCGGGAAGCCCACGTCCGGCACCGCTACGCTGGCCTCGAAGCCTTGCTGATGACGTTATCCCCCAAAACCTTCGCGAAATATATTGCATTGGTCCGTCGTTCTAACTGACAGTTGAAAGGCGGGCGTAGTCGACGCGTCGCGCTGCCTGCTCGTTCCGCGTGAGCAAAGCGGAGACGATTTTGTGGGCGCACAAGCCAACAAAAACGATGTTTTTATTTTCTTGCCCCAGTTCATATATACTTAGGAGTGGTGTGCGCTGTGCGGTGCCGTACAGCCTTACCCTTGTTCGCACACTCGACCACTCCGCACATGTGCTGATTCTCTCTCATCCTTCACCGTTACAAGCCACGAACTTAGGAACAGAGAAAAGACACAAACACACAGAAGAATCACACTAACACACGGAGAAGCGCACCGGTTTCACAGGCTAGCTTAAAAAAAATGGGAGACGGTACCCATGTCAGCGCTTCGCCGTGCGTTTCGAACGAAAGTGACTGCCGCCCCTCTGGTCTTAAAACTGTGGGAGGGGGGCCTCACGTAAACGAACATACAGACATGAAAAGGACGCTGGCTAACTAGGGATGATGTTGACGAAGAGAAGCAGATATACGAAACGATGCGCTAGGTGACGTGTTGAGGTGTTCGAGCTGATCGGCTCTCTCGATCGTTCAGTCTGCGGAGAAAAGGCCACAACGCTATTTCGCATATTGGTTGCGTACGCAGCAACTGGAGTCGAACCACGATTCGGTACAGCCTGGCTAAAGATTTTGCCTTCAGCCGTTTCTACAACCAAAAAAAAAAAAACTATTGCGCGAGAAAGGACGAAGGAAAAAAACAGCAACGAAACACCGCGAGCAGCTGCCGGCGTACCCAGTATACCCAGGATAGGAGGCGGTCGACACGTTTTGTGCTCTGCGTCCGCGTAGAGAATCGGTCATGTACTATCTTAATTACGTAATGGCTGCCAGCGGTTCCCACGCAAAGATGCCGTTTATGCACCAGGCATGCTTGCGAATGCTGACAAGGGTATATCTTTTACAATTCATATCGAAAAACATTTTTTTTTCTCGTGTGAAGGCCACCGGCATGTCCAGGGTATGAAAGCTTTGCACTAACACAGCCTTCCAATCACCTGACAATTATTTATCTGCCTTTTGATATCACCCAAGTAATGCGCGAGTTGACGACGGTTGGCGTTGAATACCGCCCTGCACACCCAGCTTCATCCGTGAACATGTGGTTACCTGCCTCGGGGTAATGTTATATTTAAACATTTTTAAAGAACACCGCAAGTTTACGTAAACAAAAGAGCGATGGTCGTACTCGGCAGTTGTGACAGATGGTTTGTACCACACCGCCGTACCGATTATCTCTGTCAGTCCCTGCAGTACCTGCTTCCATTTCTTCTGAACGATTATGAAAAGAAGGATGTATATTTCGAGACCTACGGTAAAAAACAACTGCGACAGTATTTTGTAACCCACTAAACAACCTGTGTACAGTAATCTTACTAACTTTGTATTGTATGTCAATTCCGCTATGTTTTCTGATGTTCAGGAAGAATTGAGGCCGAACGCCGATCACCTGAAATTCTCATTAACAACGATTGTTTTGTTAATAATTGTATTGTATAGTTGTTCGAATGATTGTTTGAAGATGTGTACTTACACTGTAATTTATTTTGTAACCACTGCTGCCTTGTATGGGCCCCCAGGTACCTTTCAAGCTGTCGTAGAACAGCTTTTACGCCTGGGGGCCTTCAACCTCGAGTTGAAAATAAATGAATTGAATGAATTGAATGAAAAGCAATGCTCCTGAAGGTTTTCGCTCTTGGCCGTCGTCCCGGAGAATACACCATTGACCTTTATCGTGACCTATGTGTGACGTCATACCAGCTGTGGAAAAGCGGGGCCCCAACTAGGCTCGTCGCGATCGTCCCAGCGAATCCTGCACGCGCCGCTGCCGTGGGGAAGGCGCTCGCTCTGCGTGACCAGCCAAACCAGGCGCAGTCAGGGCTATAGCCTCGCGTTCAAAGGGCGAGGCATCGCGCTGAACGGGTGGTGGCGTCCTCCCTTCCTGTACGGTGCGGTTCGGGTGTCCACCGAGATGACAGAGAATTACTGCGTAATTTCTTTTTCTCAAAAAGCATGGCGTTCAAACGGCAAGGCATCGCGCCGAACGGGTGGTGGCGTTCCGTGGACTGCCTGGCAGCGCTACAACTCGCTGTCGCGTTCCACTCCAAAAGGTGAAGCTTAAGCGTCATTACTAAATTTGATAACATAACCCTTACAAAGAGCACCACCAAGACACACCACCAGCCAACCTAGGCGCAGTCAGGGGAAACTGTTTTCGCAATTAGCGGGCTTAACCAAGCTAAGCCTCAGCCAATTTGTATGTTACGGGCCATATACTGATGCGGCACTTAATACAGAAGCATGATAGACTCGCTTGTTGCAGAGCAGCGAGTAGATACAAGTCACGATCAAAATCATTTTCCATAATGTAGCGATAGACTCAACGCGGGTGGCGTGTACTAGATTCACTGGAACATTTCTCAGATTACTGCATTCGCAGTGTCCACGCTGCCGGATTTTTGAAAGAGCTATGGTTGACCCCCCCCTCCCTCGCACTTTTAGTTGCTAGCTAAAAAGTGCTAGGACTTCTGTGCCAACCAAGCAGCCACTATTAATTTTGAAGGCCCTCAGATGACGCTTCCTTGTATTCACTTCGATAGCTGCCCGGAAATATGTTTCGCTCTCCCAACGTGCGCCGCGCAAGCCGCTGTAATTTTTGCGGTGATGACCGGTCAAGAATAGAATTTTATTTAGGGTTTCTTCCATCCGACTTCTGTGCCGCGATTTGGAAGCTTCTTGTAACTACGCGCGGACCAATAAATCTTTCATCGATGTATGTCGACTACGAGCTGCCGTCAAACTCGCACTGTGTCCAAAAATCAGCGCAAGCCAGGAGCTCACGCCTCTTGGCCACAGCCACCTTCCATAATGGAGTCCCGCTGGTCTGGCCAAGGGCACAAGTCCTCCTGTAGGTGGAAGTTCGGCCGTTGAGGCCAATGACTTGTGCGATGCAAAGGACTTCTCCCGGAAGGCGCTCCACCGCAAATAACGCATGCATCAAGATATTCCCAACTAATCTGGCATTAAGTGCTTCGCAAAGTAGACATCGGCCCCAGCAGGAGTTGGCTGTAGCAGCGCGCGGAAACCTAACTTCACGTACCTTTTCGATTGCAATTGGTTTTTAGTGCAAAAATACAGCACAGGAATGAACGAACTTGACAAGACAGAGCGCTAAAACCGATCCTAGTATTAGCCAACCAGTCTGCAAAAATGCTGTCGCGTCTTTTCGATCACGCGTCGCGCTCCTGAGTGGTTTCGCGGGCGGGCCATTTTCTGGCGCCTTTCAGCATCTGTCGTAGCCGCCATTGCCTCTCAGCCTACACCCCTGGTCTGGTTCCACCTATTGATCCACTTAGTAGCTGGAAGTTTGTTGCAATAACGTTCCATTTATTCGCCGAATCTCTGATTCACATATAGATAAAATATTTTGAACTGCATTTTCTAAGACGTTTGGTAGAACGGTGAGCCACGTATTACTATATGTAACTGCGTAACGCATGTTTATAAGTGGAGTGCAACTGCACTTATATTCAAGGGAGTGCAGTTTCGATGATTTTCTTTAGCAAGAGTTTCTGTCGCTCTTGTTGAAATCTTATTCGAGGTGCTTTAGGAAAAATACATGTAGTATTGGAGACAGAGCATAATACGCGCAAGTAGCAAAAGGGGGAGAAATTTCTATAATACACTTAAACTGCCGCTGTTCTGTTACATTGAGACTTTTTCACGGCTTGTGGGGCTCTTAGAATTCATTTGAGGTATGAGTGTTTTTGAAGATTAACCAGTAACCCGAAGAAAATATATTTCTCCCATTATTTCTGCGTGCTATATTGTGTCCACAATCAACGTCGGCAATCACTCTGTAAAATAGCAAATAACTCAACCTCCAATGAGGAAGCTGAGATTTAGGAAAAAAAGACTTAGATATATAGCCTGAAATGCAACAATCCTCCTCTCGATTCCGTTATGATGACTAAAAGGCAAGTTCCAGGCAGTCAAGGAAAAACTGTTTAAGAGTGTAACGCAAAAGACATTGGCGAGCACCCTACTCATGAAACGCAATATTTGTGCAGACCTGCCAACACCACGATGCTAAATCTACTATAGAGGATGCCTATAAATACAAAAATTCGGTGAAAAACACTAAAATTATGTTTTAGTGTTTTAGTATTTGGCTATGTAAACAAACCAATTTCAGCTGGTGTTCCAATACATCATGCAAACAACTCCTGAAAGATGTCTTCGAAGTGAAAGATTGGCACAATGTTGAGGATATTGCAGCTTTTGCCGCCTCAGGAAGTCCTTGTCGAAGACCTGAATGTGACGTACTCCAGAATCCTTGCGTTTTACAACTAACAGCAGTTCTAGGCTCTTTTTGACATGGATGAGCGAAATTGAGTAGAAGCCTCCTTCACTTTGCTGAAAACTCTTGCACAGTCTGCGTTACTGCGTGGCAGAGTCCAAATCC
The DNA here is from genome assembly GCF_055824585.1 of Amblyomma mixtum. NCBI lineage: Eukaryota > Metazoa > Arthropoda > Arachnida > Ixodida > Ixodidae > Amblyomma > Amblyomma mixtum. Next base: position 346,171,264 of record NC_143014.1, on the reverse strand, counting down.
CAAACATAACTTTTGAGAGCTTATCATACTTAAAAGTACGATCAATGTCCTGAATACTGGCAATAACATGCCACTGCTCGTCTATTGGCACCTGTGTAGTTGCGTGTACTCTAAGTTCTTCGAGCTGAAGGCGGCTGAACTGGGCTTGAATGTCATCCAGGCCTGAGTCATCATCCTGCCCCTCAGAAACTGGCAAGAGAACTGGAAAGCGATTGATGAAGTATTTAACATCAGCAAAGTTTGCTGTAACAATGCTGGAAAGCCTTGCCGCTTCTGCTTTCTTGAGAATCTGATTTCAAGGGGAATTCCAGGATGTCGTAATCGCTTACCACCACAAAAAATCTTCTTACTCGTGCAACAAACTCTTGCTTGTACTCAATCTTCAGCCTTTCTAGTATTTGTAGAGTTTGGCTGCCGATTACTAGGTCATTATCACCCCTCTGCTTGCCGGAAGATTTCCTATCAATATCTGTTAGCTCACAACTACTCTTAAAGGGCAACTGGCCACCTCCTGTTCGAAAATATTTTCTACCTCTCTGGTAGCGAGGCATCGTCCCCGGAAGGCGCGGCCACAAATATTTTTGGAAACGACTCATTATTAGTATAATTACAGGCATCACAATCAAGCTACCTTGCCTTGCTCCTCCCCTTCCTTTCCCTCCTAGAGATTTTTCTCTCTCGTGCCTCGTTGAGTACGCTCCGCAAGAGAAAATCGCCCTTCCTCCTCCGATGTTAGCGGAAGGCGTGGTGTCTGGTGGAGTGCGTAATATGTCTACGTCATGGCCATGCCTTGAAAAGAAATCTTTTCTTGCTTTTTGCTACCCGGTCTATTTAGCAGGCGCGAGGGGGGGGAGTGACGGGTCTCCCAACACCCTCTCTATTTTGCTCTTTGGGTCTCCTCGCGGTGTTTCTTCGCGTTTTTTTTTTCTCAGTCCTTCCTCACCCCTGTTGTTTTTGTTTGTTAGTTTAAAGCTTTTTTTGTCACCTCCTCCACTTCCGCTCCTTGCCCTTTCTGGTTGGGTGTGCCACAAAACTGCTTGACCCTAGTCTTTTACCGGCTTGTCTTTGTCCCCCGCTTCTCCATCGTCATTGTGCATTGCTTGGTGCGCATGCCTTTGCTCACTTGCTCCGCTGTGCTCGCACATTTTTTTCCGCACTCCGTGCCTTCCGTGTTGTCTGAGATTGCTTGTCCTTGGCGATGTTTTTTTTTTTTCGTGGCCGGCCTTTGAGAAGTCAACATGTTCGTGGTGTCCCCATGCGCTTTTCTCTGTTCTCGTTTTTTAAAGCTATATTTTGCTGCTTCTGGCATCCTGTACAGTCTTGTCCTCTTTTGGGCTCTCTGTTTCCGCTTCTCGGTCAACGAAATAAATGTCCAGTGGAAGGCCAGCGCCGGCCATGTCTGTCATTGTGTCCTGTCTTTCACGCGCTGTTGTCCGAAGTTGTCAACGCACTCTTGTTTGTCATTGGGATCCGAAAGTTCGCGATCGTCCTCGCAGTGAAATGAACCCCGCCGTGCGTGAACGCCTTGAAAGACTGGTCCAACAAATGGACCCGTACGGCGACACACACGTCGTCGTCCGGAGCGAAGTGTCTGCCGCAAACCACCACATTCTTTACCGTTGCGTCCGGAAGGCCGATGCGTTGCAGCCAGGCACGACTCAAGTCACAATCTCCTGGAAATCTGTGCCGGATCGTGGTTGGACTCCAGTCGCTGCGTGCGCATCCAACAACGAAACAGCGTCGTTCCATTTCCTCCGCTCACTGAACGATCGAGAGACGCGATCCGCTCGACCACTTCAACATGTCAGCTTCTGCATCCTTTCATACATCTGTCTTTTTTCGTAAGCGTCATCCCTAGTTAGCGAGCACCCTTTTCATGCCAGAATTTTTTTTCCATGTGGCTTCCCCACCGTACTACGACCGGAGGGGCGGGAGTCCCTTTCGCTCGAAACGCTCGGCTGTGTGCGGACCCGGGAACAGTCCGGCATATCTTGGAAAGCAATCATGTGCACTTGTTCGCTTCACTTTGTGTATTTTCGTGCTCTGCTAGTTTGCGACCTTTCTTTCCGGAGCCGACAAAAACTAAGACAGCGGCAGTGTAGACAAGATAAACGAGCGATAAGCAGTGTTTGTGCGGAGCGGTCGAGTCTGCGAGAGAAGGAAAGGCTCTAGTACACACGACACGGCGTACGCACACAGTACTCTAAAGCATACATGAACGGGCGCTGCGGAACGCGTGCACGCAACGAGCAGACCACGCGACGAACCGGCTACGCCTACCCTGCGCCCGTCAGTCAGAACGACGCATCAATGGAGCGCTTTTAGTGAACGTTTTCAGTATGACGTTAACCCGAAGGCTTGGGAGCCAGAGCAGAGGATGAGGACGTCTGCTTCTGAAAGGAAAGAACGAACGGTCTTTGATTTCAGTTTTTACAGCTTTACGGCTCTTGTATGGCTCTAGTATTTTGCAGAGGTTATCTTCGATACCTCAGCTATGCAGAGGGCTTGTTTTTCCAATAATGTCAAGACTACTGGACAGTTGCCCTTTAATCACATATGGTTTGACGAACCGCAGTAAAACCTCCCTGAGCAGGCTATTCAAAACTTCCAGAAGCACATGTACTTGGGGAGCTCCAGACTGCAAAAAGGTGTTTGTCTTTTCAAATTCTGGTATGACTGACAGCAAGAAGGCACAGTATGCCTTGTTTATATCTGAGGCCTGCGTGACTGTGGCTCTTCCTCGACTCTTGTCCATGTTTTGTTTTCATATTGTTTTGTTCTGTGTTCTCGAGAACCCTGTCTTCCGGCTTTCTCCTTACCGAGGCCTCCCGATCAAGCGGAATCATCAATTTTATTTTCCTTTGTCGAGGATACAAGGATATGGAGCGCCTGCAAAAACCCACATCTACCAGTAGCTTGACGGAGTGACTGTCTCAACTCATGATAGAAGGAGAGAGGAAATTCAAAAGCCTAATTCACAAGATAACAAAACAAAACAACAAAGAAAATAGGACTGACAGGGTCACACAGAAAGAAAAGCAGCACACTGAGTGCAAAATGTTGGCTAATTATAATTCACATTGTTACATACTGTCCCCACAAGCCCTTATTTTTTGAACATTTTTTAGGGAACCGGGTAATAGCTGGAAACCTATGAGCATAACTGTTGAGGAGAACTGCAATGTTATAGGTTAATTATTGAAGCGCATAGTTCTTGTGCGGGGCATATATGTACCACACATCTGGATGACTTGCGTTATACGTGAGAACGGTTTTCTTTAATGCAGAAATATTTTGGTACAAGCGATTCTTTTTCACGTCTGCACAGTAAAATACAGCAAGCAGTTAAAGACAACAAAGTCCAACTTTAATAAATACAAATTTTTTACAAAATTTTGTTAGGAATCGTACGTTTCATTAGCTATCATTCTCAATACTTTCTGTTGAAAGAAAGTTATTTGCTTAAGTTTGTTTTGGTAGTGTTTTCCCACAACAAATGTGTATATGTGTGCTGAGGAAGGATCAGTGAATACTTTGTACGGCAGAAGCTTAATCTTCCGCATTCACGCTTGCTTACATCTGTTTCCTATTCCAATAGCTGTTCAAACATTCTTGTACGCTACATTAACATATTTGTCCCAAATGGCCGCCGCGGTGGCTCAGCGGTTACGGTGCTCGGCTGCTGTCCCGAAAGACGCGGGTTCGATCCCGGCCGCGGCGGCTAGAATTTCTTTGGAGCAGAAATTCTAGAGGCCCGTGTACTGTGCGATGTCAGTGCACGTTAAAGAACCCCAGGTGGTCCAAATTTCCGGAGCCCTCCACTACGGCGTCTCTCATAGCCTTAGTCGCTTTGGGACGTTAAACCCCATAAAACCATAAACCATTTGTCCCAAATTAGGCTGCTAGAAGAATCGGGCTTTCATCGAGCCCAAGTTCAGGCGAGGAACCTTATTTGTTTTCTGTCCGAAATAGGATTGCTTGGTTTTTTAGGTATTGACCAATAATGAATTTTGTTTTTCCCACGCGAAAAGTGGTAGCGACTCATCGGAGATCTTTTCTATGCCCTGGGTCGTTTCGCCGGGGATTAGTAAACTTCTGTCGTTCTCAAAGAGGATTAATGAAACCAGTAGATTCTGATACAAGTTCAGTTTAGTTTGGTTTATTGGGGTTTACCCTACCAAAGCGACTCAGGCTATGAGGGATGCCATGTTCAGTTTAGTTTATGGGTTTAACGTCGCAGCACGACTCACGCTGTGAGGGACGCTGTAATGGAGGGGGCCAGATAATGTTAACCGCCTGGAGATCTATAACGTGCGTGACATCGCACAGTACATCGGTCTCTAGCTTGTAGCCTTCAACGAAATGCAAATGCCGTGGGCGGGATTGAACCCACGTCTTTCGGGTCGGCATGCGAGCATCATAACCACTGGACCATAGCGGCGGCTACGGTTCGGAAACAAGTAATGTAGAGCAGTAATATACAAGCAGAATAAGGTTTGCCCTAGAATACTTGCTGTTGTAACGAGACGCCGAGTAACCAGACGCCGGCCAGGAATTAGGACGCCTTATTACGAGGTGCTCACTAACAGCCTCGAACCAACCACAACCGTACATGGCATCCGCACGGGATTAAATAAATTTGGTGAGCTCCCGGCGCATGCCCAGCAAGGCATAGCGAACGCGGCACGCCACGCGCAGACATCGTGATACGATACGGCACTTCCTCCCCTTCACAGTTCTAAAAACAAGCATAAGTCAAACGATCAGGTGGACGCCGCTCCCTGGTGCTCTTTCGTCGTGGCACCGGTTGCTCGCCGCTTGCTCGGTGTGCTCGTCGGGTACACTGCGATGGCTCAGCCGATAGTCCTGCCCCAGGTGAATGGGGCACCACGTCTGATGCATGCAGAAGTTCAACGTCTCGGTTAATGTTTGATCGTGCACTTGATGCGATGCCGGGTCGTCGATGGTGGTCCGCGTGCCCAAACCGCACTCTGTCTCTCAAACATACCAAATACGTTGACGGTGACTCACTCGGGTAACTTTTCCAGGCCACCATTTCACCACATTATCCCGTACAGAGCGTACCCACACACGATCACCAACAGCAAACACCCGCTGCGCACCTGTGCGTTTATGAGCAGATGTTTTAATTTTGTCAGCCTTCGACCTCAATGCCTCCGCCGCGCTTGGCCTCAGTAACGATAGGCGAGTCCGCCGCAGTTTCCTTCGCAGAAATAATTCAGCGGATGATCTTCCCGTGAAAGTATGAGGTGTAGTTCGGCAAGAGAAGACGAAGTTATAAATTCTGTGCTGCAGCGACCTAGAAGTGCCGCTTTCTTCGTCTTCCAGCAGCTGCTTAAGCAATGCTTTCTTCACTGTTTGCACCGCACGCTATGCCGCTCCATACGACAGAGGATGGTAGGGTGTCGTGAGCGTGTGCTTAACTCCATTTGATGTAAGAATATCTTGGAATTCATTGGCTCGAAACGGCGGACCGTTATCGGTTGCTACTTCCACAGGCAATCCATGTGACGCAAACCACGAACGAACAAGTGTACCGTTTTAGCGGCAGTTACCACTGCCATCACCTTGACCTCCAACCGTTTGAAATAAGCATCAATGGCGACAAAGAACAATTTTCCCTTTTTCTTCTGCAAAGTCCAAATGCACTCGTTCCCATGGGTTTTTTACACAGTTGCCAGGGTGTCAAAGGTACGGGCTGTGCGGAGGAGAGAACTGACTGGCATGTTTGAAAATTGCGCACAATTCTCTCGAGAGCGTCATCAATGCCAGGCCACTGTACTATGGATCTCGCTACTGATTTCATTGTAGAAATGCTCAGATCTTGCTCTTGCAACAAATCCAGTACAAGAGTCTGTAACGACTCCGGAATAAGCACTCTGTTTGTCCATACAAGGCATCCGCCGTCTACACTCAGCCCCAGTCAGTGCGTCCAGAATGGTTTCAGCTCATCAGACACAGTTTTTGGCCGGCCATGCCATATCATTTCCCAAACAGTGCTGAGTAGTCTATCTCGCGTTATTTCTCGTTCCACATCCTTTGCCGTCATTGGCAAGTCAGAGACGAAAAATGAAAGATTTCATCACACCGGTCACTCCTGTCTGGCAGTGGCAAGCAAGACAATGCGTCCGCATGAGTGAAAGCAGTTTCCGGCTAGTTTTTCTGGTAGCGATAGTTGGCCAAAAATGCGAGCCAACGACGGGCTCTTTCAGTAGCTACACACTGCCCTGTCGTTTCGAATCAAAAAGAGTAGTGAGCGTTTGATGGTCAGTCAAGACTTTAAACACTCGGCTATAAAAGTACATGTGAAATTTTTTCACTGCAAACACATTGCTTAGGTTTTCTTTTCTATTCCGCTGTAGTTCCGCTCTGATGCAGACAATGAGCACGAGACAAACGCTACTGTTTTTTCACTACCATTTTCGACATGCGACAGTACTGCGCCCAGCCCGCATTCAGAAGCATCGCAAGTAATCTCAATTTCTTTTTTCACATTGTAAAGCTGCAGGACATTTTCGTCAGACAACATTTCTTTACATAATACGAAAACCTCGTCACATTAACGCGACAAGTGCCATTTTCTTTCTTTACGGAGCAAGTTTTGCAGTGGTTCAAGGACCGTTGCCAAGTTTTGCAAAAAATTGGCCTAAAATTTGACCATGCCCAAAAAGGCCTTCAGCTGGGTCACGTTGGTTGGCTTAGGCGCATTTTTAACGGCCACCACCTTTTCAGGCGTGGGATGCAACACATCCTTATCAATGTCATGTCCCAAGTACGTTATGCGCTGCTGAAACAACGCACACTTTATTTTATTCACTCACACACCATGTTCGCTCAGGCGCCGGAGAACCTGCTCTAGTATTTAATAGCACTGTTTGTAGTTCTCGCCTGTGATGACTATGTCATCCAAGTAGCAGGCCGTACCAGGCATACCATGAAGTATTTGGTACATGAGTGCTTGGAACACTGCTGGTGCAGAAGCTGCGCCATACGGCAAGCGACGAAACCTAAAAAGACCCAAGTGGGTGTTTATAGTAAGCAGTTCTTGAGCTTGCTCGTCTAGCTCGAGCTGGAGATGCGCCTTAGACAGGTCAAGAACAGAAAACACTGTTCCGCCTTGTGAAGTGGCAAAAATGTCCTCATGCAGCGGCAATCGATAATAGTCCACCTTAATTATTGGGTTTACGGTGACCCGCTAATCGCCGCAAAGGTGAAGCTCCTTGCTGTCCTTTTGAGAGACTATGACCAGGGGCGTTGCCCAAGTGCTATGCCTGACCTGATACACGACGCCAGCTTTCTATAGATGTGCCAATTCTTGTTCGACTTGCTTCCGTAAAGCGTAAACAACTGGCCTTGGTTTACCAAACACAGGGCGCGCTTTGTCCTTCAAGAGAATGTTAGCTGTGGAACCTTTGATAGTGCCAAAGCCTGAGTCGAACACAAGGCAACATTTTTTTGTAGGGGGCGTGTCACGTTCCACTGCCTGCACAGACATGATCTCGTGCAAATTGATCCTAATCTGAGAAAGCCAGTCTCGGCCGAATAACGTGGGCATTCTCGCGTCCTCTGTTTCCTTTGCAATAATTAGAGGCACCTCAAAACACTGACCTCTATACTGCACTTTGACGTCCATAACTCCAGCAATAGGCACAGCCATGTCATTGTATATCACCAATTTCACATTGGCTTGTCTTAAACCGGCTTTGGGAAAGTTTAGAAGGGTTGTTTTGTAGGCCAGTTGGTCATACATATTTCAAGAAATGCTTCGGCGCGGCAGACAAGGTGGTGTTTTTTCTACGTTTTCTCCTTGTCAGCCGCGCCGAAGCATTTCTTGAAATTATTGAAAGTTTCACCCAATCGACTTCCGACATGATTGTGACAGCTGCTGCTGTATCAATTTTTATGGGAATATCTTTGCCGTTTATCGTAACCACAACGACAATAGCAGGTGCACCAGCTATCTGGGTAGTGTGACACAGTCAGTAGTTCAGTACTGCTATCATCCGTCTCTACAGAGTGCACTACTTTAGTTCTGCACTTTTTTGCAACGTGTCCCTTCTTTTTATACTTGTAGCACCGGCTGTTTAAAAAAGGGCAACCCATAAGTGAGTGTTGACCTCCACACCGGTGACATGGAGTTTTCGTCCCTTGTGACGTCTTCCGATCTCGACTCTCTGCCTCTTTCCTTGACAGGTGTTTCTCTGTTATCAGCTTTACGCTGCTTCCCTGCCTCTCGTGTCCATTAGACTTCGGTGCTGTCCGACGAAGCTGTTCTGTTGCTCGGCGATTTCAGCATGTATTTTCTGTCCTGGCTTGCAGCTTCCAGGGCTATGGCACACTACACGCTCGTTCCCATGTTATCTCATCCTCAGGAAGGGCTAGCAGTCGGCACCGTATGTCTTCGGAACGCAATGCCGCTACGAGCCGATCCCGCAGATCTTCGCTCAGAAGCGTGCCGAATTCGCAGACTGAACTAGTCTCTTCAATTCGACAATGAAGTCCGAGACTTGCTTGCGCTGGTTGAACCGATAGCGTTCGGTGACAAGTGAGCGTTTGGGAGCGTAGTGCTTCTTTGGAGCACTTTCCACTTCCTTGAATAAATACTTAGCAGCTGTCGCCGGCAACAGCAAACTCCGGAGCGCGAAATAGGCTTTTTCACCAATAGCCGTTAAAAAAATTGCAGTTTATTGTAATCCTTGATGCCGTTGGCAACAGCGAATAATTAGAAGCGTTCCAGATACACTTCGAAGTTGCCACTTTCCCGCTGGAACTTCCGTATGTACACCTATATTGGTTTGGTTTGGTTTATGGGGTTTAACGTCCCAAAGCGACTAAGGCTATGAGAGACGCCGTAGTGGAGGGCTCCGGAAATTTCGACCACCTGGGGTTCTTTAACGTGCACTGACATCGCACAGTACACGGGCCTCGAATTTCTCCTCCAAAGAAATTCAGCCGCCGCGGCCGGGATCGAACCCGCGTCTTTCGGGCCAGCAGCCGAGCACCATAGCCACTGAGCCACCGCGGCGGCACACCTATATTCAAGCATTCCTTACTAACCGCAATGCCGAAATTCACTTCGGTCCCTACATATCCCCCCATACACCCTTAGTGGGGTTGGCACCCCCCAGGGATCTTTCCTCTCCCCTTTTCTCTTCAATGTCACTCTCATTCCCCTTGCCCGCAATCTACAAACCATCCCTAACCTTCGTCATACACTATTTATTTATTTATTTATTTACAGAAGACTGCTGGCTTTATTGCAAAGCCTTAAGCAGGAGTGGGTGTAAAATACACTTTGGCAAAAAGAAAACCCCCTTGAGGTACACGCAACTCAGCACACAATACCGAAAAAATGAACGACGAAAAGAAACAACATTATACAATATTAGACGACGCTCGCGTCAAAATGAGCACTGGGGAAAGAAAAAAGAAAAAAAGGAAATGTTGAATGCTGCAAAATGACATTTCGCTATGGACCACCCATGGCAGTGATGGAGACATAGAAAATGCTCTACAATCGGCAGCTAACCTCACCCAAACACATGCGCGGAGTATCGGACTCTCCTGCTCTCCGGAGAAGTCGGAGCTCTTTATCATCCGCCCCACAACCAGAAACTGCCCCACAGCCCTTATCATGGTGACACTGGAAAACCGGCACATCCCGGAGGTAAACACTCTCAGGGTACTGGGCCTCCACATCCAGAACAACGGGAAGAACACACTCGCCATGCGGAAACTCCAGCAGAAGACGGTGTCGATATCCCACCTAATGCGCCGCGTTTCTGCACACCACCGGGGCATGAAGGAGCATTACCTATGTCGTCTCATTCATGCCTTCGTAGTCAGCCGCTTTCTCTTCACGCTTACCTACCTGAAACTCCACGCCGGGGAAATCTCCACCCTGGATGCCATGATCCGGACAGAATTTAACACAGCACTACACCTACCCCCAAATACCTACCCCGAGAAACTCCTCCAACTAGGCCTGCACAATACGGTAGGGGAGCTTATCGAGGCCCACCTACAGGCACAATACATACGCCTCGCGAAAACAACCACCGGCAGACACATCCTACACACCCTCGGTATCCACCTACCGGCCACGGATCCCACACAGCTCCAGGTCCCCAGCCACATTCACCACGAACTATTTATTAAACCTCTCCCCAAAAACATGCATCCCACCTACCACGAACCCCGCCGCAGAGCTCGCGCACGGGCACTCCACAAACACTATGGCACGGAACCGTATGCCGTTTGGGTGGATGCCGCATGCACGGGCGAGGACGCGGTTGTAGCCATCCCGAATCCCTCCCTCCAACCGATTGCCACCCTTCACATAACCCCTACTGCCACTTCGGAGGAGGCCGAAGAGGCCGCCATTGCCCTGGCCATCACACGCACGGAGGCCCGATATATTCTATCCGACTCTAAAACTGCCATACTAAATTTTGCCCGCGGGAGAGTTCACGTCCCTGCATTTCGTATACTGAACTGCCTCGCCGCACACCCACCCCGCCACATGAAGTTTATATGGGTGCCTGCCCACTCCGGGAATCGCGGAAACGAGGCCGCCAACGCTTTAGCCCGAGGTTCTCTCAACCGGGCACCGGCGTCCTCCGACCTGGGGTTCTCGCGGGAGCGCTGCACTCATTCAGTGAAATGACGCAGGCCTGCAAAGCCGAGCGTCGGCTCTACCCTCCACCGCATCCCTCCCTTGACCATTATCATCAGACACTTTGGAGGCGGCTTCAAACACGCACCTTACCCTCCCCTTATATAAGCTCGCGCTATCAACAAGACCACACAAACCCCTCCTGTACCCTCTGCCACCACCCCAAAGCCACTCTAGACCATATCCATTTCCTCTGCCCGACGGATCCTCCCCCGCGGGGCCTGGAGCACCTTACCACTTGGGAGGCTTGGGAGACCCTACTGCGTTCTGAGGACCCGGCCAAGCAAGCCATCGCCACCGGCAGGGCTGCCAGCGTCATGAGCCCCCGGGACATGAACGTTTGAGTGCAGTGGGGCCGTGCGGTGGCCCACGGACCTGTGTGTCCCAAACTCCCCAGTTGTAAATAAAGTTTTCACCACCACCACCATCCTCGTCGCCACTTGTTACAACCAGGCGCCTGGTTGCAACCAGGCGCCAGGCGCCAGGAATGAAGGAAAGGCAGAAACACACAGAAGAGACATACTAGCACGCAGTGAAGCGTACTAGTTGCACGGCCTTCCAATCAACTGTGGGCTATTTATCAGCCTTTTCATATCGCCCATGTAATGCGCGAGTTTACTTCGGCTGGCGTTGAATACCATCCTGCACACACAGCTTCATCTTTGGGCATCCAGTTGCACGTGGTAATATTATAGTGCCGGCCATATACTGTACACCAGCGAGGAGAAACACATAACTGTCAGAATCAAGACTTCAATAGAGTAGAGAGAGACTCACTGCTACTTGTGCACGCGGGTGGCGTGTACAAGATTCAATTGAAGATTTTTACAATACTGCGTTCGCAATGTCCAGGCGGACGGATATTTGAAAGATATATGGTTGCTCCTCCTCCACCACTCCACCTCTCACTTTCAAGTTAAGTTATTGGGGTTTAACGTCCCAAAGCAACTCAGGCTATGAGGGACGCCGTAGTGGAGGGCTCCGGAAATTTCGACCACCTGGGGATCTTTAACGTGCACTGACATCGCACAGCACACGGGCCTCCAGAATTTCGCCTTCATCGAAATTCAGCCGCGGCGACCGGGATCGAACCCGCGTCTTTCGGGCCAGCAGCAGAGCGCCGTAACCACCGAGCCACCGCGGCGGGGCCCTCTCACTTTCAGTTGCGTGCTAAATACGAGGTCTGTTAGAAAAGTATCCGACCTTTGGCCGTTGAAAAAAAACTTGCATAACTGGAGCGTTGCAAACCTAGTCATCTTTAAAGTAGCCTACTTGGGACTCCACACACTTTTCCCAGCGGTGCTGCCATTGTGGGAAGTATTCCGAAAAGGCCCTTTTCGGAATGGAGTTTAGCTCAGCTGTCGTTGCAGCCATAATGTTCTTCCTTGTCTGAAATCGCGCTCCTTTCAATGGTCTTTTGATTTTGGGAACCAGCCAGAAATCGCAGGGGCCATATCAGGACAGTAAGAAGTCTGTTGAACTACAGGAGTCTGGTTTTTCACCAAAAAAAAAAAACTGATTCGAGTGCGAGGAATGTGCAGGAGCATTGGCGCGATGGGTGCGCCAATTTCCTGTTGACCTCAGCTCCGGGTTCTTGCGCCGCACAGCATCACGTAGGCAACGGAGGACATCGCTTTGGTCATTGTTTGACCCTGTAGAGTGCGTACTCGTGGTCTGCCACACAGAGGGTGTCAAAGAAAGCAGTCAGCATCACTTTCACATTGCTGCGCAATTGGCGGGCCTTCTTAAGTCTTGGTGACGTGGAATGCTACCACTCTGACGACTGGGATGTGGTTTCCGGGTCGTACCTGTGCACCCAAGACTCGTCACTAGTGATTATGATGTTGATGAAGTCGGGGTCACTGTTTGCGGAATCCAGCATGTCCTGTGAGACTTCAACACGAAGCTGCTTTCGCTCCACCGTGAGCAGCTTCGGCACGAATTTCGCCGCAACTCTCTCCATGGACAAATCTTCGGTGATAATGGAATATGCGGAGAAATTGCTCATGTCCACCTCTTCTTCAATTTCTCGGATAGTCACGCGACAGTCCCGCATCACCATAGAGTTCAGTTCGGCAATGACCTGGTCATTTTGGCTTGTTGATGGCCGATTGGAGCGTGGCTCGTTCTCCACCGATGTGCGGCCATCTTTAAAACAATTGTAACACTGCTTAAACTGTGTGCTGCTCATAGCATCTTCACCGAAAGCCGTCTGAATATTTCGAATGGTTTCCACTCGGCTGTCGCCAAGTTTATGGCAAAATTTGTTGCAGTAGCGCTGCTCCTTTCACTCCGCCATTTTTCTTGCAATAAAAAACCGACGAGAGCACTGCACACTGCCTCACTCAATCGCCGCTTCCCAGCGACTGACGCTATCGCCAGGCGGTAAAAAATTCATGCATGCGCATGAAGGTTCAAGGTCGCCTGATGCAAGCGCGCTTGTCTCATATCCATCAGGCGTTCGCAAAAAAAAAATAAATCGGATACTTTTCTAACAGACCTCGTAGTCCTAGGATTTCTGGCTCAGCCGAACCGCCACTAATAATTTTTAAACCCCTCAGATGCCGCTTGCCAGGATTCACTTCGACAGCTTCCTGGAAATACATTTGGCTATCCCAACGTGACCGCGCAAGCCGCTCACAATTATGCAGAGCTGACCGGTCAAGGATATAATTTTTTTAGGGCTTCTTTCGAGAGTCTTCCGTGCCAAGTTTTTTAAGCTTCGTGTAACTTCGCACGGACCAATGAATCTCCCATCGACGTCCGTGGGCTACGAGCTGCCATCAATCTCGCAATGTGTTCAAACATCAGCGCTCGCCTGCAGCTCACACCTCTTAGCCTGAGTCAGGTGCCATAAGTTAGTGGCATTGATCTGACCAGGTGTCCTCCAGTAGGTGGAAGTTCGGCCGTTCAGGCCAATTACTTGAGCGACACAAAGCAGTTCTCCCGGAAAGCGCTCCACAGCCAATCAGGCATACATCAAGATACTCCAAACTAATCTTGCATCAAGGGCTCCGAAAAGTAGACATAGCCACAGCAGGCGGCTTTTGCAGTGCACGGGAAAGCGTAACTTCATATATCTTTTTCGATTGGAATTGGTTTCTAGCTCAAAATACAGTACAGGAAGAAACCAATTTGACAGGAGAGAGCGCTAAAACCATTCTCAGTATTGCACCAACAAGCCTGCAAAAACGGTCTCGCTTCTTTTGGATTCTCGATTCGTGTTCTTCAGCGGTTTCGCGGGCGTGGCGTTGTCTGGCGTCTTTCCGCATCTGTCGGAGCCGCCATCGCTTCTCAGCCTACACTCCTACTCTGGTGCCACCTATGGAACCACTTAGCAGCTGGAAGTGTGTAGCAAATATGTTTCATTTATTTAACCGGAACTGTGATTCACATATTGCTAAAATACTCTGAACAGCATTTTCCAAGGTGTTTGGTAGAACGGTGCCCCACGTTATATATATATATGAAACTTCTTATGGCATATTTGTAAGTGGAGTGGAACTACTGTTATACTCAAGGGCAATGCCGCTTCGGTGAACTTCATTGGCTGTGATTTCTTTTTTTTTAGTAACAGAAGCTGCCGCTCTTCCTGAAAGTTTATTCTAGGTGCTTTAGGAAAAATATGTTCTCCAGACAACTATTCACTAGTATTGCGCACTGAACATAATACGCGCACGTACCAATAGGGGGACAACTTTCTCAAATACAGTTAAACTGCTGCATATTTGTTACATTTAGACTCTATCACAGCTTTTGAGGATCTTAGAACTCAACTGAAGTATGAATGTTGTTGAAGAATAACCGGTAACCTGAAGAAAATAAATTTCTGCCATTATTCCTTCATGCTATATTTTGTCGACAATCAAAGTCGACGGTCACGCTTTAACATAGCGAACAGCGCAACCTCCAAGATAGACTGCTATTTAGAAAAAACAACAGATAACTCGCCTGAAATGCAACAACCCACCTCTCGGTTCCCTTTTAGTATGATGTGTAAAAGGCAAGTCACAGGCAGCTAAGGAAAAACTGTTTAAAAGTGTAACGCACAAGATAGCTCGCGACCGCTCTACTGAAGAAACTCAATATGTGTTTGAAAAAAAAGGCAGTAAGAGGTCTCGTTTAAAATTGCGGTGCCCTGATCATCTCAAAAGCATTGCGTACTGAGCCATTCCTGCAGACTCTACCATTTTAACAGCTTCTCAGGCATATCGCCTTTTAATATATCATACAAAGTTTTTTACACTTTTTAGCGTTTAAGTGAGGTTTACACTTTGTACTAGTCGTAGGGAACAGGAGCAAAAACCTCTTCCGTGGATTCATTTTGGCGATTTTTCAGGGAATTTTAGCAGGTTTTCTTCACACCTCCCATGAACAGGGGAGTATATGTATTTTTTTGCAGATTTCCATTGCTAACATGGCACTAAATGCGTAAACATTGGGAGAATCACGCTATCGAGAGGTTTAAAGAGTTTTATGTTCGATGGCATTATGCCTCCGCTAGGCTCCAGACTTCTTGATAGTATAAAACAGCCTGAACATGAGAGATCTACAGAAGCGTAAGCCTGCTACCGAAGTGGTTCCTCATATTGTTTTTTTTTTTTTTCAATATGCTTCTACACTGCCGCTTCAGAACGCTCTCTCATGTGTGCTGTTTACAACCTAGCTAGATCAAGGTTTCAGAAATTACCTGCACTGTAGTGGTTTTTCGCTTTTTTGAAGATATCTTTCAACCAGCTTAAATTGCCGCAAGGATAAGCAGCATGCACGGATGTAACGTAACCACCTTTAGCCTGTAAAGCATTTTTGTGAACCTACATGGCCCTAGTATATCACATGTATTCTAAAACTCACTCTATTTAACATGACACTTTGTACACACAAGGTTAGAGCAGTAGACGCCAGCAGCAGCTGACTCTCCTTTGCATTACATCAGGGCAGAAACGTACGAGCGGCTGATACGCTCAAGGGACAGCCCACATGCCTTGTATGTTCTGCAGAAGAATGGCCTGAGGGGCGAGTTGGTGCTTGATGAAATGAACGGCGGCGCAACAAGGACACTAACAAGAGAGGGGACACCACATGCGCACACTACCAACTGTTTATTGCATGGAAAGGTGGCATATTTAAACATACATCTCAGGCATGACACTCATCGCATTATGCCTCGTAACCCAACACGTGGAAAAAAGCAGCAAGATCAGGATAACAGACAAGAAACCTTTAACCTCTGCACAAAAAATCTAAAGATTCTGATAACACAACTTAGAGGAGGCCATCTCGTAGCAAAAGCAGTGTCAAATAATCGTAGCAAAAGAAGAGTCAAACATGAGAAGCAAAAGCAGTCAAAAAGAAATTACAATCGTAGCAGAGGCAGAGTCAAACGCAATTAGCAAAAGCGGTCAGTACCTGAAAAAACAGCAAAACGGAAAAGACAAAAACAGTAACAAAATTAAGACGGCACCTAAACAAACAACAGACGGCCGCTAGAAATGCAGGGCTGAAAATATGCACAGTACATTACGTCACAAAATCTGTCAAGAAAGGACACTTCATTTCTACGGAGGGATACAGAAGAGTCACTAACACAGGTGTTTACCTTCTTATCGATTATAAAAGCCTCATTGCCCTTGTCCTTATTGATCATAAAAGCCTTATTGCCATTGTCTGTTCTGTTCAATACCGGTACTTTTTATTTGAGAACTGCGTTGTCATTTTGAGTTGCACTTAATTAGCCTTGTTATAGATGCAGTCAAGAGTTCAGCCAAAAGCTCAACCCTGTGCCCGTAATCGGAGAGCACTGGCACATATAAGCCTCCGCTTGTTTGTGCCATCAGTGTTCTTCGCATGGTACCCTCTCTCCTAACAAAATGTCTAGATTAAGAAAAGATTTTCACCCGTGCCCGCATCGCAGTATCAACGCAGCTGGAATATGCATAATACTCTTTACTGAAACGGTGCCCCTTAATCATCATTTAGCGTTGACTGGATTAACTACATAGCAGCAATACACTATAAATGCCCTAAATGCGTGCAATTAGGAGAAATACTTGGATTTTGTCTCAACAACCTTTCTTGTGTGCTATGTTGCCTCTTCTACACAGTCTGGTTGGTGAAACAAAAAAAAATTGTTCACTCCTCAGCGTTTGTCAGTATTTTTTACATTGCGAGACTGATTGCGTGGACTGGTTTCCCGTGCCAGGTTTCTGTCCTAAACAGCTTTCCTTCTAATACCATCTCCATATATTTATAAATGTGCATTCCGGGACACACATTCTGTGAGTGATATTGGATTTGCAGCTTTTAGACTATGCCATCGCTGCCATCTGTGCAATATCAGAACAAGAGTATGTATCACACAGCGCAAGAAAATTTTTTTTTAATGAGAAAGAACTGAAAAAAAAATAAACAGCAATAAGAAAAGCTTATCAAATTTTAGCGAAATGAAAAGATTGTTGTTGAATACAGTGAATATGTGGTGTCAACATTTCACTTTATTGTGTTAACTAGCATTCAAGTAACGGTGGTTGATGCATCCAGGGCCAATTGAAGGTGCAAGTCATGGAATTGTGTCATGGATACTCCCTAAGGGTGAGTGGAAGGTCTTCTACGTTGGTGCTTCAAGCTCTTCCTCTGAATGTTGAAGGAGGGCCCCATTCAGGTGTGCTCCAACATACAACCTGCTATGTTCTTCATCCCTTTAACACTTTCGTTGCTGGATACGAGCTGGGTTAGCCCACGCAGTACGTACGGCTCTCCTCGAAGACCATGTGGGCACGTCGCAGTTAGCGTAGGCACCAACTTGCAGCCAAGATGATGCTTTATTGTATGTTGTATAGGCCGAAAATAATCTGGATGCTCATAACAGCCTGGCTACGGCGGCTTGTATACGTGCGGTTACAGCGCGGGCGAAGCAAAGAAACCGGCCTAAAACGATGATGTGTTGATGCTTAATTAACTTCGGCCGAAAAAATCATTTTCTTTTCTTATAATGAGAATAACGTCACCAAGGTGTGCTTCTGTACGGAGTGCTCGGATTCTGAAAGCGATGGCATTTCGGCGAGCTTACGTTAGGGTAAACGTCGAGATTTTCCCGTCTTCGCCTCCGCGTTTCACATATAGATGTGGGAAATAGACGTATCTGGACTTCACGCTCAACTAAGTGGATATTCGGTACGCTGAAAACATTCAGTCTGGCAACCGAGAAAAGAAAGCGCCTTTTCGTAATGCTAAATATTCCCACGTGTCATTCTAGTGTCCGTTCGTTCGCGCTCAAAACCGCAGGAAAGGGGTGTTATCATTTTTATTCGTGACGCGAGAAGCGATCTGACTAATCTCGATTGATCACAGCCATGTAGAGCTGCATCTAGGTGTTTCCAGATTACTCTAGATGATCTTGACCTGTTATCTCGAAGTTTCCTTGCCGGCTTTAAATTGAGCGATGCCGCGAGCGGCTGCCATTCGTAGATCGACGACTGACGAGCACGTTTGTTGCTTACGCCTCCGCCGAGTGATTCAGTTCTTTTGCGGGCGCAAGTCAGCCCAAATAAAGAGCTTCGTTTTGCAAGCCTTGTTGCTGTATTACTGACCGCTGGACTGCAATCACTACAAAGTGACAATATGATTCCGTTCTGGTAAAAAAAGCAAGGCTTTCCTTCAATCTGGCGCCAGCAGACATCGGGCGTCGCTTTCCATGGTGCCTATACAGAGCTCCTTAACCCTCTTCAAGCGGTCAGACGGCGACAGCGCAAAATGCACACGAAGAGGGACTCGGACGTGGTACGAGGAGAAGGGTGCCTCGATGCGTAGGAAGCTGCATCGACATACCATTACATGCACTGTATTGAAGCGTTATGCTCAGTATCCTGCTTTGAGATGTTCGGTAGTAATGCAGCTACTAGACCGATTCTTTGGCAGAGCAAACCACTCTTCTTGCAGCGACGGTGCGCAAAAGTGAACATTCTAAGCAAGCACGAAGGCTGTTCAGTGAAGATGAACATCCGTACATGTTTTCTAGTAAAGCTGAATTTTCAAGGCGACAGCCGACAACCTGAACGCAGGACATTCGTATAACCGTTGTCCGTATATTTGGAAGGAGCCCGGAGGTGCGCCGTACGCGCGCGGGACTTTCCTGGAAAGAATTATTACCTGCAACGAAGGTCGTGCCCTCGATATGCCTTCGAAAAGAGAACTGAAGCTGAAACAAAAAACTCATGGCAAAGGTCAGGCAGCCCTTCAGTTTAAATTTATAGATGGAATAAGGAAGGTTACGGCGATTTAGTCGCGCTCCTCGCTTCCGCTGCGGGTTCGCAATTCGTCCGTTTAGATTCAAACTTGCGCTGTGGCAGCTCGTGGTGTCCCAGGCGCTTCCTTCGCTTAGGCTTAGCGTCCTTCGCATTAGCATTGGGATCGTTATGTCGAGCTTGGCGCTTTCCTGTTAGGTGCAGACTTCTGGCGTCCTTATATCAGGACACTTGTCCATTACTAAGCACCCGAGCATCCTCGCGATATCAACCTTTTCGGTTGTACAAAGATGGTGAATAATGCAAAAAAAAATATCTATGACAGCAGACAAACATTTAGGGTTTAGAGGCTTAAGTGAGAAATCAAGTTGAACTCCTAACTAAGCAATTCCAAAAGTAAGTGCAAAAAATCAAATTGATGGATGGGCCGATGATTAGCTTGGGATTTGCTGCCGTAGAATTTTTGTCGACTGCGCTTCGGCGTTTGTCAGGCTTATCTGAGAGCTGTGAATAGCTTCGGTAGCACTGCTTCGGACTTCCGAGGTTTACTTTTTGCCACGCCGTATTCGCTCTCTGTCTGAGACCGTCACAAAAACCGACAACGCAGAGTGGTTATGAGACAGAAAGGAAGCGATAAAATTGTGACGTAGTTTTTTTTTAAATCAGAATCGCACTCATTATGTCTATTTCACAGCGACGAAAACAGCACGCTAGTAACAGGCAGTATAGGTGTTCTTCGTGTGAGGACGGTTTCTGAAGTGACGCCAGTGTTAAAAACTTGCAACTGATGAAATCCGTACTGCGTTTAGAACAAAACAACTGCTCCATAATTTTTATCTAAGCAATCTAATTTAGTGCAGACGCACCGTCCTCTTCGCCGGCGTGTTGTCTGCTGGTGTGGGCGGTATGAAGGAGCCGAGACTAAAGGATTCGGACGTGTTTAAAGGGAACCTTTATTACCAGATGAATTTCGCCGAGTCGCCGACAAATTTCACGGAGTCTCAAGGGAACCAGAAAACACCCGAAATATCGGATACTTAAAAAAATCTGATTATACCCAACACATAATTTCAATTTCTAATTGCCAGGATGTTGGCGCCAAGGGTCAGTATTTTTGTGCGCATTCTGAAACTTCACATGGCTCAATATCTCCCTGCGCCTCGGGTGCACACATCATGGGCGGTGGACACTTTCATGAGCTCGTGATCTAAAGCTGTAGTGTCTTCGACACGTCGCGGACGAACGTACGGGTTGTGACAATGTACACACTCGCAGGCGAACCCGCTGAAGCAGAAATTGCTCCGCTCCCATGTACGGAGGCCCCGAAACAGCAAGCTGGAGATAAAAATAAAAAAAATCAGACAAACGATCCAAGGAGGACCTTCGTCGGCAATGACCTTCGCAATTAGGGCTGCTGACTAGAGCTTAAATGACTATAGACACCAATATTTTGCTTGCGTGTTTTCTTTTTTCAAACGACACTCTAGAAATTGGTATTCACGATGTACCCAGTCGTATTCGGCTAAGTTCTTCTTGCGACTTTTTCGGTTTCGGTTTCGTCAACCGATCGATGGCTGTGACGTGTAGTTGATATTTAGGTCACTTGAGGCACAAAAAAAACGGCAATATAACTGCTGATACATCGTTTGTTGTACTTCTTGCTATCGAAGCAGCATGGTCTAAGCACTGTAGAGAGTTATAGTATTATATCAGAATTGATACTGCCTTTTTTTTCTTGCGTCATGCCACCTAAGCATCAGCTGCACATCACAGTCATTGTTCGGTTGATGAAAACGAGAGTGGAATACCATCAAAGGAGGAGTTTGACTTTTAGCGGCCGTTCGTGAAAACTACGCGGTGATCCACGTATTCTGATGTCTAAAGCATGATATGAAAGGAGAAAACACGCATTAAAATTAGGTGTCTATATTCTCTTAAAACTGGCCTGAGAACCGGGGGTACGTCCTTTTATGCAGTAAGCGATGGCTTGCGTATCATGAGAGAAGTTTTGCCTGCTATCAAAGCGCCAGTTTTCACAGTTTGTGAGGGAAGAGCCGGGGCTGGGCTCTGTTCAGTCGCGGATACGAGATTCCCGCTTTGAAATGCGGGGCGATATTTTTTCTTCCACTGTTTCCTTCAAGCCGTACGCAACTTGTTGCGCTGCTCTCTGTTAGTGCTTTAGAAAAATAGGAGACGGCAAAGGTGTGTTTTGTGAACGCTATTTTTCATGTTTGCGCTGCGAGAATGTCCCAGAGTGCTACAAGCTCGCAACAACTCGCATAGTGTGCCAGCTAGCGGATAATATCACCCCCGTCATTTAAACTGTTCCTTTTTTGCTTCAACTCCTCTTTATTATCAAGTTTTCGATCTCCCTTGAAGTTTGAGTTCACGAGGCTTGACTGTACACATTATACGGCGGCTTGGATATTGGCAGCGGGGAGGATGAGGTCCGAAAAATCGAGCGATGTGGTCACTTGCGAGGTGTGCGCAATGGCAGTCACCTTTATATATTTGCCTGTGCGATGTTTTATAGCGGGGCCGCGAAAAATTACGAATAATCATGTATGCTCGAGAAATGACGGATGCAAATTTTCGGTTAAAGACTGTATATGAAGGAAGTAATAACAGACGCAGTTGTTGGACGAGGGCACAGAAGAAGCTAAATTTGAATATATAGAAATATAAACCACTCTGTACAAAACATAAGGTTGGTATTTTGTAAAAAGATGACAACTGAAATGTACTTTAGCAGGTTTCCTATCCTTAAATTCCGGAATTCTATGCGTGGAAATTTATGTGCGAAGTAATGTAATGTATTGTGCTATGGGAGTGTCACTATGCACACGCTTTTTGCATAAAGCAGTAAGTTACAAGATAACTTAATTTGATGGCCCTTCAATGCATTTGGTCTATAACACAAAAAGAAAAAGAAATTCGCTGCCACAAAGGTCTCTGTTCAATGTTGTAATGCAGTGCAGAACCAGTTCAAACTAGTTTAAGGCGGTCGGAGGAAAGATTTCAGAGTTCGTGACTTTCTCTTAAGATTTTACTCTCATCTTTGGAAACTTTAACCTTCTTGATACGATATAGCGGACCAGCCTCTGGTGAGGAATCGGGCGTGTACCCACAAACAATACGCCATTACTGGCTAGCGTATATGCCCGAGAGGAATCTATAATGCGTTCGCTAATGCATTGTAAACGTGTCCTGATGACACAGTAATGTGGCGTATGGCTGGCCCAGCATTGAGGGCCGGATTCATGCGTTTAACTTGCGGCGGTGCGAGCGCTCCTTGATATACTGCAGCACGCTAGTAATTATTATAGAAGACAGAAGCCTTTAAAAGGTATCAAAATGAATTAGCGACCTCATTAGGTACGCTGAATTTTGTTGATTGATTCTAGTTACAAACCTCAGCTTTGCAGAAATTTCACAGTTAAGGGTACTTACACTTTTTGATGAATACAGCAGTATCCATTCACCCATGCCTATGTAAGCACCTCACTTCGCTCACCCAATACAACTGGTAGCATTAGCCTGTCTCAGCCCGATGCCCGCAACACAATCGTTACGGGGCACATCAAAAAAAAATTAAAGGGGCGCTTGACGAAATATTGTCAATTACAAGGGAATAATTAGTACACTGGTTCGAACAGTTGAGGCCGCCACGCGTGCTTCCTTAAAGAGTAGTTCTTGGCACCTGACCTAAAGTCAGTCTGTCAGCTTGCTGTGCGAAATTTCCATCCCTCAGAAGGCTTCGGTGTACCCTAGTTTTCTCAGCAAGCCATTTTGCGGCGGTCTGAAGCAGTCACCTTCCTTGTGGCCTGATGCGGTTGTAGAGATCAATGTGCCTTAACGAGCGAGGCGTTCTATTCTTACCAACGAAGTTGTTAGAAACAATGGTAACGAAATTGAAGCTTGTATGCGCGCCAGAATCTATACCAACACTTAGTGAGATTTTTCAAAACATATGAAGTGGTGCATTTCAAAGCCTTTAAGAATTAGATAGGACGATGTATAAAATGAGTTTAGCCGCTACCTGTAATGCAAAGGCAATGCAAAAAAATTAGACATTTTATTTCCGCGTCCCCTAATTGTGAGGTCTTGAGGGAAGAGGGGTTACAAGGGCTGAAAAAACGTTTGATGCAAAAGCTTCGAACAGTTTGAGGTATCACATCTATTGTTCAGAGATATTCAGTTTCCGCTTGCCTCCTGTGGAGCGGCTAGCTATGTCAAGCACAGTACGCCATCTAACAAAATCTAAAAGCGATCCAATTTGTGGCAACTCCTGCAAAAGAGCAATGAAATTCGACGAAACAGCAGGTGTTGTCTCCCCGCCAGAACCGTGGCTTGATTTGCGCCCACCTTGTCTATTGGACTGCGCTCTCTTTCGATCGTTCAAGCAGCATGAAAAACGAACCTTACTCTTACTCTGCTCTAGTTACAATTGGCACTGAAGTTGTCCGGTTTCCCGTACCACTTGCATGCCTTGGTCACTGATAATCGATTTGAGAAGTGCCCTCGGTATAAGTTTTAGCGCTCAAATTTTATTTCAGTACTTTTTAAAGTTTTTATAGCCTACAAGGGACTTTACTTGTTTGTGGGTTATTTTATGTCATCAGGGCCAAAAAGTTAGGAGCGATGTTTTCGTAGATAATCGAGGAGCAGGAAAACCGGTATAATTTTTTTCGTTTTTTATTGCGAAAAAGTTAAGCATACAGAGCTCTTTTCATTCAAAAGACTCAATAATTATGCTAACATAAATAGAAAAGGCATATTGTAGTGAACTAATGACTACGAAGTGATGGTTTCCTTGGTTTTTCATTTTTATAAATTAATTGTCACATTGTAAACTACCATCTGCAAACGAAACATCACTTCCGTCAGACTAAACGAGACAGGCCTGAGGGATTGAGGCTCTCCCTTCGACTCTTGTTGATTTTGTTTTGTTTTGTTCCGTTGAGAACTCTGTCTTCCTGATTTTTCTTTACCGTGGCCTCCCGATCGAATGCAATCATCAAATTTTATTTTCCTTTGTACAGGGTTCAAGGGTGGAACCGACTTCTACGACGAGGTTGCGAAACTGCCTGCCTCAACTCATGACAGATGGAGAGGTAAAATTCGAAAGCCTTATTCAGAAGATAAGAAAACAAAACCGTTATTGTGTGCTACAAGAGGTAAAATACCTCTGACAGGGTCACAACAAAAGAAAAAAAGAGAAACAGCACACTGAGTGCAGGATGCTGGCTCATTATATCCACATTTTTACATAATGTCACCACAACATATATTTTTAGAACATTTTTTTTAGGCAACCGGGTAGGTGCTAGCGACCTATGAGTATAACTGTTGACGAGAACTGCAAGCGTAGAGGTGATAGCTACGCGCCTATAGGCTATAGGCTATTCAAGGGCATAGTTCTTGTGCGGGGCATATCCCAGGTGTTTCAAGAAAGGTGATCAGTAATTTTTTAAAACAGAGTTTTTGAGGTAAAGACAAGCTTTTTGCAGCATAGTTATATCACAGTTGCCGGACGTCAAAAAACAGGCGAGTCATGTTAACCAGTGAAGTTTTAAATTAAATTTTGTTAGTTTTAACTATTGGTGATTGGCTCCTGCTTGCAATTATTGATTTTTAGCCGACCGTTAGTAATAACCATATTAGCCTTTACAATTTCGAAAGCTTGATTGCCCTCGCCACTGTGTCTCTACTATTTTTGGCCATTTTTGGCACCATTCGAAAACCGTACTCCGGTGGCTGGGATAAAAGCGACGTCGATCATTCGCGTCAATTTCTCACGTGGTCTGCACTCTCCCACCCAGGCTGGAACACCGTGAGCATGGACGAGTCTGCTGGCGCTGCGTCAACGAAAAGTGATAAGGTGCTCCGACGGCACCCGCGGCGAGCAAATGCTTTGCTGATGCGTGGCGCGAGTGATGACCAAGGTACGCCGACTGCACATGCAACGCAGCATAAAGCGGCGCAAAGTATACAGGAATAAAACATGAATGAAAACAGCGGAGACAGCTTAGGAAATGTCTTGAAGTGGTCACCTTTTAAGCAGATTGTCTTCGCCTCAGTTGAGCGCTGACATGGCCGCAACTGTTGGATGCTGCTTTTCGACCACTGAAATGGTTGGCATTGTTACCGCGTACGCGCGCGCTGAAGAATGCCACTTTAGCGACACGGTTGTACGAAGATGCGCAATCAGGTTGCCGTGTGCCTTTCGCTGCACTTTCACAAGTCTTTTGTCGTTTTCTTAGAACAATGTCGGTGCACCCTCAACGTTAAAGAAGTGGCTCAGTTTTCAGCGAAGAGTTTGAAACGGGCGTCTTGAACTCTGTGAACTTAACCCACAGGAAAGCGTGAGAGAAATCGGCGATGCATTGGGATGCAGGTTCTGTTCTGTTTGGAGAGTTCTCAAAAACCATAACATGTATCAGTACAAGGTATGCCTGCAACAAGCACTGGGAGGGTCTAATTTTCATCGCCGGCTCGATTTCTGTAACTGGTGCCTAATGAAATGCTAGGACAGCCCTGAATTTTTAGACAACGTAATGTGGACCGATGAATTCTTCAGAGATTCCACGGCAAATCTGCACAACGCCCATTATTGGTCAGCCGCCAACCCACATTGGGTACGAGGGCAAAGACATGACGTTCGATGGTCCGCAAATGTATGGTACGGGATATTTTAAGGACGCATTGTAGGCCCCTACTTTACTGACGGGAACCTCACCGGCAGGAACTACGCCGAGCGCATCCAAAATGTTGCGG
This sequence comes from Amblyomma mixtum, assembly GCF_055824585.1. Lineage (NCBI taxonomy): Eukaryota > Metazoa > Arthropoda > Arachnida > Ixodida > Ixodidae > Amblyomma > Amblyomma mixtum. Next base: position 346,145,548 of record NC_143014.1, on the reverse strand, counting down.
TCGTGAACTCAGCCTCGGATATTCCGCTTAACGTGCTAAAGTTGATGTGGTGTCAGCATGACGGGGCTCCACCACACTCATTTTCTCGTTGTGTGGATGTTTTGGATACGAGCTCCCAGGCAGCGGACTGGGGGCGGTGGACCGACTGCTTGGCCTCCAAGTTAACCAGACTTATCTCCCCTGAACTTTTTTCTCTCGGGATACCTTGATCGTTGGTGACCTGAAGCATAGAATTACTGTATTCTTGACAACCACTCCGCAGGACATGATTGAGTGCTCTGTCCGCGAGATGACAGATAATTTTTTGCTGTGCATTGCCTTGGATGGACAGCTTTTCGCGCACGTGATGTAATGCTCCCGTATTGAACACGGGCGATGGAAAGAAATGCGAACAAAGGAGAGCATAGGCGCTTCGTTATTCGTATTTCTTTTCATCGCGCTTTTTCTTCGGTGGTAGCAGAAATACGCTATATTCTTCCGTGATGCATTCTAGGAGACCCCTAAGGTCTTTTTCTTACCACCCAGATGAAAGCGCCATGAAAAGAAATTCGAACCGCGGAGAGCGTAGGCGTCGCGTTGTTCGCGTTTCTTTCCATCGCGATAGTACGCACAGCGTAATTGCTGACTGAGACACACATTTTTTTTTTCTTCGACACGCTCAGATTTTCTGCCGTGTAATAAATAGATTTTCATAACTAGATTTTTATTCCTCGTGGTTGCATTGTCGAATATTTCGGACACCGTATTTAAAGGTTCAAGGTTAATTTAGTCCGCTTGAGCGTCATTACCGTCCGCCTGAATCTCATTAACACATGTTATTGCACTTCAGCCTTGTAAAGGTGGCCTCCGTAGCTTGGAAGCAGAATCCATAAACTCATGTCGGCATACTGTTAGGTCCTCTGTTTTCTTTTCCGTTAATTTTAGAAACGATCGCTTGGAAAAAGACATCAGTACAGAAGACATTATACGTGTCGTTTGCTGACTCACGCTTTATTGAATACGAACGAGTCACTGCGTTGTTAATTGTAAAGTAAAACAATTAACCCTGCTCACATTCTTACGTACTCATGCTATTGTTGTGAAGGCTAGAGTTATCGGGAATCTTGGCTTAGGCTTTAACAAATTTCAAACTCTGTGAAAAAGTAATAAAAAATACAAAGTATAAACGTGAAAGCAGAGAGAAGACAACGAAAGGCAGGTATTGCAAGAAAAACCTTCAAGCAGAATGTATTATCAAACAATTTTCGACACAGAAAAAAAAAAACGTCGCGTGAAGTGGAAGAATATGCAGATAATTTAATACGTGCAAAGTTACAGAGCAAGGAAAACAACCTTTGAGCGCACATTTCTGGCCTCAAAATCCCTTGCATGGCAAATATGAAAAAAAGTAAGACAAGCACGCATGAAACTTCGACCAATTTTTGTTTTAAGATAGGCTGTTTAGGTACAAAGGCGGCTTCTGCGGCACAACAAGACCTGCGTCGGTGCACCTAAGAAAACATGTAAACAATGTTCACTAGTTTACGCCTAAAATATTTCTAATAATACATTTTTATCTATAACAGGTTACTGGTTGTAATTAGAGACTTGTAGACGGTTGTTAGGAATGGTCATATCAGTTTCTTGAATTTCGAAAACACCTTTACTCTCGCCGCGGTGGCTCGCCAAAATGTGGCAGCATCGTGCGAAAACACATGTGCTTTCGAAAGCATGCAGGCAAAGCGAACCCTCAAATACACGCAACAACTCGAAAAAGCAAAACTTATTAGAAGCCAAAGTGGCGAGGGAAACCGCGCTTTACGAATTATAAAAAAAAATTGAATAATTTGTTAAGCTGCTAACTATCGAATAATATGGCAGCCGGTCTGGTTTTAACAAGAATTTTTATTAACAGAAGAAACATCCCTGTGTCTGTACCGACTCATGATGGCGCCAAACGATAGCAAGACGGCATTTTTCGAGGCACCATGCCAAGTTGCAGCAAGTGCCCTCCTTGAGCTGTTTTTCTAAATAGCAGGAGCAGTGGCGCAAAAACCAAAAATGGTCTCTTAATCTGGATTAATGGCTAAATGCGAATAGTGGACGGAGAACCGGGGTTAAATTTCTTCGTCTTCCGTGTTTCTCTTCCTTAAAGTAAGGGAGTAATTACTGACTGGCATCCACACCAAGCGCAGCCATACGGTGAACTTGGGAATGCTTGAAACACAGGTGAAGAGAGTATTGCTATCATCATCATCGTTAAGAGTAAGACTCAGTGCATTCCCGCACGTTCTCATTCACTGTCTTAGGAGCCGGCCCACACCTGTTCTCGGAAGCCGTAAGTCCTCATTTTGTTCTACTCTCGTGCTGGTTCAGCCTTCGCGGCTATGCTTTGCCACCTTGGCTTGCATAGGTTTGCGCTGACCTGTTCGCATTAAGGCAAGGAGTTTACGGGGGCTCTTCGAAGCCGTCATCAGTAGGCAGAGATCTTTGCGAACGGAAGCGAGCCTTAGGAGCTTCCTTGGGCATTGTATCCCCGCCATATTCAGTAGAGTCGCTAATCGCGGCAGCGCAACTACCTCAGTGGGGAATGTTATTCCAACGAATGTCGCTGTAGCTACATGGTGGGCCTCTTCGATTTTCTGCCTTTGGCTGCCTGCGCCCTGCGCGCGGGTTGCCAAGGTGCGCAACAGGCACTCGTTATTCTCGCGTTGCTGCCCAGAACGTGTTCTACTTTCTCTGGCTGAGCCGTTTCGGGTTGCACGCGGGCAGCCATGCTTGTCAGGACGTTTGTGTTGGCAGCGCTCGGCGACAAGCCGTTTTCACATGGACTAGAAGGACCGGGGTACTTAAGCGATCTAAGCGTGACGCGTGCCCTAATTTCGACTAGGCTATGGTGCACATAGTATGCGTCGCCTGCAATGGCACCTTTTCCGACAGTTCGCGCTGTTTTTTGTTTGTTTATTTGTTAACTGTTTGTTCATTTACTGTGCGTGCTTCTGTTTGTGTGTGCGCGTGAGCATATATGCGTTTTTGTGCTTCCGCACGTGTGTGCGTGGGCGTGTGTGCGTTTGCATGTGCGTGCGCATGTGTGTGTGCGCGCGCGAGCGTATGTGCTTTTATGTGCATCTGTGAGCGTGTGTGCATCTGGGTGCGTGCACGTGCGTTTCTGTGCATGCGTGCATTATCGATCGTATCTGGATCCTATAACTGCCCCGGAAACACAAGCGCTCTCCTCGTATTACAGTCGTATGCTTCGAATTCAAATTCACGAAATATTTCGCCTATTAAGTCGGTTCGACCGGCTAATATTAACATTGTGTTCGAGGCCGTTCACTAGAACCGCCGGAAATTCCGCTACGAGTACGCGATGAGACACGCGCTTGTACGTGTGTGTATGGTCTAAGTGTGAAGCGGGATATGAGCGGTGGACTTCCTTGTTTTGTGAGCAGTACACGGAAAAGCACATAACTGTTGAAACATGCTGAATAATATTTGAGAAGCACCACATGCATACCTTTGCATGCATTTGATTGATTGAGCAGAAAAACTTGAGAATACGGATGATCGAGCAAGCACACACAGTACGTTAGGCGCCTGCACAAAAGGCCGCATTCAAACACCTTTTAATTGTATGTTGGCTCTCTTCCGTGAAGCTGTTGTATAGAGACTCTGTAGGCAGCTAAATTTCTAGACTTCACGCGTTTCCTTCAAGCTGATATTCGCTTATGTTGAGATTATGCCCACTTCCCTTGCCGGCAGCAATTGCTGGCGGGCGAGTTACTGCAGTTGGACGGAACGTATCTTTATTCTTTTGCCCTTAAATTCCACAGGAAGTGGTTGAGGAACGGAGAAATCGCCGCGACCTCGGCAGACCTCAATCACTATGCAGGGTCGATCATATGCGGTCATATTACTGCGGGTTTGCCCAACTCGCTATAATCCGAGAGCGCGGCGTGTCGTTTGTTGAGCCACGCACGTGCATTTTCTCCGCCAGATGTGGCGCGGAATGAGGGGCATTACAGTGCGATTTCTCGAGTCTGCGCGCTCCTTTCAGGAGAGCACGCAACGCATCGAAGGCCGCACACTTGCATCATCGTTGTCGATGTATACGCGCGCAGCGCCGTTAACTGTTGGTCCGGTATCTGTGTGTTAATTTCCAACAAATGTGAAAAATTTCACTGATATAAAAATAAGCTTACACTAATTCTAATTTACTGTGTGATCTATCGGATCCAAGTTGCACCTTGAGAATAAGTTCCTGAAAGTGAAAAAAAGTTGAAAGGTTGGCAAGCATTTCTTCTCCTACATTTAGCTGCTTATTATATTTATTACTACGATGATACATTCATTACGCAATTCTTCTTACATGGATACAAACCAGCCGGCGCGGTGGCCCAGTGAGAGAGAGAAAGAAATTTTAATGAGGCTGGGCTGCGGACCCGAGAAACGAGGTTTAGGTTCAGGCTTCGGCGGCCGCATTTAGATGAAGGCGAAAGTCCAGAGTCCGGACTGCTGTGCGAAACTGCGTTAAAGATGCCGAGGTGGTCGAAATTTCTGGAACTCTTTTGTACGGTGTCTTTCATAGCCTGCTTTGAGACGTTAAACCCCTTGAATCTAAACAATGAATATAAATCAAAATCTGGGCTCTCATCTGATCAGTCCGCATATTTAAGCAGAATGCTGCGTGCTCGTCCTTATTACCGCAGCTGAGGTCCTGCCTATTTAGTACAATAAAAAGAAATAAAGTGTTTAAACATGACATCGCATTCATCAAGAATGCCTTTTGTCATTCAGGTGCAACCGCAGAGTACTTTCCTGTTCTTGCCTTATTCTTCTTTTGTTCACCTGATATACACAGCATAACAAAGTTCCCTTAATTTTTGACACACAGACTTTTATATAACCGTTGAATTTTTAGTAAGCAAGCTTCAGTGGAAAAACAGGCATTATCACAGTAACCATGTGAAGGAAAGCATGCACATAGCTATAGATGAGGTTGCTGGTCAACAGCTGCTGCTTAAGCAAAGAAAGGTGATAGAGAATGCTCTCACTCACTGAATCATCTTAATTGCTTTCACTCGCCACCACGAAGATTAACCAAGTTGCGCCCGTGAAGCGATGTAGAGGATGGACACGCTTTCAACTAATGACACACGTCATTTTTGTTGCGTCCGCTAAGGCTGCATAGTAAGTAGCGTTTCGTGTTTAAAGCCATTCTGTACAAACCAGCTAGCGCAGAAGTGAAGAAAAAGTGGCACCTTTTTGAGGTAAACCTGTGTGGCTACCTATTTAGTGCGATGCATTGGCACCTGAAATGCAGTTCTTAAAAAAAACGGACACAAAAAGTTTGTAGACAGGAACTCGGCTGAGAGCGTACTGTCGTACTTGTTAAATATTGCTCTCACCGAGAGTCAATCGAAGAAGAATATAAAGTTACGCTTATGGTTTCAAATATATTGCGCTGGTAGTTTGTGTCGGTGTGCCTCCCATTTTGTCCATCAATTAGCTTATATTAGATAAGAGTTCTTAGACATGCTAGTAAATACAAGCATCCACTGCCCTAACCGTATGCATAAGTTGTAAATTGAAATTACTTGAGTGTTAAAACTTGCAAGTTTTATTTAGCTTCTATGATATAGTGCAAGCACTTCAGATCGCAGCTCTTAAGCGCTACCCGCTCATAAGCCCGGCCTTGTGACCTTTTCGTCCCTGTCTTTTTTGAGCATTTCCCTTTCTTGAGCATCATCAACAGCTTCGAATGCTATCACATTACCAACGCATATTCGAATTATGTGTCCGCGAGGTATTTCTGACTCGCTTTGGGACGAATCCCGATGTTTTACACGCAGGCGCCTATACTCTTACGCGAGGCGCAAGAAATAAATTATCAGACGTCCTTGCATCACCTTGAACGGGGAGGGTAATAAGAGGGGTCAAATTTAAGTTAGAATTGTGGAGCGATCTATGGAAGGGAGCACGACAGGGGTTATGTTAACGAGGAGGAAGACGTATCAGAAGGAGGCACAAAACAAAAGCCAGTTAATATCTTCCCAGCTACCCTGCGCAGCGTACTTACTGCGGCACTACCTTAGCCATATTGTTCAGAAATTCTTTGGAAAGCGTTTAGAGAAAAATATATATTCTGCGGCGAAAAAAATGAGGAAAAAATGAGAAAAAACTGAGAAAAAAATATATATACACTGAAGAAAAATATGCTTTCACCTCCCATGAGTAACAGCGCAGGGGGTGACAAAAATTTAAATTTAGAGACTATATCTACAAAGGTACGTGTATTTTCGTCTTCCCGGCCCCAGTTTCTAGACTAAAGGTACGCAGGAAAGTATTCAGTAAGCCAGACTCAGTGTAGAGACGAGATAAGTATTGATCATTACTCAACTCACGCCTTACTGCCCTGGTGAAAAAAAACACATAAAGAGACATTTAATTGGCGTAGTGCGTTCAGGTATGTTGTGGCACGTTCTGAAGCAATTTAAAACTCGTATGGATCATTTAAATCTCGAAAAAAAATTGAAGCAGAGCCACTATGGATCCTTTGAGGCGTAGAAATTGTGATTAATGAACCGTAGCTGTTCGAGGCATCAATTTTATGCTGCTAAATGGCATTACTTAATTTCTCTCAGACAGGTGGCGTTCATGGGTGCCTGGCAGTGAGGTTCCCGGAGTGTCAAGAATGGCATCCATTTGTATACAAAGTACTTTGGCAGCGCTTTAAAGGACAAGTGTTTTCCCCAGTGAAGAGAAGGTTCTCTCTGGTTCAGATTTTTCACAGTACTGTGGCTTCTGGTAGCGTGTTTTCAACCTGTATTGGCTTGCTTGGGCCAGAAAGAATTGATATTGGACGTTATAGGCGGTTAGACCAAGTAAAACACGAATTTTTTTTTTAGTAATAGAAACGATGCCGTCACTTGTTCTAGAAACGATGTCCTTTAGTGGGCTAAAGGGGTCAAAGGCGCCCCTGCTCAAGCCTCCTGGCTCTGCAGCAGCTCCTCATGTTAGAGCTGCATAGGAGGTCTCCCACATAACACGAACGGTTGCGCAGCTGTACCACTCAGAATTGGACATTATCGACACTTAAGGCATAAAACTACAAATAAATTGTTAAATACGCTCGTTTAGCGTCCAGAAGCAGTACGTGGCTTAGATGGACGCCGTAGTGGAGGGGTTCAGAATAATGTAGACCTCCTATGACATCGCACAGCACGCCGGCGTCTTTTACGTTTCGCCTCCATCGAAAAGCGACCGCCCCTAGCTTTCGTGGAGATTGCATAACAAATCAAAGACGTAAATAACGATGGCATGAAAAATGCAGTTGCCATTAAAACTAGGCTCTTTGGGATTATAACAAATGGGAAGAGGTTCGTGGAACCTAGAAAGACGCATTATGTTGTCGAACTTCACGTTGGCCACCGGTCTCCTACGTCTGGGATCTGGCGCGAATCTTCCGCTTACAATAACAAAGGGCACCCACAGGCCAGCCTTAAACACAGATGGTACTAGGACTAATAAAGAAAGGAGATCAGGGGATGTTGAACGCGTGAAGCGCGCGAGAAAAGCGCTGTTCGGTATGAAAAACTGTCCAGGTAAACTTTGTGGAATCCGTAGGCAGCGTGTGTTTTGTAGATGTAGAGGAGAAGATGAAAGCGGCAGGGAACCTTCAGAGAGAGTAGCAAATGCCAATTAAATTCAGCAGCGGAAGGAAATAGTAAACAGGCGCTATAACATGGCTGGACGGTTAAACATGAAATTTGAATTCGGCATTCTCAGCAAGGCTTGAGTTTTCTGGTTTAAGCTGGATGTTGAGGGCTGGAAGTTACCGCCACAAATGACACGCCACATACGTTATTTAAAGTTGCGTTATGCAATACAGCGAAACGACAGTACATAACCTTACGCAATCTGAGGCCCTGCGGCCCTGGCACAGGAGGCCATCGAAGAGGCCGAAGGTGGCTGTTAACATTGAAAAACAGTGAGAATGAAGCGAATTGCACAGAATACATTTTAAATACGGGTGATGTCTGGCGCCAATAAAGATTTATTAAATTGATGCAAACAAGACCTGTTGGATGTCTTGCTATACACGGCAGAAGTCTACGGATAACATGAAAGGCAAGCAGTGTATTATAGTTCCATAGAGCATTTTAGAGCAGCGCATCAACCTGAGATTTTTCTTTGTCATCACTGCAGATGAATCATGCTGGCCATTCACTGCGGCTAGCGCAAGTAAGCACAACGCCAGCAATAGCAGTAAAGAAAACCCGCTCGCAAACGACAGGTTCCATGCAAACCGAATGCGAGCGCTTTGTCTGAACATGCTTTTATATGCCTCTTCAGCGGCGCAACAGCTGAGAGTGCAATTCGCAGAGCAAGCGTTTCTTGTGCAGGGAGTGCCGTCACGGCAGAGTTCCCGAGAAGGAGAAGTACACAAAAGAAGACCGGGAAAGCGGCGTTCCGGAAGAAAGAGCCGTGCCAATGGAGCCGCTATAGAGGAGAGCCGAGGTTGCCCTGAGCAAGGTGAGACATGCCACTGGCTGGAAATATCTCTTCTGCATTCGCGCAAAGGGCACCCCTCCCGTCCTTCATTTCCTTTTATTTATCTAGTAATTACCAAGGTTTGCTGGGTGGGTGCTGAGGCTGTAATGGAAGCCTTGTTTAGACGATCAACAATAAGTGTTTAATCCGAAGAAGCAAATTCAGTGAGTACAGTAAGGCTTATAGTATCAAGAAAAAAGGGCTCTGCCTTCACCGCGAGCGTAAAAACACGCCCTGAAATTAAATAAATAAGGACTGATGCAGTGAGGTCCAGACTTAGATGTTTACGTCATCTGGGTCGGCACACGTCGGCCCTGTGTATTTAACGCCGCCCAAAAAATGCTCTGGGTGCTTTCGCCATGCACTGTTCTGCTTAGTGAAGGCTTTACGAATATAATAATTGAGCTCGAAAGTCAATGCATGAACGAACCAATTTCAGAAGAGGATAGACTAAAGCAGGAAAAAAACGTTAGAGATCACTGCGGTAACCCGCAATGGAGTAATGAGAAAACATTGACACCTCCTTGGCACTCGTCGCCACTCTTTCCTCCTCTTTGCCTCTCTTCAGTCCTCTTTGCCTCTCTTTGCCTCTCTTTGCGGAACGTTTTGTTGCGCCGTCCCTCCGCGCCTTTGACGTCACGTTGACCCCGAGAGGCTACGGCGGGCGCTCTCTGCCAGCGGGTGACATCGCACCGGCAACTTGCTAAGACATTGCGACGTGACGTCATGAGCTGTCGTGGTGATCGCACCGATTAATCGCCACCACAGTCTTTTGCTTATAATTATTTCCATAATTGTTCCAACGGACTTTTTTTTAATTGATTAATTTTCATACATCAAACACTTCGCCCCTCTTTGCCTGCCTTTCCCGTGATCGATTGAATAACTGCCGATCGATTGATTGATCGATCATTGGGCGATGTGCACTAAATTACTTATTCGATAAAATGAACCAATATAATTAATCAATCTAATTAATCATTGATCATAAATAAGGTGTTAAATGGGTTCACGGCTTTCATTAATCCTTAATTGACTGAGGCAATCCTAGCGGGCGGCATCGAACCCACGTCTTTTAGGTCAGAAGGCGAGAATCAGAAGCACTGAACCACCGCTTCGGCTTCGGATCGGAAACAAGTAGTGCAGATCAGTGATATACATGCAGAATTAGGTTTGCCCAAGAATGCTTGCCTGAGGTACACTGCTTTTATGCCTTTCATGACTGCAAAAAAACGTTTCTATAACTTCAGTACCTCATTCCTGTGCAAAAGCCTTTTTCACGGTGAGCCATACCTGGCATCAGCTAGACACATTGAAACCTTATCACGATTGCCGTTTAAAGGTCTGCATAAACACATTGCTTATTGCGGCCCAACATGTGAAACAGTGAAGGCGATAAGGCGTCAAATCGACAGTTGTGGTATGTAGTTCTCATATAACAACTGTCGCTCAAATTCGTTCTGAAGCACCATGCTGTAAAGAAAACAAACGCCGTTAGCGTTGTCAGGCAAGGCCTTCGGAGTACGCTTTTACCCTGCAGCTGTTAGTTTCAGCTGTCTCCTGAATCGTTAGTGCATCTTCAGAAAAGGAACTTGTTCGGTAAAAACCGTGCATAACCTGAATTCTCTAAGCACAACTTCATTGTGGTCTACAAAGAAAAAAGTATATTGAGAGGAAGAAGGGTAAAAATTGTGAGGTTTAATGCCCCTAAGAGAGACACGGGAGGAAAAAGGCCGTGGCGGTTGGCTGCAGATTAATTTAGAACACCTGGGGTTCTTTAAGCGCGCGCTGACTTCTGACAGCGCCCGAGCGTTTTTTCATTTCGGCTTCATCGAAATACGGCCGACGCGGCCGGTATCAAACCAATAACCTTGGGGTCAGCAGCTGAATGCCAAAGCCACTGAGTCACCACGATTGTTGGAAAACCAAGGAATTATAAATTAATATAAGAATAAAAGTGTTCCTTTAGTGCTAATTATACAGCTCTGGTATCAGCGAGCTTTTTAAATGCCGAATACTGACTTACCTTTAGGTCACACGACAGAGCAGTAACAGTATTGTGTGATGGATTAAGTCAGTTTGGTCAGAAGCCATGTTAATATTTTCTGCATGCAGGTATTTCCAAATGTGTTTCTCTTCTGAGTGACCCACATGTGTGTGGTTAAACTTTGAGAATAGCTTGTTCACAAAGCATATGTAAACAATTCTCAATCTTTTTTTTTTCGATTCCAATGAAAAGAAGTGGCTACTTGTGTTTTTTGTTCAACGCTACATTCACCTCCATGGTCGACTTTATTCTCCATTGTTGAATTTCACAACTTGAATTTTAGCTCAAACACCAGGGCAGTTCTACAACTTCATGGTACTTACGAGTCAGTTGGCGAGCAGTCTTCATTTTCGCTCTGTACAGCTATTTAGAAAGCTGTTTCTGGAAGAGCATCCTGCGTGTTTCTGTGGGTGTATTGTATTCACATTGTGCACGCCAGCAACTGCGAAGTGCTTTTTTTTTGTGTTTTCCGCTACGTGGGAAAGTAAGTGGTCATTTTGATTACATTACTGAACGGTGCATTCCGCTTTATGAGTAAGCTGATTCGCAGTTTTTGAGCGGCACAGCTTAAATTTACTGAACTACAGGAGGAAAAGTTGTTTCAGCTGCTAACTATTTAACAGTACGGCAACCCGTCTGATTACAATAAGAATTTTTAACAACAGAAAAACATTCTTGTGTCTGCACCGACTCAAAATGGTGCAAAACGATACCGAGATTGGAGTTTTCAAGGTACAGGACCTCAAGTCAGCAGATGCCTCTCCTGAGCTGTATTTCTAAATAGGAGGAGCAGTGGTGCAACGACCAAAAATGGTCTATTAATCGGGGTTAATGGAAACTGCACACAGTGGACGCAGAACCACGGTTAAATTTCTTCGTCTTCCATTTTTTTGTTCTTTAAAATAAAGGAGTAATGGAGTAGCTACTGATTGGCATCCACCCCAAGCGCTGCCATACGGTGAACTTGTGAGTGCTTGAAACACAGGTGAAGAGATTATTGCCATGCACCATCATAGTTAAGAGTAAGACGCTGTGAATTTCATCATGTTCCCATTCTCTTTTTTAGGAGCTGACAGACATCGATTCCTGGAAGCCGTAAGTCCTCGTTTTGTTTTACTCTGGCGCTGGTTCAGCCTTCGCAGCTAGGCTTTGCGGCTTTGGCTTGCCGAGGCTTGCGGTGAAGTGTCCGCATTTATGCAAGGTGTTTACGGGGGCTCTTCAAAGCCGCCATCATGTGGCAGAGACCTTTGCAAACGGAAGCGAGCCCTAGGAGCTTCCTTCGCTATTGTATCCCCGCCAGATTCATTGGATGCGCTAATCGCGGCAGCGCAATTAGCTCAGCGGGGAATTTTATTCCAGCGATCGTGGCTGTATACATATGGAGGGCCTCTCCGATTAACCCCCTTTGGCTTCCTGCGACCTGCCCGGGGGGTGCCAAGCGCGGAGCCAGCCGCTCAGTTTTCTCGCGTTGCTGCTCAGAACGCGTTCGATTTTCTCTGGCTGAGCCGTTTCGGGTGTCCCGCGGGCAGCCATGCTTCTGAGAACGATTTTGTGTTGGCAGCGCTCGGCGAGAAGCCGTTTTCACATGAACTATAGGAGGACCGGATTACTTCATGCGATGTTTTCATAGATCTTAAGCACGACGCCAGCCATAATTTCAACTAAACTATGGTGCATATCGTATGTTTCGCCTGCGATGGCACCTTTTCCAACAGTTAGGGCTGTTTGTTTGCTTTTGTTACCTGTCTGTTTGTTTAGTGCGCGTGGGTGTGTTTGTATGTGGGCGTGAGCGTGCGTATGTTTGTGTGTGAATGTGTGTATGCTCGAGCGTGTGTGCATTTGTGTGCATTCGTGTGGGTGCAAGAGCGTGTATGCATGGGTTTGTGTGCGTGGGTGTGGGATCAATCGCATCTGGATCGTCTCGCCACCTCTCGAACACAAGATCTCACTTCGTATTGCAGTTGTATCCTGCGAATTCGAATTCACAAAATATTTAGGCTGTTAAGTCGGTTCGCCCGGCTAATATTAACATGTTGTCCGAGGTCTTTCTTAAGAGGGGCGGAAATTCCACTAACGGTGCGCGATGAGACACGCGCATGCATGTATGTACACGGACTATGTGTGAAGAACGATACGAGCATGTAGTCTTCCTTATTTTCTGCCCGATGCATGGAAAGGCACATATCCTTGGAGACAAGATGAAAAATATTTGAGAAGTACCATGTGCATACATTTCCTCGCAAATGACGTCCACATCAGACGTCCTGCATACTTAATAAAATCAAAAGAAATTAAATATTTACACATGAAATTTATCGAATTCATCAAGAATGCCTTTAGTCACTCAGGTTCATCCGCAGTGTACTTTCCTATTTTGCTCCTATTCTTCTTTTGTTCTCTTGATGTCCACAGCATAACAATGTTCACTGGATATTTGACGCACAGGAATTTAGATGATTATCGAAGTTTAAGTAAGCAAGCTGCCGTGACAAAAAGAGGCTTTATCATTGTTACCATGTGGATTAAAGCATGCATACAGCAAGAGTTCAAGTTTCTGGTCATCACCTGTTTCTTCAGCAGAGAAACGCGACAGAGAATGCTGTCAATCACTGTCTCATCAGCTGACAACCAAGATGAAACAGCGAACTGTGGATGCTCGCTTAATTGCTTTCACTCGCCACCGCGAAGATTAACCAAGTTCCGCCCGTGAAGTGATGTAGAGGACGAACACACTTTCAACTAAAGGCCCAAGTAATTTTTCGTACATCCGCAAAGGCTCCATAGCAGGTGCTGTTTCGTGTTTGAAGTCGTTCTGTGCGAACCAGCTGGCAGTGCAAGTGATGAAAAAAGGGGCGCCTTTTTGAGGTAAGCCTTTGTGGCTTCCTATTTAGTCGATGCAAGGAGAGCTTAAATGCGGTTTCTAAGAAAACACTGACACGAAATATGTGGTAGGCAGAAACTACGCTGAGAGCGCACTATGATACTTGTTAAAAAAATTGCTCTCCTCGAGAGGTAATCGCAGTAGGATATAAGTTGCGCATATGTCCTCAAATACATGGCGCCAGTAGGCTGTCTCGGTGTGCTCCCCTTCTGTGCATCAGTTACCTCATATTTGATGAGAGTTCTGAGACATGCCAGAAAATACAAGCATCCATTACGCTAACCATGTTCATAAGTTGTAAAGTGAAATAAAGTGATTGTTAAAACATGCAAGTTTTATTTAGCTTCCATGATATCTTGCCAGCTCTTTAGTGAGCAGCTCTTAAGCTCCCGTTCAAACACCCGCTCTTAAGCCCGTCTTTGTGATGTTCTCGTCCGTGTCTTTTTTTGCGCATTTCCCTTTCTTAAGCATCATCAGCAGCTTCGATTGCTATTACATAGCCAAAGCACAATAGAAATAGGTGTCCCCGAGTAATTTTGTGACTCTCACTTTGTGACGAATCCCGCAGTTTTACACGCAAGCGCCTATCCCCTTATGCGGGGCGGAAGAAATAAATTATCAGACGTGCTTGCATAACCTGGGACTGGGAGGGTATTGAACAGGGTTCAAATCGAAGTGTGAACAGTGCAGCGAATTATGGGAGGGAACATGACAGGGATTATTTTAAGAGACAGGAAGACGTATCAGCATGAGGCGCAGAGCAAACGCCAGTAAAATGACCTCCTAGATGACATGCGCAGCGTATTTATGGTGGGACTAACTCATGCCTTACTGCTCTGGTGAAAAAAAAAATATATGAAAAAACATTTCATTCGTATACTGTGTTCAGGTAAGTTCTGGTAAGTCTTGAAGCAATTTAAAACTCGTATGCATCATTTAAAACTCTACAACAGATACAGGCAGACTCACTATGGAACCCTCCAGCCGCAGAAATTCGATAAAAGAACCCAAGCTATTCGAGGCATCAATTTTACGCTGCTAAATGGCGCTACCTAATTTCTTTCAGACAGGTGGCGTTCATCGGTGTTTGGCAGTGAGGTTCCCGCAGTGTCAAGAATTGCATCCATTTGCATACAGAATACTTTTCACGACTCGTTTATAGACGTGTGCATTTCCCAGTGAAGAGATGGTTGGCTCTCGTTCAGATTTTGCAGAGTAACGTGGCTTCTGGTGGCGTGTTTCTTTATTACAAAGCCTTGTATGGCTATGTTTGCAAAGCTTGTCCGCTCGATTACGTCCAAATGAATGAGTTTATAGGAAAAGTAATGGTGGCACCGTCTCGGGAATACTGAAAACTCGTACGGGAAATGGGGGGTTGAGGTGTGTTAATTAATTAAATCCAAAAAAGCTCGAAAAAGGGCGGGACAGGAACAAAAGGGGCGCCAAATTTGAAAACGCGGGAAGTGTCGCGCCACGTTACCGAAATCGGGGGGTGTAGCCAACACGTGAGACCAAATCAGAAAATGAAGCGTGGCGGTAAATTTGAAAACTCATGCTTACGCATTTCTTCAGTGCTGGCGCGGCAGTGTTTAAACGCGCTAATGGCTTTCTTGGGCCAGAATGAATTGAAAGTGCTCGTTATGTGAGGTGGGGCCAAGTAAAAGAAGCTTATTTTTAATACTAGAAATGATGCCATGACTGTCCGGTCTGGGGCGAAAGCCTCCTGGCTCTGCAGGAGCTCTTCAGTTAAAGCTGATTAGGGGGTCTTGCGCCTAACACGAAAGGTTGTGTAGCGTTACCGGTCAGAATTTCACATTGTCAACACATAAGGCATGCAACTAAAATAAAATTGTAATTATTGGCGTTTAACGCCCACAAGCAATGCCTGACTAAGATGGAGGCCGTAGCGAAGATCTCTAGAATAATTTAGACCCCGCAGGAGTTTTTAACGTGCGCTGACATCGCAAAGCACACCGGCAACTTTTACGTTTCGCCTCCATCGAAATGCGACCGCCACTAGCTTTTGTGGAGACTGGATAGAAAATCAAAGACGGAAATAACGATCACATCAAAAATACTGTTGCCACCAAAATTGGGCTCTTTGGGGTTATAACTGGGAAGAGACTCGTAGAAATTAGAACTGCGCAATGCTGTTAGACTTCACGTTCGCCAACAGTGTTCTATGTCTCTGATCTAGCGCAAATCTTCGGCTTACAGTAAAAAGGATACCCTGCAGGCTAACCTGAAGCACATATCTAATGGAGGAACGAGATCAGGGGATGTTGAACGTGTGAAGCACACGAGAAAAGCTCTGTTCGGTATGAAAAACGGTTCACATAAACGGTGTGGATGGGATAGGCTGCATGGGTTTTCATGTATAGATGTAGAGGAGAAGATCAAACTTTTAGGGAAGTCCCAGAGAAAGTAGCAGATGTCAATTGAGTCCAGCTGCGGAAGAAAATACTAAACTGGCGCTCTAACATTACTGGAAGCTGAAATATGAAATTTGAATTGGGCTTTCTAAGCAAAACGCTTGAGTTTTCAGGGTTAGGCTGGGTGTTGAGGACATGAAGTTTACGTGATGCAATACAACGAAACGATGGAACATAAGCTTACGCAATCTGAGGCCCTGCAGCCCTGGCCCAGGAGGCCATCGAAGAGGCCAAAGGTGGCTTTTAACATTGCAAATCAGTGAGAATGAAGCGAATTGGACAGAATTCATTTTAATTACGGGTGATCACAGGCGGCAATAATGATTATTAATTTGATGTAAACAGGACCTGTTCGGTGTCGTGCTATATGCGTCAAATTTCTACGGATAACCTGTAAGGTAAGCCGTGTATTAGTTCCATAGAGCATTGTAGAGCAGCACTTGAACGTGAGAAAAAAAAATTTCTTTGTCATCACTGCAGACGAATCGTGCTTGCCATTCATTGCGGCTAGCGCAAGTAAGCACAGCACCAGCAATGGCAGTAAAGAAGACCCGCTCGGAAACGACAGGCTGTATTCAATACGAATGGGAGCGCTTTGTCGGAACATGCTTTTATATGCCTCTTCTTCAGCGACGCAGCAGCTGAGAGTGCAATTGGCAGAGCAAACATGTCTTATGCAGCGAGTGCGGTCCCGGCACAGTTCCGGACAAGCAGACGTAGTACACCAAATGAGAGAGGGAAAGGGCCGTGGCGGGAGGAAGAGCCGCGTCAAAAAAGCCAAAGCAGCGGAGAGCCGAGGATGCCTGGAGAAAGGTGAGATATGCCACTGGCTGGAAATGTCTGCTGTGCATTCGCGCAAATGGCATCCCTCCCCTCCTTCGTTTACTTTTTTTATTTCTCTAGTAATTATCAAGGTTTGCAGCGTGGGTGCTGAGGCTGTAACGGAAGCCTTGTTTAGACGATCAGCAATAAGTGTTTAATCCGCACTAGCAAACAGAGTAAGTACTATAAGTAATAAAGTATCAAGAAAAAGCGCTCTGCCTGCAACACTTGCGTATAACATGCCCTACACTTAAATAAATAAGGGCAGATGCAATGAGAGCATGACTTGGATACATGTGGCTGTCAGAAGCTCTTTACATTATCTGGATCGGTACACGTAGCCACTGTGTACTTAACGCCCCCCCAAAAATCCTGAGTGGTGCCCTCGGCATGCTGGCTGCGTAATGAAGGCTTTAGGAATATACAATGAGCTCAAAAATAAATGCACAAGCGGGCGAATTTCCGAAGAGGGTAGACTAAAGCAGCATAAACATGACGATATAACAGAGCTGCGCCAACGTAATTATCCGTTCATGCTAAAATTATTCATCATGTTGTTGCATCCACTAATCCTTTTGTGTTCTAAATTTGCTAATAGCATGCGCATAAAGGAAAAAGAATGTGCTTGTTCTTTTGAAGCAGCGTGTAAAAATGTGGCGGCAGACTAAGAAGGAAAAAATCCAATGCGCCTGCAGCCAATCCACCCTTGCACAATGAGAATGTGCAGCGGGTGTAACGTCGCGCTCTCTGCTCGTTGAGCGCGAGGAATGCGCAGACAATTTTGTGTGCATAAAAGCCAACAAAAGCAATGTCTTTATTTGTTGACCTAGTTCTCATATGCTTAGACATGTTCTGTGCGTTCTGCGGCCTCGTACATCCTTCCCCTCGTTCGAACACTCGACCACTCCGCGCACGTACTGACTCTCGCTCGTCGTTCGCCGTTGAAATCCACGAACTTTGGAACAGAGAAAAAGACACCAACACACGGAAGAATCACACTAACACACACAGAAGCGCACAGGTGCACAGCCTTGCTTTATGAAAATATGGCAGAGGGTTCCCGTGTGCGCGCTTCGGTGTGCGTTTCGAACAAAATGCATTTCCGCCCCACCGGTCGTAAAACTGTGGGAGGGGGGCCTCAAGTAAACAAACATACAGGCGTTAAAAGGAAGCTCGCTAACAAGGGATGTCATTGACGAAAAGAATCAGATAAATGCAAGGATGCGCTCGCTAACTTGTTGAGGTGTTCAATCTGATCGGGTCTCTCAATCGTTCAGTTTGCGGAGAAAATGCCTCAACGCTGTTTCGCATACTGGTTGCGCGCGCAGCGACTGGAGTCGTACCACGATTCGGTACAGATTGACAAACGATTATGCCTTGAGCCGTATCTACATGCCGAAATCAACTGGGCGAAGAAGGACCAAGAAAAAGAAGCGTAAAGAAAGAGTGGGAGGAGATCCAACCGTACCCAGTACACCCATTATAGGAGGCGGTCGACACGCTTTCTGCTTACGTAATGGCTGCCAGAGGTTCCCATTAAAAGATGCCGTTGGTAATCTAGGCATGCTTACCAATGCCGCCAAGGATATATCTTTTACAAGCCAAAGATAATCATATCCAAAAACATTTGCTTTTTTTATTCTGGTGGGAAGGCCGCCGCCATGTCCAGGGTATCAAGGCTTTGCAAGAACTCAGCCTTCCAATCCCCTGTTAGTTACCTGCCTTTTGATATCGCCCATACAATACGCGAGCTGACGACGACTGGCGTTGAATACCGCCCTGCCCACCCAGCTTCTTCATTGGACATGTGGGTACCTGGCACAGGGCAATATTCTGTTACTGACCATTTACTGACGCCGCACTTAACGCAGAAGCCAGATAGACTCCCTTGTTCCAGAATAGCGACGAGAGACAACTCACGTTCGTAATCCGATTGCGATATAGGTAGCGAGAGACTCTCTGCTATGTGTGCACATGGGTGGCGTCTACTAGATTCATTGGAACATTTTTCAGAATACTGCTCTCTAAATGTCCACTCTGCCGGACACTTGAAAAGCTGTGGCTTCCTAACCTCCCCTCTCCTCTCACTTCCAGTTGCCCGCTAAAATGTGCTAGGATTTCTGAGCCAACCGCACTGTCTTTATTGATTGTGAAGTCCCTCCGATGCCACTTCCCAGTATTCTCTTCCGTAGCTGCCTCGAAGCTCGAGTATATTTTGCTATCCCAAAGTAGCCTGCGCAATCCGCTCAAAATTTTGTGGAGCTGATCGGCCAAGGCTAGAATTTCATTTAGGGCTTCTTCCGACAGACTTTGGAGCCCCGTTTTGGAAGCTTCTTGTAATTTCGCACGGACCAATCGTTCTCTCATCGATGTCTATGCACTACGAACTGCCGTCAAACTCGCAATGTGTCCAAACATCAGCGCTCGCCTGGAGCTCACACCTCTTGGCCGCAGTCACCTTCCTTAAGGGAGTTGCGTTGATCTGGCCAGGGGTAATCGTCCTCCTGTAGGTGGAAGTTCGGCCGTTGAGGCCATTGACTTGATCGTTGCAGAACAGGTCTCCCGGAAGGCGCTCCACATCCAATCACGCATGCATCAAGATACTCCCGACTAGTCTTGCATTATGTGCTTTTCTAAGGAGACGTTGGCCCCGGCCGCAGACGGCTGCTGCAGCGCACGAGAAATCCTAACTTTGGTTTTTAGACCAAAAAATGCGGCACAGGAAGGAACAAACTTGACGGGCGAAAGCGCAAAAACCAACTCCAGTACTGCACCGCCTAGCCTGCGAAAACGGTCCCGCATCTTTTCGATCCTCGCTTCCTGTTCCTCAGTGGTTTCGCGGGCGTTCCATTGTCTGGCGTCTCTCCACGTCTGCTACTCTGCCTACACTCATAGCCTGGTTCCACCTAAGGATCCACTTAGTAGCTGGACGTTTTTTTGTTAAAACGCTCCATTTATTAGTGCTATTTACTAGTTTGTGTCTCCGGGGTCGTGTCACCAAAACTTCTCCGCACAACTTGTCCGCAGCAGTTGCGACGTTCTCAGAAGAGGTACCATCGAACGGTTTCTTGTAATCGAAAGAGGATTATGTGAGAACAATGCGCAAAAAATATGTCGATAGGGTGATTAGTTAATTATTTAGAGCAAGAGATCTCGAAAAAAACTTCAAAATAGCACGGACGTCGCTAAACTGAGTATGGGAAAACGGCCGTTGACGGCATAATAGTAAAAACATAGGAAAAAGGGTGAAAATAAAATTCGAAATGAATTGAAATGTATTAGATGTTGGTGATTGATAATTAATCGAACAAAAAGTTTCATTGACGTAGAAAAATTAGTAAATTAATTATCAGCAAAAAACATTGCACGGTTGAGTAGGCTGGCCAGGCATATAATGGACTTGAAAGCAAAAATGCGGAAAATTTTAAAAACCGAAATGGTTTTGTATAATCAGAGTAGGTAATTAGGTTTTTTTAATAAAGCATAGGATGAATGCGCTACTAAAGTATATAAATTATTAAGAGACACAAATAAAATGATAAAGATAGGCAAAGTCCCGAAGACTGCCGCGGAGGCGTCGATGCTTTCGCACTGTCTCAATGTGGGTCGCCACAGTAATCTGTAATTTTTTCCTTTAACCGGAACATTGAATCTTTTATTGCTATAGTATTCAGAACAGCATTTTCTAAGAGATTTGCTAGAACGGTGCCCCACGTACTCCTTTAGGTAAGCGCGCATAGCACATTTTGTAACTGGAGTAGAACTGCAATTATATAGAAGGGGTATGTCGCTTCGGTGAACTTTGTTGGCTATGACTTGTTTTTTTTAGCAGCAGTTTCGCTCGCTCTTCCTGAAAGCTTAATCCAGGTGGTTTAGGGAAAATATGAGCTGCAGATAACTCTTCACTAGTATTCGGCACACAACGTAATGTGCGCAAGTAGCAATAGGGGGAGAAATTTCTAATATGCAGTTAAACTGCTGCATTTCTTTTATATTTCGACTCATCCATGGCTTATGAGGCTCTTAGAACTCAACGTAGGTATGACTGTTGTTGAAGATTAGCCTGTAACCTAAAAAAAAAAAATATATTTCTGCCATTATTTCTGCGTGCTATATTGCGTCGAGAATCAACGTCTGCAATCACTATAACTCAACCTCGATTGAAACAGCTGATATTTACAAAAAAAAACCATAGCTAAACCAGCCGAAATGCAACAACTCATCTCTCGGTTCCGTTTTAGTATGATGTATAAAAGGCAAGCGCCAGCCAATCAGGGAAAAACTTTTGAAGAGTGTAACGCAGAGGATACCTCGCGACCACTCTACTCATGAAACGCATTATGTGTTAAAAAAAACACAGACACACTGTAAGAGGTCTCGTTTAAAAGACTGCGGTGCCTTGAACATCTGAAACCATTCCTGCAGACTCTTAACCATTTTAAAAGCTTCTTGGCCGTGTCATCTTTAATATATCACACAAAAGTTTGTTACACTTTTCCGTGCGTAAGTCAGGCTTACAATGTGTACTAGTCGTTTGGAACAGGAAAAAAGAGCTCTTCTGTGATAACATTTTGGCGATTTTTCAGCGAATTTGAGGAGGTTTGTTTCAGACCTCTCATGAACAGGGGAGTCTATATTTCTTTGCAGTTTCGTTCCTAACATAGCACTCAATGCGGAAACATCGGGAGAGTCACACTATTTACAGGTCTAAAGAGTTCTATGTTCCATGGCATCCATGCCTCCGCGGGGCGCCAGACGTCTTGATAGTATAAAACACCCCGAACACGAGAGATCTACAGAAGCATAAGCATGCTACCGAAATGGTTCCTTATATTGTTTCTTCTTTGCAATGTTCTTTTACAATGCCGCTGCATTATCTTCTCACACTTATGCTGTTTATTATCTAGCTAAAAGAATGCTTCAGAAATTGCCTGAACTTTAGTGGCTTGAACTCTTTTTGAGGTTGTCTGTCAATCAGCTAAAAGTGCAGCAAGAATAAGAATCATGCTGGCATGTAACGTAACCACATTTAACCTGTAAAGCATGTTGGAGACACTACATGGCCGCAGTGTTACACATGCATTTTAAACTCACGGTATTTAACATGACAACTTGTACACAAGGTTAGTGATGTAGACGCGAGCAGCTGCTCACTGCTCTTTGTATTACATTTGTACAGAAAGGTAGGAACTGCTGACAGGCTGAAGGGACAGCCCACATTTCTTGTCTGGTGTGTTCAATACCAGTACTTTTCCTTTGAGAACTGCGATGTCATTTCGAATTCTACTTATTCAGCCATGCTATAGATGCAGTCAAGAGTTCACCCTAAAGCTAAATTTTTTGCCCGTAATCAGAGAGTCCTTTGATTACGGGCCCTGCTACCAGAATGTCCTGGTCAAAAAAATAATTGAGCCCCTGCCTGCATTGCACTATCAACGCAGCTCGTTCCTCGTTCAGACGTGCTGCCAAGTTCCTGAACGAGGAACTTGGCAGCACGAAGTATCGAATTTTCTCCTGAGACATTTGAGACTCCTCAGGATTAACGATCCTTTCCTTGTCCCAAATTCTATGTCGGTGGTGCAGTACCTATCGCAGCAGAATCATGGAAACTGTAATGTACTAAGCGTTGATGTTGAGGATCTTTTCTATTCCCTTCCCCATGCTACCTTCATGAAGTGCGTCCAGGAATGCATCGTCGAAGACAATGATAAGATCGCCTTCAGAAACGCCTGCAGCATGGCAGTGGAGAGTTTCCTCGAGCTACTTTCAGCATACCTAGAATCGACCTTCATCATGTGGGAAAACAAGGTGTACGTTCAACGTACAACACGAAGTATCGAGTTTTCTCCTGAGACATTTGAGACTCCTCAGGATTAACGATCATTTCCTTGTCCCAAATTCTATGTCGGTGGTGCAGTACCTATCGCAGCAGAATCATGGAAACTGTAATGTACTAAGCGTTGATGTTGAGGATCTTTTCTATTCCCTTCCCCATGCTTCCTTAATGAAGTGCATCCAGGAATGCATCGTCGAAGACAATGATAAGATCGCCTTCAGAAACGCCTGCAGCATGGCTGTGGAGAGTTTCCTCGAGCTACTTTCAGCATACCTAGAATCGACCTTCATCATGTGGGAAAACAAGGTGTACGTTCAACGTACAACACGAAGTATCGAGTTTTCTCCTGAGACATTTGAGACTCCTCAGGATTAACGATCATTTCCTTGTCCCAAATTCTATGTCGGTGGTGCAGTACCTATCGCAGCAGAATCATGGAAACTGTAATGTACTAAGCGTTGATGTTGAGGATCTTTTCTATTCCCTTCCCCATGCTTCCTTAATGAAGTGCGTCCAGGAATGCTTCGTCGAAGACAATGATGAGATCCCCTTCAGAAACGCCTGCAGCATGACAGTGGAGAGTTTCCTTGAGCTACTTTCGGCATACCTAGAATCGACCTTCATCATGTGGGAAAACAAAGTGTACGTTCAACGTTCGGGAGTGTGTATCGGCTCTCGGGTTGCTCCAATTCTCAGCGATATTTTTCTCTCGAAGGTAGATAGGAATCTGGAAGCTGATTTGAAGGACGTCACAAGACGAATTTTTAGGTATGTAGACGACTACCTTGTCTTCTTTAAAGGGGCCAGCAGCATCCGAACGACGCCTGATATCTAAAGATCTTCAAGGAAAAAGGTCAGGGCCTCAAATTCACATTTGAAGTGCCAGGAGAGGGTTGTATCCAGTTTTTGGACCTGGAGTTGAAGCTAACCAATCAGCATGTTTGCTGGGTGTATGCTCCAAAGGCGGGTAAGCCCCTTCTAAACTTCCAGTCCCAGCATTCAAGACTTGTCAAGGACGGCATAGCCATGTCCGGTATGTCCACAGCCCTGAGGCAGTCGTGTGCCCACCGATTTGAGGAGGGTTTTTTGAGGCAAGTGGCCAGACTACAAGAAGCTGGTTACCCTCAAAAGCATCTTGCCCGGCTTACGGAGCGACTATTGCTTAAACTGAAGCGCGAGGCTTCCCCCTCGGTTCAGGCACCAGCGGACCGGCCACGCCAGAAGGTTGCATGTATGCCATACATGCACAGGTTGTCTCATCGACTACGGAAGATCGCAGCTAAGCATGATGTGCAGCTGGTGTTTTCAGCTGATCACAAGGTCGGGAGAGTGTGCGCGACAGTTCGAAACAGGCTAGACAAGACACTGCCTCGACAGGACCCTCGAAAGTGTACTGCCAGTCATGCCAGCGAGTTCACCGCCTGCGAAAAGGGGGTTGTGTACAAGGTGCCATTGGCCTGCGGGAAGGTGTATTACGGCCAAACGGGCAGATGCATCAATGTGCGGCTGCAGGAGCACAAGAACTCACTGGACACCAGAAAACCGGTGTCTTCGAACCTTGTTTTGCACTGCCGTGAGTGCAAGGATCTCGGGACCTGCAAGTGCTCGCCGGGCCTTGAGCACACTACGACTGTGTAAAAGCATGACAACGTGTTGTGTAGGGAAATTTACGAGGCATACAGTATCGCCAAGGCTCATAACACGTGCGTGGCCAAACCGTCTGTTGCTATACGGGAAAAAGAGGTAGCATATCTGGACAAGTGCTTTGCGCCTTGATAGCCGGAACTGGCGGTGACGGTTGTGTTTAGTTTGTTTCTTTTGGTTTTTGACCAACGCTTTTATCGCACTTTCTTCCTTTATATTTCTACGTGTTTTCGAATAAACTTCCAGTTGTTACCCAGCGCTCCTGTCATCTACTCTTTCTGTCCGTGTTTTTCGCGCTAAAATTTTGCAAGATGTATGTTAACCAACTCGCCCAGTATGGAGTACTTTTAAAGAAACATCACTCATCACCGTTTGTTAATCTTTCTTGCATTGCAAGAGAGACAGTGGAGAGTGGTTTCCCCTGCCATGTTTCTTTCCAAACAACTTCCCTTCAAAAACCACCTCTATTTATAAACGTGCTTTCCCTTACACACATTCTCTGATTGATATTGGATTTACAGCGTTCAGTCCACGCAATCGCAACGATCTGTGCGATTCTCTGAACGGGAGTATGAATCACACAGCCCAAAAAACGCATTATTTCATGAGAGAGAAGTGAACAAAAATAAAAACTAAGATTAAAAGCATACTGCATTTTAGCCAAATGAAAACAATGTTGTTCCAGTGAACATTCCGTGTCAGCATTTCACTTTATTGTGTTAACTAGGATGTAAGGAAAGGCCATCAATGGATTCAAGGCCAACTCAAGGTGCAACTCATGGTTGAGGGTTAAATGATGAAGTGGCTTACGCAGCAAATTAGATTGAACAACGAAAAAAGATGTAAGCACTGCATTGCGAACACTGTTTCATTTTGAGTGGTGAAAAGGTAATTATATCACCGTGCTGGTTACTTTTACTCTGTTTAATGTAAGAGATGTTAGGTAATAGAAAGTGTACAAGACGTGGCCTCTTTATGTCGGCACATTTCTGAAACCAATAGGCCTGGTGCGCTTGAAATTTTCAGTGTCCAGACAAAAATTTATATAAATTAATTTAATAAATACCCGCATATACTTTCATAAATATGCTTATAATTAAAATAAAAGTGATGAATTGACCCGGCAGATAATTGTGAAAGAGCACTTCCAAATTGTGCACTAGTATACTAGTGCACTTGGTGCTAGAACTTCTGTTCGCGGAACCCAACAAAAGAAATGGTTTGTGAAGTGGTTGACTTACGTCCGCTATGTCTACGCATCTTCCGGTTAGTAAGTTATTGCAATCACACTCTGCATTGTCTGCACATGTCTGCATTGTCAGCTTATCTTGTTGGTCCCCTGCAGCATCATCGGACATATGACGCCATTGGAAAGTAGAATAAAAATAAGAAAAGAAAACTATCTCCTAAGTGAGAATCGAACTCGTGCCGCCGGCGTGACAGCGTGACGTCACACCCGAGCTGAATAGCAATTGCTATGACGTGCATCAGGAAAAATGATGGAAAGAGAGGCACGTGAGAGATTTTAAAGCTACTGCGCCCTTTCCTTTCAACAAGAACCCTTCCTTTCCTCAAAACACTTGCTTTCGCATATCTCAGTGTGAGCAGATTTGTGCCCTTAGAATTTTTACTTCGATTACTTGATGCCGCAATTTATGCTGAACAATTTGCTTTTTCGCTATTATCAACGTATCCGCCGTTTTATTTTTTGTTTGTATTTTCATCGAACCCTGCCGCGAGACCATAGAAGCTACGGCGCTCTGTGGTTCATTTAGCAGGAATGGTGCATTTTTTTTTTACGGAGGGGAAAGTCAAAATCGCCAGTTAATATGACCCCTGCGGCTGGATAAATGTTATTCCGCGGCTCCAAGAACGAAGTTGCCTGAAGCCGCGCTCTTTTCTTTCGAATCATAAAAGTCCAGTTTTAGACGATGCAGATGGGAAATCTATCATATTCCACTAGCTCTTCGAACAAATTAAAGCAGATTTGAAAGGATTCGTTAGTGCCAAAAAAGGCCTTTTGTTATGTGCGAGGAATGCGCTCACTGCTCGTGTAGACTGCTTGGTGCAGGAGAGGGTACAAAGATATGGACAATGATGCAGGCCCAACGTCGAAGCCGGAAAACCCCTCCTTCTCAGCCGGGCGAGCAAGACTCCATCGCGGTGAGTGGGAGGTCTTCTACTTTGGTGGTTCAAGCTCCCCCTCTGAAGGTAGAACGAGGGCCTCATTCAGGTGTGCTCCAACATATAACCAGCTCTGTTATTCTTCCCTTTAACACTTTCGTTACTCAAGACAAGCTGGGTTCGTCCACAAAGTCTCTACTGCTCCCCTCGAAGACGACGTGGGCACGTCGAAGTTCGCGTAGGCCCCAACTTCCTACCGAAGAGGAGCTTTATTGTGTCTTGTATACGCTGCCATCAACGCGTGGCGCTAGAGAAAAAAAATTAAGCTTGT
This sequence comes from Amblyomma mixtum, assembly GCF_055824585.1. Classification (NCBI taxonomy): domain Eukaryota; kingdom Metazoa; phylum Arthropoda; class Arachnida; order Ixodida; family Ixodidae; genus Amblyomma; species Amblyomma mixtum. Next base: position 346,118,899 of record NC_143014.1, on the reverse strand, counting down.
TGGCCTCCTAAATGAGGACGAAAATAGTCTGAATTTTCATAACAGCGTAGCTACGGCGACTTGTGTAGCTACCGTTACAGCGGGGATGAACCTGTCTAAGAAACAGGCCTAAAACGAAGATATATGTCGACGCCTAAATAATGTCATAAAAAAATCATTCTTTTTTTACAATGAGGATGATGTCACCGAGTCGTGCTTCAGTTCGGAGTGCTCGGATTTTATGAGTGGCAGCATTCCGGCGTGGGCATTCCGGCGGCATTTATAGGTGGAAATAAGACGTATCTGAGCTTCAGGCTGAATGTAGTGAAGATTCGGGATGCTGAAAACATTCAGCCTCGCAACCGAGAAAAGTAAGCGTCTTTTCGCACTGCTAGATCACAATACGTTCCGGTTAAGAAAGTAAGGATGTCCTTCTGTTTTGCGCCAGCTGTATTCGGGCGTCACTTTCCTTGGTGCCTATACGAACCTGCTTCACCTGCTACAAAAAGCACACGAAGAGAGACCCGGACGTGGCACGAGGAGAAGGGTGCCTCAGTGCGAAGGAAGCTGCGTCGACATACCATAAGGTTCACTGTATTGAGGCGTGAGTGCTCAGTACCCTGGTTTGAGATATTCTATACAAAAAAGCAACTCTTTCGCAGAGAAAACTACTTTTCCTGCTGGCGGCAGTGCGTAAAAGTGGACTTTCTAGACAAGCACAGAGATTGTGCAGCGAAGATGAACCTGCGTACAAGTTTATTAGTGAAGCCGAATTTTCAAGGAGAGTGCCGACTGAGCACACGCTGGACATTGGTGTAACCGTAGTCCGTATAACTTGGCAGGTGCCCTAATATCTACCATCCGGGCCCGAAAGGTGTCTGAAAACTATTATTACCTGCATCGAAGGTCTTGCCTTCAAAATGCTTTAGAAAAGAGAACTTAAATTCAAGCTGAAAGAAGAATCTCATAGCAAATGCCAGGTAACACTTCAGCGTTCATTTAGCGATAGAAGAAAGTTACGGCAACTCATTCGCGCGTCTCACCTCCGCTGCGGCTTCGCGCTTCGTCCGTGTGGCTTCAAACTTCCGCTGTCTGAGCTCGCGATATCCCAGGTGCTTCCGTCGCTTAGGCTTACCGTCGTTCGCAGTCGCTGTGGGATCGCACCGTCGAGCTTGGCGCTTTCCTGTTTGGTGCACACCTCTGGTGGCCTCATATCAGGAGGTTTGGTTTGGTCTGTGGGGTTTAACGTCCCAAAGCGACTAAGGCTATGAGAGACGCCGTAGTGAAGGGCTCCGGAAATTTCGACCACCTGGGGTTCTTTAACGTGCACTGACATCGCACAGTACACGGGCCTCTAGAATTTCTCCTCCAAAGAAATTCCAGCCGCCGCGGCCGGGATCGAACCCGCGTCTTTTGGGTCAGCAGCCGAGCACCATAGCCGCTGAGCCACCGCGGCGGCCATATCAGGAGGTGTTTCCATTACTGAGCACCTGCGCATGCTGGCGACATCAACTTTTTTTGTTACCTGGTGCATGAAGGAAGTGAGTAATGCGATAAAATATTCCATGATAGCAGGCAAAATATTACGGCTTAGAAGGCTAAATGAGAGCTTCTAGCTGTAAGCTTAACAAAACATTTCCAAAGATAAGCGCGAAAAATCAAACGGATGGATGGGCCGATAGCATGGGTTTCGCTGCTGGCAGAATTTTCTCGATTGTTCTTTGGGGTTCGTCAGGCTTATCTGAGAGCTGCGGATAGGTTCGGTGGCAGTGCTTCCGGACTTCCGCAGTTCGACTCTGTTCCGCGCAATATTCGCTGTCTGTCTAAGACCGTCCCGAAAACCGACAACGCAGGGTGGTTACGAGACAAAAAGGAAGCGGTAAAATAGTGAAACAATTTTTTTTCACAGTAGCACTCGTTACGTCTATTTCACAGTGATAAAAACAGGGCTCTCGGATCTGGCAGTATTCGTTTTATTCGTGTGTGGAAGATATCTGAAGTCACGCTAGTGTGAAAAACTTCCAAGATATCAAGGTTATACTGCGTTTAGAAGCAAACTACGGATTCATAATTTTCATAATGTAATATAGTAACGTAATGTTCATAATGTAATTAGTAGTCGCGCACCGTCCTCGTCGCAAGTGTGTTGTTTTCTTGAGGCGGGTCGAGTGAATGGAGCAGAATTTAAGCGGCTGGCCCCTGTTGGAAGGGAATTTTTATTAACCAGAGTCGCTGATGAATTTCGCGGATTCTCAAGGGACCGAGAAAACACCCGAAAGATCGGAAAGTTGGAGAAATCAAATAGCATAAAACAAATAATTTCGATTTCTAATTGCCACAAAGGTGGCGCCAAAGGTTTTGTGCGCATTCTGAATCGTTGCATGACTCAATATCTCCCTGCGTCTCGAGTGGCCAGGTGACGGGCGGTGGACACCTTCATGAGCGCGTGTTCGATGGCTGCCATGTCTTCGTCGCGTCGCCCACGAACGAACGGGATGTGACAAAGTACAGAAAGGAAAGCGAACCCGCTGCAGCAGAACCTGCTCGGCTCCCACGTACGCAGGGCCCGAAACAAAAAGGCGCAGAAAACAATACAGCAAAAGCCGACCAACTACCCAAGGAAGCTCTTCGTCGGCACTGACTTTCGCAATTAGGGCTATAGACTACAGTTTAAAACTGGACTCAGAACCGGTCATGCATTTTATGCCGTAAGCGATGGCTTGCGTACCATGAGACAAGTGTTGGCTGTTATCGAAACGCCAGTTTTCACAGTTTGGGACATAATCCGGGTCTTCGCCACGTTGAGTCGCGGGTACGAGCTTCACGCTTTGAAAAGCAGTGGGAATTTGCTTTTCTTTCATCGTTTCCGTGAAGCCATATGCCTATCACTTTTTACGCGGCTGTCTTCTAGTAGATTCGAAACAAGAGGTCTCGGCAAGGGTGTCTTTCGTGAACGTGATTACTTTTCAACTTGGTGCAGCGAGAATGTCTGAGACCGGTACAAGGTCGCAGCAACTCGCATACTGTGCCAACCAGCAGATAATATAAGCCCCGTCAATTAAAAGGCTCCTTCTTAGCTTCAAATCCGCTTTACTGTATAAAATATTCGATCTCACTTGAAGTTTGAGTTAGCGAGGTTTCACTATGCACATTACACGGCCACTTTTCTATTGGCAGCGGTGAAAGTGAGGTCTGAAATATCAAGCGATGCGATCACTTGTGATGCGCACGTAATTTCTGTCGCGCTTATACCGGGTGTGTAGCGAACACTTTTAAAAATTCTTGAAAATCTTGGTTATAATATAGCGAATAATAGGTGTAATGATCACACTCTCTGCACCAGCGGACAAAATATTCTGCAAAAACCCTCTATTTATCCAGGCAATAAAAAAAACTACTAATGAACTTTTTTAATTATCGTATCTGAGTGGTTAGTCCCAATTGGGAGTTTGATGCCGTGAATAAGACGATGTCATATCAGTTCTCAGAATTCACGGCTCAAAAAAGGACAGGGATAACACAGAACTGGACGGGACACGCGCCTGTTTCGTCCAATTCTGGGTCGTTCCTGTCCTTATTTGCGCTGTTTTCTAAAAACTGTTATCAACTAGCCCAAGTCACGCTACCAATGTTATATCAGTCTTTGAAACAAAAAAAAAACTCTATTCCTGGAGCCCTGCAGCGCCGCGAACAAATCCCACGCTTTTTCCCGCACGCGACCTGAACTGAGCGCACGAGGAGCGCCGAAAATATGGCGCAAATGAAGCGTTCGTTAGTGACGTGGCTCACTGAATGCAGCGCACAATTCCAAATGCGTGTGCTAACTTCCCTCGCTAGAAAACCCGGGCTCTGCTGGGATCGAGTAGCGTGGTCGGGCTGGAGAAGAGATGAGCAAGGCCGGAGACGGGGTTACGAGGAGAAAAAAAGGAAAAATTTATACAGAATATTTACATGATTTACAAGGAAGAGCAACTGACAGTGCCTCTCGGTGGAAGGGAGCTCCTTCGCCAACGGGAGTCTCTCGGTTTTATATGCTCTTGTTTCCCTAAAGTCCCTGCATAGAGGCTGGGCCTACTGAGGAAGGCGAGTCCTGAAACGTTCGCCTCGGCACTAATCACGGACTCTCACTCACAAGTCGGCATGCCCTCGTCATATTATGAGCTTCAGGATGAAGGGGTTCCCTTTATGGAGACAGCGCGAGTGGCGTTCCCCCAACCTGCAGGTGGCCGCACGTGGGACTTGCGTTCCCCGGGTCTGCAGGTGGGTGCACTTGTTCCCAAGGCTATGTGCAAGCCCACGCAAGGTAGGGAAGCCACTCGCCGTCGACTTCTCCTTTGACGATGAATGACATGAGGTGTATGACACGCGGGTTTTCTCGGCTGGGTCAGTTGCGGCTGTCCTTGGCAATCTTCGCCATGCACTGTTCCCGCAGTGCTTGCTGTCGCCGCCGCCACCGTGGTTTCCGCGGTCAAGGGAGTCCGCGTGCTAATCGACTTAGGCTTGGGGAGGGGTGGGGGGGGGGGGGGGGGGCTGGGGGTGCACTTTATTTATAACAGCAGCGCCGCCGCCAGACAATGCGTCCGGAAGATGGCTGCTCCTACGCAGCTCGGATGACTGGACGTGCGAGAAGGGGCTCAAGTTCTGCACTCCTCCAGGCCTCTCTTCATCGGCTGTGGATGTCCATCTCCAGGGAATTTCTCCGGGACCCGAGCCATATGGGATAACAAACGCCAAGCCACACAAGAAAATCAAGCTCTGTCTGAAACTCACCCGTCCCGCCGGGCCAAATGAAAACAAAAGTGATTACACATTACACCCCTCTAAATAAAGCCTGAAATGCAACGAAATTTTCCTCGACGAGCACGAAGTGCGTAGCCGATGCAAGGTTCAGGTGTTCGTACCTCTTCAAAGTGTTATCATAATTCATGAAACTTCAAGGCAGAGGAAAATTACAGTTGCTCTGCTAATCGGTCGGACAAATTGAAACTATTCTCGATGTCACTCGGGCACGGAGGAATTGACCGAGAGGTCAGACGAAGGCTTTCAATTTTCCCTCATGCTACTTTCTATTCGCAACTACCAGAACTGCCCATGTGGTCTTCCTTGCGTCCGGCATGGCAGCAGAGGACATAAATGTGCAAAACTTACACAATAACACTGCAGATGTAAAACAGTGCCACAATACTGAATTCGGCTAATGGGATAGTATATTTACCTTATCTCGCGAGCTTCGTATGCTAAAATGTCCTAGAGAAGCCTCGTTCGTGCTTCCCTGTCAGCGGACCCTATAGCACAGAACAGTCAGCGCAGGTAACGTTTGTAGGCCAAACCTCAAAACAAACCTGACAAAATTAAAGTTTGAAGTAATATCATAGCGCCCATGCGAGCATCTGCGCCACAATGGCCCACGAACTACTTCGTTGTAAGCCCGCACGTCAGCGGACACTCTCACAATTCGCAGCGCAGCTAAACCTATATGCAAGTGCCTGCTGCAAAACACTTTGCTCAAAGCTTTAAACATTACTGATTCCATCAAAGAACAAACATGGCTAGATAACCGCTGGTGAGACCAAATCTCACAAATGAAGTCGTTCCCGGTACACGAAACTGCGCCAATCATGGGTTACATAAAAATCAAACGTATTTAAGCTTTATCATTACGGCAAGAAAGGATGAAAAGTACAAAATTCCACGCAGGCAAAGCTTAAACTTCGTTTCCTTCCCTTTTTATTTTTACAGTTGACCAAATCGGTAAAGCGAAAATCAAACAGTAACCACAAGAAGCACTTAGTGCTGGAATTCTTGGTTGCTATTCAAACAGTCCCCTGATCCCTATTCTTAAGACGTGCTTTGCGCGGACGCGGTCGGACCACCAGGACACCATCTAAGGTTTCCCAAAATTTGAGAGGCTGATTAGTTCAGCCTCTGCTAGATGGACGCTACCTCCTCTTTCGGTTACCCGCATGTTGTGTTACCCTCCGGCTTACGCGCGCTTTGCGGCGCCGTTTTGTCTGGTGGCTGCGCGCTCTTTTCCTTAGCAAGCAGCAGGCGTCACATGTCTCATGACAACCCTTGCTGCGGTCCCACAATGGCGCAGGGGGCTTACGCCCAGCGTGCGCGCGCTTTGTTAACTTGGCCTTCATGCGACGCTTCTGAACTCTTGAGCGCCGCGGTGGCAGTTCCGAGAAGTTAGGCGGGGTCCTCAAATGTAGAAGCTTGATAAGCACTTTCTGCTTCACGCGTGGCCGTTTTTCGGAAACTTCACCTGTTCCCTTTCCTTGGCTCTCAAAAGCTCTCCTGTTGCCAACAGGCCCTAAGCTGCCGGCCTTTGCCTTAGTCAACGCATCAATTCCCAAAGGATCATCGTGTTCGCGAATTTTCTTGCGCAGCGAGGTCACTTGCGTTTTGCCCACAGTGCCAGGCGACGGCTCACCTGAACTACTTCTCGATCCCGTTATTTCCGCTGAACACGACGGTTCGCCCTCTTGCGGTCTGTCTCTAGCCGCTGCGATTTTGCGTACACTGAGCTGCTCTTTGTGTAGATGCACCACTTGACTGCATTCATCGCTTACAATCACACTGAAAGCTGGCGCTATCCGTGGGCCACTGCCCGTCGGAAAGCCAAACCAATTTGCCTCCATTTCAGATTCTGCTGATGATAACAGTCGCTATCCTTAATTCTGCATTTTGGAGCAACGTCATTGCCATTCCGGATGACAGCAACAATCTGAGCGGCATCGCCTTTTAAACCTTTCATTGCGCTCCAGCTTGGCGCTTCAAAGTTGCCGTCAGGTGATGCACAGTTAAGCACGAGACACATTTCCACAACGCGTCCGGCGCGCCCCTCCGGTCGCCGCTTCCGAACTGCCGCACCACAGCAAGCAGGGACACACAGGGAGCGGCAAGCACTGCTGCGCCGCTCTACCCAAGCTCCGCCCACAACCGATGTCGCCTTCGGCGCCGCGCAGCAGTGCCGAGCGCTGCTTGGCTTGGTGTAAAAATATTGCAAGAAAAGACAGCATCGCCTTGTTATCAGAAAGACTGCCAGCTATACTCGAGCGGCGACAAAGCATGCCTGCTTATGTTGCGAGCTTTCGGCAACGGCACCGCTCGCGGGCGCTCCGGGCGATGAGCTCTGCTGCCGCCTGTCTGCCGTGGTCGTCGCTAGGCCTATAGCCTGTTTCGCATCGAAGCGGCAGGGCCTGGCGCTTCGGAAGTCGCCTGCGCTATAATTGCAGGCCTATTTTTCACTCCGCATTGCGGTAAACAGCATCATCTCACAATAAAATAATAGTATGGTCAATTTCCACGGCGCCTTCAGCAGCGGAGCTAGCGGGCGCCAGTCGAGCCGGAGCCCAGCGTCGGGCCAGCGGCAGCTGCGAGGCGGTTCTCGCAACAAATTCGCTCGTACCACAGTTGTCACTCTTACCTGCAACTCGGTATTGACCAATGACCCAGAAAAATGATATATTTCCTAATTTCCCAATCCCAGGGTTTATTATTTACGTCAAGATCACTCATTAGCTCGTTTTTATGACGCCGGCAGACGGGATCCATGCTGGTCGGCCGGCAGGCTCGGCTTACTTCACGTTCGCACAAGAAAATACAAAACAGCCATGCTACCAGAAAGGATGCTTCCTAGATTCGAGCAACGACAGCATGCTTGTGCTAGAGTGGATCTTTCGGCAACGAAATCGCCTGCGGCAACGCCGGGAGACGAACTGCGCGCTGGTCCCCGACTGCCCTAGTCGCCGCTAGGCCTGGTGGTTTCGCATCGACGCCGCAGCCGAGGGCTCTTCGGGACAAGTCAGCGCTCAAAAAAGGTGCTACACTCGGCACCCCTTGTTCGTTCTTCCAAATCCGGGACTGTCTGAACGAAGACATGGCGTTCGGTGAAAACAGCGCTGTCATACTAACCCTACAATTCAGCAGCCGACACACCGCTCACCTCTGTACCTCAGTCGTGCTCACCTGTGACGTCGCGAACTCGTCGTCATCGTGACGTTGGCGCTCTGCGCGCTCGCATTGGCTGCCACTGCCCGCCGGAGCGGCGTGCCGGACATCCGCCGGACGCGGTGCGCCGGACACACCTACGCGGTTTGATGCGTCCGGCAGTCGCCGGCTGGCCGGAGCGGCGCCTCCGGACGCGGCGCGCCGGACCGGATTCGGAGCGTCCGCCTGACATGTCCCCGCCTTTACACCCATTTCCGTGAAGCTTTCCCTCTGCGCCCTGGAAGTCATCGCCTACCCAGCGGCCGGCAGAAGGAAGTTTTCTTACTGATTCGGTGTGGTGGCATACGTGCTGACTGCTTTGCGCTCGAGCTTAAATATCAGCTTCTTGTGCAACAACGGCATCTACCTTTGGGCTTGAAGCGACCGTGTCACGCATTTCTTTGTTGCTCGCGTTTCAGGCCAAACCATCCCTTACGGCTTTGTTATGGACATCCTTTTCCTCTGCCTTTAAATCGACAGATCAGGCCGCCGTTTCTGCTGAACTGGAAGTTCTTTCTAGGCTTATACCTGCCTTGTCGTTGCTGTCTTGCGCAAATGTCGTGTCCTTAGCTGACCAAGCGGCTTTTCCTGGCTAGTAGCTGAGACTCCGTTGGGAGCACTGCCTGCTGCCATCACTGAAATCTGAGTCGGCCTCTTCACTAATGCCGAAGAAGGGAAAGAGGGCACTTTTCGCTATTGCACAGTTGTCCGCCTCCTCGTCTGAGAGGCGCGCTTATACGCCGCCGACGTCACCTGTGAGAATGGCCACCAACATAATTGACCGTTCGGCCTGGTCTAGCTGTTCCTCTACGCACATGTGTTCAAAATAAGCGAGAAAACCTTTGAAATTTCCTTCTTTTATAAATAATCTCAAATGAGCTCTCGCTCTTTGCCATTTGAGGAACTAAACCCTACGTATGACCTCGTGCTTTTCTCGTTGACGTAGTTCCTCTAACTCAGCCAGTCACCTACGAAACAGCTCCTGCCATTCAATTTCTTGCTCGCAGCGGAGCCTTCATCTTTCCTGCTGCTGAAGCAGCTTGCTCTTCTCTTTATCCTCTCGTAGTTTTCGCCTTTCGTGCTCCTCTCGTTTCTCTTTCTCGTGACGAAGCCTTCGTGTTTCTCGCTTCGCTTTTCGTTTTCACAATCATCTCCCACGTCTCGTCTGCCTTCTCGATTGCCACCTCCTCCGCCCGCATAACATCCAAAATTGCTTCCCGCGTTATAGTGGGATCTGCTGATATGCCCAGCACTTCTAGAATTTCAAGGAGGTCCTCTATTTTGAACTTGTCCATCGCGGATTACACCTCTTGCCACTAATTCCCGCTAAAACACAAGCCTGAGCTTTTATCGAACAAAATAAAAACTGCCAAAATTTCACACCCCAGAAATCCAAAATCCCACTACTAACATTTGACTGTGCTAGTGCGGTCTGGCTAAATGAATGGGAAACATCGGGCACTCACCCTGCGGAGAAAAAGCTGACGGCGTCAGTCCTGTAGCTGCCGGGGCCGTTGGAGCCGGTTACTTGGACATCTGATCGAGCCATCCAGAAATTGGGAGGCAGCTTCTATCACACCGGTGGCAACCAGTTGTTGGGATCGCGTAACTCGGTCAAGCCCGAGAAGGGACGAGGTATGCCGTAGAAGGGGTTACGAGGAGAAAGGAAGAAAAACTTTATACAGACTGTTTACATGATTACAAGCAAGAGCACTGAGAGAGCCTCTCAGTGGAAGGGAGCTTCTTCGTCAACGGGTTGTATGGTCTTGTTTCCCCAAAATGCCTGGATGGAGGTGGGGCCTGCTGAAGAAGGCGTGTCTTGAAACCTTCACCTCGGCACTAATCACGCGATCTCTCAATCCCAAGTGGGCATGCCCTCGTCATAGTATGAGCTTGAGGATGAGGGGGATGCCATGTATGGAGGCAGTGCCAGTGGCATTCCCACGATCTCCAGGTGGCCGCAGTTGTGTTTCCCGGGTCTGCAGGTCGTTGCCCGAGTGCTCACCTCCCCCCCCCCTCCCACACACACACACACGCGCGCGCAAAAGGCCGTCAGATGCACCCATTAGGTCTCTCAAAATCGACGTTCCCGTAACTGACGATGGCTATAATTTTACGAAGCAGTCGATAACGGCGTCGCAGTCAAAGCTGAGCACCGAGGTTCTTTAGCGAGGGAAGTTAGCACACGCGTTTCGAAATGGGCACTGCATTCATTACATGTCGCCAGCGGACGCTTAGCTTCCGCCATACTTCCGGCGCCCTACTTCCGCCATACTTCCGCCATACTACAACTCGTTTAGTGTGCCAACCAGCGGATAATAACTGCCCCATCACTTTGAAGGCTCGTTTTTAGCTTAAATTCAGCTTTTTTATATCAAGATTTTGTTCTCCCTTCAAGTTTGAGTTAACGAAGTTCCACTGTAGGCAATATACGGCGGCTTGACTAATAGCAGCGGTGAGAATGAGGTCCGGTAAATCAAGCGATGCGATCACCTGCTATGCGTCCGCCATTTTAGTCGTTCTTATATATTTGGCTCTATGGGGTTGTATCGCGGGTCCGCGAAAAACTACGAATAATCATGCATGCTCGAAAAATGAGGAATAGGAATTTTCGGTTAAAAACTCTATAGGAAAGAAGTCGTAACAGACCTAGTTGTTGGATGAGGACATACGAGAAGCTCAATTTGCATAAACAGAAACAGAAAGCCCACTGTACGAAAGATAAAATCGGCATTCTGTAAAAAGATGGCAGCCGGCATTTACTTTCGCAGATTTCGTACCTTTAAATTCTGGAATTCTGTGCGAGGAAAATTATGTGCGACGTAATGTTATGTATTCAGCATACATTTTCTTCAAACAGTGTGATTGTCACTATCTACACGCTGTTTTGTATAAAGCAGTAAGATGCAAAATATTTAGTTAGATGGCCCTTAAATGCATTTCGTTTACAACCCAAAAAAAAAGCCATTCGGTCCCACGAAAGTCTCCGTTTAATGTTGTAAGGCAGTGCAAAACCAGTCCAAACCAGTCGAACATGTAGAAAATAGGATTGAAGATTTCCTGGTGGCTCTCTCTTTAAACACTTTAGTGTCATCTTTGAAAGCTTTAACCTTCTTTATATGATACAGGGGACTAGCCTCTCGTTAGGCACCGGGCGTATACCACACAAATAATGCGCCATTACCAGCTGGCGTCTATGCTGGAGACGAATAGAGAGAGCGTTCACTAATACACTCTAAACGTATCCTGAAGACGCAGCATTGCGCCGTATGACTGGTCCAACCTCGAGGGCGCGATGCATGAGTTGAACTGACGGCGATGCGCTCCACTGGGCCTGGCTTGATATCCTCCAGCACGCTAGTAATTATTGCATGGAGCAGCAGCCTTTAAAAGTGTCAAGGTGAATTAGCGAAATGATTATGTACGCTTATTGTGGTTGCTTTATTCTAGTTACAAAACTCTACCTTGCAGAAATTTCAGAGTTAAGTGTGTACACATTATTTATGGTCAGTACAGCAGTATCCTTACAGCAGTGCCTAGCTACATCAAGCACAGTACGCCATCTGACAAAATGCATAGCAGCGATCCAATTCATGGCAAGGTCCTGCAAAAGACCAACATAATACGATGACACAGAACCTCCTGTGTTGCCGCTAGACCCGTAGCTTGGTTTCAACCACCGTCCCTGGTCTACAGGACTGTGCCCTCTTTGGATCATTCAAGTGGCATCGAAAACCAGCCTTACTGTTATTCTACTTGAGTTCTAACTGGCGCCGAAGATTTCCGGCATTTCGTACCACTTGCAAGTCTTGGTCACTGCTAATCACGAACATTTGAAAAGCTGTCGCAGAGTCGATTTTAGCGCTTAAATTTCAAATGGTAATTTTTCAAGTTTTTCTAGCCTACAAGAGACTTTGCTTGTTTTGGGCTATTTGATATCATCGCGACCAAAACGTTGGAAGAGGTTTTTATATAGACAATCGAGGAGCAGGAAAACCGCCATAAAATTCTTCATTGCTTCCTTTTTTATTGTTCAAAGATTAAGCATTGTGAGCTCTTGACCTTTATAAGAGCTAGTAGTCATACTTACATCAGTAAAAAAAAGGTATATTGTACTGAATTAATGTCTACCAACTGATGTTTTCCTTTGCTTTTTTTTATAAATTATTCTTCACACTGCAAAATACGATCTGCAATCGCAACATCTCTACTGTCAAGCTAAACCAGACAGGCCTGCGTGACACGCTCTCCCTCGACTATTGTTTATTTTGTTTTCTTTTGTGTTCTCGAGAACCCTGTCTTCTTGCTTTATTTAGTTATTTATTGATTTATACAGTACTGCAGGCCTTCGCGTGCTCCAAACAGGAGGTGCATACAAATACTAATAATAGAGCACAACAATACATCAGAGATATAGAAAAGAATATTGATCAGTGCACAAGACAAAAACCAGACAACCAGCTGTGAGAATTAATGAAGGAAAAGGGGGGTTCACTCTTATAACGAAGAAATTCCTAAAACAAATAAATCAGCGATTATATGTAAAAATGAGCCATCAGTACTATATGAGTGCAGTAAAACATTAATATTCCAGAGATACAAAGAGATATACAGTTCACAATGGCACGATAATGTCAATCATTCAAATGTTCTATAGTATAATACTGGTGAGTAGAGATTGAGGTAAACTGCTCTAATCTGTAATAGTGCGTGGGAAAAAAGAATATTTAAAGACGTTAGTTCAGGCATTGTAGAGAGTTAGAGAGTCAGCGTGACGGTGCCGTGTTTGGTGTGTCTTCAATCGCGCGACATTAAGCTCTTTACCAAGGCCTCCCAATCAATTAGAATCATAAAATATTATTTTCCTTTATACAGGGTACAATGATGGAGCAGCCGCAAGAACCTACTTCTACCAGTAGCTTGACGAAGTGACTGCCTCAACTCATGATAGCAAGAGAGGGGAAATTCGAAAGCCTCAATCAGAAGATAACAGAAAAAAGCCATTATTGTGTGTTACAAGAAAGAAAGTAGCTCTGATAGGGTCACAACAGAAAGAAAAGAAGCGCACTGAGTGCAAAAGCTTTGGTCATGATATTCACATTCTTATATACTGTCAGCACGATTACATATCATTCAAACATTTTTTAAGCAACCGGGCAATAGCTAGAAACATATCAGTACAGCTCTTGGGGAGAACCGCAAGGGTATAGTTAAATTATTGAAGCGCATAGTACTTGTGCGGGGCATATGTATGCACCACACATGTAGAGCCGCCGCGGTGGCTCAGTGGCTATGGTGCTCGGATGCTGTCCCGACAGATGCGGGTTCGATCCCGGCCGCGACGGTTGAATTTCTTTGGAGGAGAAATTCGAGGCCCGTGTACTGTGCGATGTCAGTGCACGTTAAAGAACCCCAGGTGGTCGAAATTTCCGGAGCCCTCCACTACGGCGTCTCTCATAGCCTTAGTAGCTTTGGGACCTTAAACCCCATAAACCAACCAACCAACCACACATCTAGATGACGTGTGTTATACCTGAGGACGGTTTTCTTTAATGCAGAAACATTGCTGTAGACACGATTCTATTTCACAGCTGCACAGTACGATACAGTAAGTAGTTAATTACAACAAAAATCAAATTTAATAACTTCAAATCTTTTACAAAGTTCTATCTGGAAAAATACATTTCGTTACCTATCATTCTCAACACTTTCTGTTGTAAGCAATTTATTTAAGTTTTTTTCGGTCTTGTTTTCCCACACCAAATATGTCTTCGTGAGCAGTGCAAGGATCAGTGAGTACTTTGTACGGCAGTAGCTTAATCTTCTGCGGTAACACATGGCCTACATTTGTGCGTTATTCCAATAGGTGTGCAAACGTTCTTGTGGGCTCCGTGAACACACAGAAAAAAATAGGCTACTAGAAAAATTAACACTGATATTATGAAAATTATCAGAATGAATTTTGTTTTGTCCATGCGGTGAAAAGTGGCGTTGACTAATCGGAGATTTTTTTCTATGTCCTGGGTTGTATCACCGGTGATTAATAAACTTGAATGGTCGACAAAACCGATTAATGAATCTGTGAGTTCGGATACAAGTTCGGTTCAGTTTATGGGTTTAACGTCCTAAAGCCACTCATGCTATGAGGGACGCTGTAGTGTAGGAGAGAGATAATTATGACCACGTGGATATCTTTAACCTGCATGACATCGCACAGTACACCGATCTGAAGCGTATCGCATCTATTGAAAGGCGACCGATCAAAAAGATCAAAGGCGAAAAGATCAAACCCACGTATTTCGGGTCAGCAGCCCAGCGCCATGACCACTTAATTGCCGCGGCGGATACTGTTCGGAAAAATGTAGTGCTTATAAATTATATACAAGCAGAATAAGGTTTGCCTAAGAATACTTCCCTAAGGTACTGCTGTTTTTATCCTTTTAATTACGACAAAAAAAAAGCATTTTTTCGTAACTTCATTACCTGATTCATTCGCAATAATCTTTTTCACGGAGAGCCATCTGACATCAGCTAGGCACCTTAAAACCTTATCACGATTGCAATTTAAATGTCTCCATAAACACATTCTTTATTGCGGTGCAACATATGAAACTCTCAAGGCAATAAGGCGTAAAATCGATATTTGTGGTATATAGTTCATGCAGAATAGGTGTCGCTCAAATTCGTTTTGAAGCACCGTGCGCTCAAGGAAATAGAAGCAGTTAGCGTTGTCAGAAAAGGAATTTGGTGTACGCTTCCACCCTTCATCAGATAGTTTCAGCTATCTGCTGAAGGATTAGTGCATCTTCAGAAAAGGAACTTGTTCGGTGAAAATCGTGCTCAACGTGATTTCTCACCACACAATGCCCCGAAAAGAGGCACCGATGAAAAAGCACCATGGTGGACGGCTGCAGACTTATTTAAACACCCGGGGTTCTTTAAAAGCGCTGAAATTTGACCGCACCCAAGCATTGTTTTCTTTATGCTTCAAGAAAGTACAGCCTACGCGGACGGGTTCGAGCCCGCTATCTTGGAGTCAGCAGCTGAACGCGAAAGCCATTGAGCCACGCCTTGGTTGAAACGGGTAGCGTTGAAGTTTAATGTAAGGATAAGTGTTTCTTTATTGCTAATTATAGACCTCTGATATTCCCAACCATTTTAAATGCTGAATACTGACTGAATGTTAAGTAACACGACAGAGCAGTGCCACTATTGCATCATGGTTTAAGTTATTTTGCTCGAACACCATGCTAAAATGTGCTCCTTGCTGGTATTTCTAGCAATGTTGCTCCCCAGAATCATTATATATGTGTATGGTTTAAGTCTGAGAATGCCTTGTTCTCGAAACATATGTAAACAATTCACAATCTCTGTTTCTTTTCAGATCCCAATGAAAGTGAGTGGTCATTCTATTTTTTGTTCAGCGCCACATTCTGCTTTATAATCCATTTTATTCGCCTTTGTTGAATTGAACAACTTGAATTAGCTCAAACAACAGGGCAATTCTACAACTGCATGGTACTTAAGAGTCAGATGGCGCACAAAGAGTCTTCATTTTCGCTCTTTAAAAGTATTTCGAGCACTGTTTCTCGAAAAGTATCGTATGTTTTTTTTTAGGGGTAGTGTATCCACGGTGTTCGCGTCTTTAAGTGTGAATATTGTTTTATGTTTTCAGGTACATGCAAAAGTAAGTTATATTAATTTTACTGTTTAAATGGCGCATTCTGCATTATGAGTAAGCTGATTCGCAATTTTTTACCGGCACAACTTAACTTTACTGAACCACAAAAGGAGATAATCGATATACGCATATACATATACGAGGTGTTTCTGCGAAGGCGAGCAAATTTTGTTTTAAGACAGGATTTTCAGGTATGAAGGTGGCTTCTGCGGCACAATAATACCTGCGTTGGCGGACCTCAGGAAACATGTAAACAGTGTTCACTAGTTTACCGCCTAACTAATTTCTGAAAATTAGTTTTAACTGTATCAGGCTACTGCTTGAAAATATTGGAGATTTGTAGCCGGTCGTTAGGAATATTCACACCAGTTTATGGAATTTCGAAAACGCCATTACTTTCGCCTCTGTGGCTCGACAATATTTGGCGGTGTCGTGAGAAAATACGTGTGCTTTCGAAAGCATGCAGGCAAAGCAACCCCTCCAGTTCACGTAACTAGTCGATAAAGCCATATTTTGTGGAGCCGCAGTGAGTTCGCAAGCCGTCTTTTTGTAATTCTAAAAAAGGACTAATATGGCTATTACTAGCAACCGGCTACAAGTCTCTAATTACAACCAGTACCCTAATTGTTTTTTGTTAAAAAGGTATCTTGCAGAAATTAGTTAAGCTGCTAAGTATTCAACATTATGGGAGCCGGACTCATTCCAATAACAGGTTTAACAACAGAAGAAACAGTCTTGTGTCTGTACCTACTCATGATGGCGCCAAACGACACCAAGATTGGAGTTTTCACGCTACAGGGCCAAGTTGCAGCAAGTGCTCCTCCTGAGCTGTTTTAATAAATAGCAGGAGCAGTGGCCCAGGAGCCAAAAATGGTCAAGTAATCCGGAGTAATGGCTAAATACGCATAGTGGACGCAGAACCGAGTTTAAATTTCTTCGTCTTTCGTTTTTCTCTTCTTTGAAATAAGGGAGTAATTACTCAATGCTATCCACCTCATGCGCTGCCATCCGGTGAACTTGTGAATGCTTGAAACACAGGTGAAGAGATTATTTCTATCACCATCATCGTTAGTAGTAAGACTCAATTAATTCCTGCACGTTCTCATTCGCTTTTTTAGGAGCCGGCAGGCCTCTCGTCATGGAACCCGTAAGTCCTTGTTTCGTTGTACTCTCGTACTGGTTCAGCGTTCGCGGCTGTACTTTGCGGTCTTGGCTTGCCTAGGCTTGCGTTGACCTGTTTGCAGTTAGGCAAGAATTTTACGGTGGGACCACGCTGCAGAGACCTCTGCAAACCCAAGTGAGCCCTAGGAGCTTCCTTCGCTATTGCATCTCCGCCAGATTCAGTGGATGCACTAATCGCGACAGCACAACTAGCTCAGCGGGGAATTCTATTCCTACGAACGTCGCGGTAGATATACAGTGGCTCTCTTCAATTATCCACCTCTAGTTGCCTGCGCCCTGCCCGTGGGTTGCCAAGGCGCAGAACCAGCCGCTCCTTTTTCTGGCGTTGCTACGCGCACCTCCAGTGGCTCCACAGAACCGGTTCGTTTTTCTCGAGCCGTTGCGGACTGCCCGCAGGCAGCCAGACTTGTTAGGACTGATGCTTGAGCGAGTTGGGATACCATTTGCAAGAAGAACAGCGTGAAATAGACAAGGACCAAGGACAAGGACATAATTGCACCGTAAAGCATTAGAATCATTTTGTTGCCTGCCAAGAAGAAATCATCTACTCGGTTCCACTTTCGTGTGGAAAACAACACGTCGGCCAGACGGGCAGATGCCCGAACGAGAGCCTGAAAGAACACAATAACAATTTTCAGAATACGATCAAAGGGCATCTCGGTATCCACTGCCGAGGTTGTGAAAGCTAAACCTGCCAGCCATACTCCCAACAGAAAAAAGTTTTGAGTACACACCCAAACACGCTAACTCGAGAAATTATTGGAGCCGCTCAAATCACCCGGTTAAAGGGCGCATGTGTCAGTAGTCGCTCTTTAGCATTGTCTGCCAAATAATTAGAATTTCTATCTGCACGAAAGTAATGCTGTTTTACCATTTTGGCTTTTTTTAGTGTAGATGGACAAGTGTGCATCACCCCTATGTTTTGTTATTCCTATTTGGAGCCCGATCTATTTATTTCCACGGTCCAAGAAATAAGCCTTCAGTTGCAAGTCAGCGCCTGTCTGTCTTTATCAATCTCAGTCGTTGTCTATTTCTGCTATTCTAGAAAACAGTCGCACTTGTTAGGACGTTTTTGTGCTGGCAGCGCTCGGTTCGAAGCCATTTTTATATGGCCTAGAAGGGCCGGGGTACTTCGTGCGAAGTTTTCTACGATCTTAAGCTCGACGAACTCGCTAGCTTCGACAAAGTTGCAGTGCACATCGCAAGTATCACCTGCAATGGCACCTTTTCCAACAGTTCGCGCTTTTTGTTTATCTGTTAGCTGTTTGTTTATTTACTCTGGTGCATGTGTTTGTGTGTGCGAGAGCGTGTATGCGTTTGTGTGCGTTTGTGCGCGTGCGTGTTATCGATCAAACACAAGCGCTAGCTTCGTATTACAGTCGCAAGCTTCGAATTCGCGTTCAGGAAATATTTCAACTGGTTAAGTCGATTAGACCCATCCAATGTTAACATTATAATCTAGGCCTTTCTTAAGAGTGGCCGGAAATTCCGCTGTGAGTACGCGATCTGACACGGGGCTGTACGTTTGTATGCATACGGTCTAAGTGTGAAGCCCGATAGGAGTGCGTAGTCTTTCTTGTTTTCTGCGTAGTACATTGAGAGGCACATATCCTTTGAGACATGCTGAAAAATATTCGAGAAGTACCACATGTATACATCTCTGCGCATTTGACTCATTTAAGAGAAAAACTTCAGAACGCGGACAATCGAGCAAGCACGAGCAAAACTGAGGCGCCGACACACGAGGCCGCATTGTAGCGCCGTTGAACCGAGTGTTGGCTCTCTTCGGTGAAGCTGTTGCATAGAAAATCGATAGTCCGCTAAAGGTCTAGATTGCACGCGTTTCCACGAGAAAAACGTTTAGGCAGCTCATTCGAGCTTATATCGAGATTATGGCCACATCCCTTGCCGGCAGCAACTCCTGGCGGGCGGGTGTCTACAGTTGGACGGAACGTACCTTTATTCTTTTGCACTTACGACCCGCAGGAGGCAGTTGCCGTACGTAGAATTCCCCGCGCCCACGTCAGATCTCAATCAACATGCAGGATTCATTGTCTGCGGTCGCATTACTGCGTGTTTACCCAACTCGCGATAATCCGAGAGCACGGCGTGTCGTTTGATAAGCGAAGCACTGGCATTTTTTTCATTAGATGTTGTATGTAGTAGGTGCGTTAGAGTGCGGCTGCTGGTCGCATGCTGTTGTGAATTTTTCCAAGACTCGCGAGAGCACGCAATGCATTCAAAGCCACACGTTTGCGTCGTTGCTGTCTGTGTGTACGCGTCCCAGCGCAGTCAGCTGTTTGTTGTGCATCTGTGTGTTAATTTCCAACAGATGTGAAAAATTGCTTTCAATTAAAAAATAACGTTAAAACAGTCATGTAATTTTTTTATACTGTGTGACAGATCAGATCAAGATTGCACCTTGAAGACAAGTTCTTGATAGTGAAAAAAATTTTAAAGGATGGCACGACCTTCTACCATTATCAGCCATTTATATTTCGTACCACGAAGGTACATTCATTCGATAATACTTTTTACAAGGATATAAATCAGCCGCCGCAGCGACTCAGTGTTTATGGCATTGGGCTGCTGACAGTAAGGAGCGGGTTTATATCCCATCCACAACGGCCGCATTTAGATGAAGGCGAAAGTCCACAGGCCCATGTACTGTGAGAAACTTTGTTATCCAACCAGAGGGGATTGAAAAATCTGGAGCCCTTTAATACGGCGTCTTTCATCGCCTGCTCTGAGACGATAAATCCCTATAAAAATAAACCATGGATATATATCTACACTTCGGCTCTCATCTTATGAATTTGCTTATCCAGCTGAAGGCTGCCTGTTCTACTTTATTACTAAACTTGACGCCCTGCCTACTTAATACAATAAAAAGAATTTAAATGTTTACACATGACATCGCATTCATCAAGAATACCTTTAGTGACTCAGGTGCAACCGCACTGTGCGTTCCTGTTTCGCCGTTGTCCTTTTTTTGTTCACCTGATGTGCACAGCGTAACAAGTTTCGCTGGAATTTGGCACACGGGACTAAGATAGCCAACGAAATTTGAGTAAGCAAGCTGCCGTGGCAAATAGAGGCATTATCATTGTAACCATGTGGAGGAAAGCACGCATATAGCAATAGTTCAGGTTTCTGGTCTGCAGCTGCTGCTTAAGCAAAGAAACGTGACAGAAAATACTGTCACTCATTGTCTCATCATGTGACAACGAAGATGAAACAGCAAACTATGATTGCTGTCTTAACTGCTTTCACTCGCCAATGCGAAGATTAACCAAGTTCCGCTCGTGAAGCGATGTAGAGGACGATCACACTTTCAACTAAAGTAATTTTTAATGCATCCGCAAAGGCTCCATAGCAGGTTCTGTGTCGTGTTTGAAGCCGTCCTGTGCAAACATGTCGATGCATAATTGAAGAAAAAAGGAGCGCCTTTTTGAGGCTACCCTGAGTACCTTTCTATTTAGTGCGATGCATGGGGAGCTGAAATAAGGTTCCTAAGAAAACACTGACACAAAAAATGTTGTACATAGAAACTAGGCTGTGAGCGTGCTGTGACATTAACTCCTTAAAACTTGCTCTCCTTGAGAGGTAATCGCAGTAGGATATAAAGTTACGCGTATGTTCTCAAATACATTGCGCTGGCAGTTTCTGTTGGTGTTCTAGTATTTTGTTCATCAATTATGTCATATTAAATAAGAGTTCCAAGAAATGCCAGAAATTCAGGCGTACACTACCCTATCCGCCTTCATCGCTTCTAAATTTGAATAAAGTTTGTCTTAACACATGCATATTTGTTTTTCTATGATTTCTTACAGGACGTTTAGAACGCAGGTCTTAAGCACCCTTTTAAGTACCAGCTCTTAAGGCTGTTCTTCTGCTCATTTCGTCCATGTCTTTTTTTTGCGCATTTCCCTCGCTTAAGCATCAGCAACAGCTTCGACTCCTAACACATTGCCAACACATAATAGAATTAGGTGTCCCCGAGGTTTTTCTGGCTCGCGCTTTGGGACGAAACCCGCAGTTTTACTTGGATGCGGCTACCCCCTCATGCGTGGCGAAATAAAGCATTATTGGTCCTTGCAGCATCTGTAACTTCAAGGTTAATCAACAAGAGTCAAATAGAATTCAGAACATTGCAGCGAATTAAGGAAGATGACATGAGGGGAGTAATGTTAAGAGGCCACGTAAGGTTTTAATGTAGACCACATAGGATTCTTTAACCTGCGCTAAGATCGCAGAGCACACCCGTGTTTTTTACGCTTCGGCTCCATCGAAATGCAACCGCCACAAGCTTCGTGGAGACTGCATAGAAAATGATTGGTTTGGTTTATGGGGTTTAACGTCTCAAAGCGACTCAGGCTATGAGAGACGCCGTAGTGAAGGGCTCCGGAAATTTCGACCACATGGGGTCTTTAACGTGCACTGACATCGCACAGTACACGGGCCTCTAGAATTTCTCCTCCAAAGAAATTCGGCCGCCGCGGCCGGGATCGAACCCGTGTCTTTCGGGTCAGCAGCCGAGCACCCTACCCACTGAGCCACCGCGGCGATTGCAGTTGCCTTTGAAATAGCGCTCGTTCGGATTGGAACAAATGCGAAATACGAAGGGATTCGTGAAAACTAGAAAAATGCACGTTCGCCAACAATGTCCTATGTCTGTGATGTGGCTGAAATCTTACGCTTACAGTAACAAGGACACCCGACATTGTAGCCTTAAGGAGAGATGATACTGGGACTGATCAATGAAGGGGTTAAAGGGATGTTCAACGTGTAAATCATGCGAGAAAAGTACTATTGCGTATGAAAAACGGTTGAGGTAAATAGTTTGGAAGCGACAGGCAGCATGTGTTATCATGTGTAGATGTAGGGGAGAAGTAGAAACTATTAGGGGAGCTCTACAGAAAGTAGCAGATGCCAATTAAGATGCAAGAAGATGCAATGGAAGAAAGTAGTACACTGTTGCTCGGACATTACTGGACGGTCAAACATGAAATTTGAATTCGGCATTCGAACAAACGCTTGAATTTTCTCCTTTAGGCTGGGTGTTGAGCGCTGGAAGTTACCGGCACAAATGACATGCCACATACGTTGTTTGAAGTTGCGTTGTGCAATACAATGAAACGAAACGACATAACATTTCTTAATCTGAGGCCCTGCAGCACTGGTATAGGAGGCCGCCGAAGAGGTCACAGCTGGTTTTTAACATGAAATACTGTCAGAATGAAGGGAATTGGACAGAATACGTTATAAATACGGGCGATCTCTCGCGGAAATAAAGATTAAGACCGGACTTGTTTGGTGTCGTGTTGTAGACGACAAATATCTCCGGACAAACCGAAATGCAAGCAGTTTATTATTTCCATAGTACATTGTTTAGCAGCACATGAATGTGAGAAAAATTTTTTTTTCTTGGTCATCACTGCAGACGAATCGTGCTTGCGACTCACTACGGGAAATACAAGTAACCACGAAACCATCAACAGACAACATACAACGACAGGTATGCAATGCAAATGGCACCGCTTTCCCTCAACATGCTTTTATGTGCCTCTTCTTCAGCGACGCAACTGCTCAGAGTGCAATTGGCAGAGCAAGCATGTCTTATGCAGAAGGTGCGGGGTCGCCACAGTTTCGGCGAAGAAGACGTGCGGAGTACGAAACTGGGAAAAGGCCATGCAGAGAGGAGGACCCATGTCGAGGGAACCGAAAAAGGCAAGAGCCGAGGGAACCCTGATCAAGGTGAGATATGCCACTGGCTAAATATATCTGTTGTGCATTCGCACAAAGGGGATCCCTCCTCAACTTCATTTCGTTTTTTTTTGTCTAGTAATTGCCAAGGTGTGCTGTGGGGCGCTCAGGCTGTAATGAAAGCCTTGTATAGACGATCTGTAATAAGTGTTTAATCGGCACAAGCAAATAGAGTAACTACAGTAAGGCATAAACTATCAATAAAAAATGGCTAGGCCTCCACAACTTGCATATAAGAGTCCCAATCATTAAATAAATAAGGGGAGATGCTGTGAGAGCAACACTTGAATATACGTGTCTGTCAGAAGCTGTTTACATCATCTGGATCGGTGCAGATCGCCAAATTGTACTTCACGTACCCCCAAAAATCTTAAGCGGTGCTCTCGGCATGCGCAGTTGATACATTCGCTGCTTATTGAAGGCTTTACGAAAATACAATCACATCACAATGGAAAACACGAACGAACGAATTTCAAAAAAGGAAAGGCTAAAGCAGCGACCTCTATGCGCTACGAGGTGCCGTCAACCTCGCACTGTGTCCAAAAATCAGCGCACGCCGGGAGCCCACACCTCTTGGCCACAGTAACCTGCCACGAGGGAATCACGCTGATTTGTGCGAGGCGCACTCATCCTGCAGTCGGTGGAATTTCGACCGTTGAGTCTAATGACTTGAGCGATGCGAAGCTCTTCTCCCGGAAGGCGCTCCACAGCCAATCACGCATCCATCAATGTACTTCTATCTAATCTTGCATTAAGTGCAAAGTAGACATCGGCCTTTGCAACAGGTTGTTCTCGCAGCGGACGAGAAACCATAACTTCACATATCTTTTCGATTGGAATCGGTTGCTAGCTGAAAACCACAGCACTGGAAGAACGATGTTTACAGGAGACAGCGCTAAAACCAATTGCAGTATTGCACCAACAAGCCTGCAAAAACGCCCTCGCATCTTTTCGATCTTCGCCCAGTGTTCCACAGCGGTTTTGCGGGCGTGCCATTGTCTGGCGTCATTCCGCATCTGTCGGAGCCGCCATTGCTTCTCAGCCTACACTCCTACTCTGGTTCCACGATGGATCCACTTAGTAGGAGGAAGTTAGTTGCAAAATCGATCCATTTATTTAACTTTAACTGTCTTTCACATATTGCTGAAATATTCTGTACTGCATTTTCTAAGATGTTTGGGAGAACAGTGCCCGGCGTAATTTTATATGTAAGTGCGTATCGCATATTTATAAGTGCAGTGGATATAACTGCCGTTATATCCAAGAGGAAGGCCGCTTTGGTGAACTCTATTGGCTATGATTTCTTTTCTGTTAGCAACAGTTTCTGTCGCTCTACCTGAAAGCTTATCCCAAGTGCTTTCGGAAAAATGTTTCCTGAAGATAACTCATCACTAGTATTGGGCAAAGAACATAATACGCGCAAGTAGCAACAGGCGGAGAAATTTCAAAAATACATTTAAACTCCTGCAGTTCTGTTATATTCATACTCTTCTACGACTTGTGGGGCTCATAGAACTCAGTTGAGGTATGAATGTTGCTTAGGATTAGCTGGTAAACTGAAAAAAAATATATTTCATTCCTTATTTCTGAGTGCTATATTGTGTCGACGATCAACGTCAAAAGCCACTTTTTAAAATAGCAAAAAAAAAATCAACTTGAAATCAGTGAGCTGAGATTTGGAAAAAAGAAAACAGAAAAGTCACCTGAAATGCACCAACCCAACTCTTGGATCCTTTTTTTGTATGATGTGTGTATGGGCAAGTCCCAGAGAGTCAGAAAAAACTGTGAAAGTGTGTAACACACAATATCTCGCGACCACCCAATAAACGCAATAGGTGAATTAAAAAAAACCGTAAGAGATCTCGTTTAAAACTTCGGTGCCTTGAGCATCTCAAAGGCATAATTTAATGAGCCATTCCTGCAGACTCTCTACCATTTTAAAAGCTTCTCGGCCATATCGTCTTTTGATATATCACACAAAGTTTTATGATACTTTTTAATTGTAAATTATGCTCACACTGTGTACTATTCATACGGAACAGGAACAAAGAACTCTTTTGTGAATACAGTTTGGCTATTTTTCAGGGAATTTGAGGAGGTTTGTTTCAGACCTCTCATGAACAGGGGAGTCTATTTCCTTGCAGAGTTTCATTACTAACCTGGCACTCAGTGCGGAAACATCGGGAAAATTACACTATCGAGAGGTCTCAAGAGTTTTATTTTCCGTGGAATCCATATGCCTCCGCTAGGCACCAGACGTCTTGATAGCGTAAAACAGCCTGAACACGACAGATCTACAGAAGCGTAAGCGTGCTGCTGAAGTGGTCCCTCATATAGTTTCTTTGCAGTATGCTTTTAAAGCGCCGCTTCAGAATGTTCTCATACGTATGCTGTTTACAATCTGGCTACAACAAGGTTTCGCAAGTTAAGTGAACTGTTGTGGTTTGAACGTTTTTGAGGATATCCGTCAATCACCGTAAAGTGTCGCAAGAATAAGCAGCATGCAAGCATTTAACGCAACCAGTTTTAGGCTGTAAAGGATGTTGCGTACACTACATGGCTGCAGTAGAGGACGTGCATAATAAAACTCTCCTTATTTATCCTGACAACTTGTACACAAGGTTAGGGCAGTAGACGCCTTCGTATTATATTTGTACAGCAGGCCATATCTTTAGCTAGCTTGCGGAACAGCCGCTTTTTCTTCGCTCCTGTGTTTTACGACGTAGCACGGGCATCGCACGGACTTAGTGAGCTTAAGCACGTGCTTTGTGAGGCTGTGCTTAGATTTGATATTTTCTCAAGTTTGCTCTGTCATAAGTTGCAGGAGCACGGAAAACACTGCCGTCACGTACGCTAGCTAAAGATTTGGCCGGCTGTACAAAAACGTAGGAACAGCTGATACGCTGAAGGCACAGCACTCATGCATTATCTATTATGTTCAGTACGGGTTCTTTTCATTTGAGAACTGAGACGTCATTTTAAATTGTACTTATTTAACCATGTTATAGATGCAGTCAGGAGTTCACCCGAAAGCTCGATTTTTTTTCCCGTAACCAGAGAGTACGGGCACAAACCAGCCTTGCCTAGTGCGTGCCTTCAGTGTTCTTCGAAGGGGCCCTCCCTCCTACCAGATTGTCCCGATCAAAAAATATTTCTACCTCTTCCTGCATTGTAGTATCAACGCAGCTCGAATATGTATATAACTCGTTACTGAAAGGGTGCCCCTTAGTCATCATTTAGCTCTGACGGGACTAACCACAAAGCAGCAATACTCTTTAAATGCCCTAAATAGACGTAGTTACGAGAAATGTCTGCCTTTTCTCGACAATCTGGCCTGTGTTCTATGTTGCCTCATCTGCACAGCTTAGATGGAGAAACAGAAACAGATTGTTCAGTACTCACCGTTTGTTAATCTTTCTTACATTGCAAGATTGGTAGTGGAGACTGGTTTCCCTTCCATGTTTCTCTCCTAAACAGCTTTTCTACAAAAACCATCTCTATTTATTTATAAATGTGCTTTTCTTCGCACACTTTCTGTGATGTATATTGGATTTTCAGCTTTCAGTCCATGCGATCCCAAACATCTGTGCGATTATCAGAACGGGAGTATGAATCACATTGCCCTATAAAAGCATTATTCCATGAGAGAGGAGTGAAAAATCTAAAAACTAGCAGGAAAAGCATATCGCATTTTAGCGAAATGAAAACAATGTTATTGCAGTGAACATGGCGTGTCAGGTGGCATGGCGTGTCAGTGCTGTGGACGGCCGGGAGGCAGGGAACAAAGTGTGTTTATTATCAGACAAGGGGCTGCTTATAAGGGCAGGTACAAGCTTGAGCATGCGCACTTGGTACCGTAAGGGCACGTGTTAACATGACAGAGCGCATACTTACATCTTACTTCTTTTCGAAGAGAAAGAAAGAAAAACGAAAGAAAGATAAAAGGAAACAGTTTCCAAATTCACATGTCAGGTACCTATGCTGCGGTCTCTCTGGCAGGGGGTAACGGTGTGGCGGTCTACGCTGACGGTCACTTCTACGAAGGATGCCCTCAGGTTGTAGCTGCGCCATCTGGTCAGGCTGGGATACCGACTCCGCCGAAATGTTCGCTTCAGGGTCGGACGTTGGTTGCATTTCTTTGGAACTGAGATGCTCCCTGGTGCGCCGCAGCTCTTGTCCGCTGTCTGTAAGTAGGGTGTATGACCTAGGTGTGCCTTCAGGGCCTACAACCACAGCTGGCGACCATGTTCTGCGTATGGTGTCGTACACCGATACTTGAGACCCGCTGCGAAGATGTGGTAAACGCTTAGCCGTTCGGTTGTAGAAGACGCGCTGCTTTTCTCTTATTTCCTGGAGGCGATTGCGAACGGATTGTGGTGGCACAGTTTGCGGTTCGAGGTGCTGGGGAAGAACCGGCAACTGGGTCCTTGTTTGGCGGCCCATCAACCTTTGAACGGGCGACTTCAGTTGCTCGTCCCTTGGCATGTTTCGCCACTCCAGCAGGGCGCTGAAAAATTCCAGGATTGCGAAACGACACTTCGTGAGCAGTTTTTTCGCCTCTTGCACCGCACGCTCCGCCAGGCCGTTACCACGAGGATAGTACGGGCTTGACGTTACATGGGCAATTCCTAGCTACGCCGCAAAAGAGCGGAAACAGGCGCTGTTGAAAGGTGGGCCGTTATCACTGCACAGCTTTGCCGGGATTCCATGAGTCGCGAAGACGAGCATGCACGCATTGTTTACCGCTGTCGCTGTTGTCTGACGTAGCTTTTGAACCTCGAAAAAGAACGAGTAGAAACTGAAACTCATGGTTGAGGGTTAAATGATGAAATAGATTAGGCAGCAAACTAGACTGAACCAGGAGAAAAGAAACAAGGACTACATTGCAAACAGTGTTTCATTTTGAGTGGTGACAAGGTCCGTAAGTTTATCACCGTACTGGTTACATTTACTCTGTTTACTATGAGAGATTTTAGGTAATCGAAAGTATAAAAGACGTGGCCCGTTTACGTCAGCAATTTCTGAAACTTCAATAGGCCTGGTGTGCTTGAAATTTTCATTATCCAGTCACAAAGCGACATAAATTAATTAAATAAATAACCGCATGTTCCATCATAAATATGCTTCAAATTAGGAGAAACGCATTGAATTGACCTGGAAGAAAACTATGAAAGAGCACTTCCAAATAATGCACCAGTATGCAGTGCACTTGATGCTAGAACTTCTGTTCGCGGAACTCAACAAAAGAAAGGGTTTGTGAAGGGGTTGAATTACGTGGGCTATGTCTACGCATCATCTGGTTATTAAGTTATTGAAATCATAATTTGATGTCTGCATTGTCAGCTTATTCAGCTTATCTTGTTGGTCCCCTGTGACGCCGTCGCCCATATGACGACATTAGAAATTAGACCAAAAATGAGAAAAGAAAACTGTGTCCTAAGTGGGAATCGAACTCGTGCCGCCAGCGTGACGCAAAACGTAGAGTTATGACGTCACTCCCGAGCTGAATAACAATCCCTGTCACGTGCAGCTAGCAAAAATGATGAAAAGAGGGGCGCGTTGCAAAATCACAGGTTACGACCAAATCCCAGCTTTGTCATCACTAGTTGACTTCCACGTTGTGGAGTATTGAGTACAATCACAAATTTTGAGCAACCGTTAGTTGTACAGCCTTGTAGGTGCTGTCATAGCATTTATCCTTGCATAAAGCTTACATACTTTAGTCAAGTTAGTGGCTAGCTTGCGACAGGGCTTCCGACCAATCACATATGGATCTTCAGTTGCATACTTTCTGAGACTACATCTTTTCTTAATGTGTCTACAGATATGTCGAGATGTGAAGTTGAAGGGTAGCTTCCGGCAGGGCTTTGGACCGATGACATATGCACCTTAAGTTGCATGCATTAGGGTGCGGTTGATGTGTCCATCAAGATATAGAGATTTTAGAGCTACTGCGCCTTTTCCTTTCCCCAAGAACCTTTCATTTCCTCAAAACACTTGCTTTCGCATTTCTCAATGCGAGCAGAATTAAGCCCTCAGAATTGTTACTTTGATCACTTGATCCCTCAATTTATGCTGTTTTTTTTTTCACCGTGACGTGAAGGAATTAGCTACAAGTGCTTATCGATTTCCATTTCACTGTGAACGATGTATCCGCTGTTTAATTTTTTTTTGTAACAGCCGTTATTCTTATCTAACCCTGCCGCGGGGCCAGAGAACCTACGGCTCTCTGTGGTTCATTTAGCAGCAATGGTGCATTTTTTTTTAACGCAGGTGTAAGTCAAAACCACTAGTTAATATGACCCCTACAACTAGATCAATGTTATTCGGTGGCTCCAAGAACGAAGATGCGTGAAGCCGCGCTCTTTTCTTTCGAACGATAATTGTCTTTTTATAGACGGTGCAGATGGGAAATCTCTATCATCTTCCAGTTGCTCTTCGAACAAATTAATACAGAGTAGAAAGGCTTTTCCTGCGGCAAAAGAAAACGTCGTTTGGTTACGTGCGAAGAATGTCCCCACTGCACTTGTAGACTAGTTGGTGGAGGAGAGGGTACGAAGATGATATGGACAATGATGCAGGCCCAAGCACGAAAATGAAGCAGCCTTCGTTCTGTTCCGGGCGAGGGAAATTCCGTCGCGGTGATTTTAAGCTTTTCTACTTTCGTTCTTCAAGCTCCCCCTCTGAAGCTTAAACGAAGGCCCCATTTAGGTGTGCTCCAACATTTACACCCCTATGTTCTTCTCTTTAACACTTTCGTTACTGAAGACGAGATGGGTTCGTCCACAGAGTCTCTACTGATCCCTCGAAGACGACGTGGGCACGTCGAAGGTCGCGTAGGCCCCAACTTCCTACCGAAGGGGCACTTTATTGCATCTTGTAAGCGCTGCCGTCAACGCGTGGCGCTAGAGAAAAAAAAAGCTTCTTGGCATGCCAAATCAGGCCGAAAATAATCTGGATGCTCTTAGCAGCCTAGCTACGGCGCCTTCTGTACTTGCGTTTACAGCGCGGGTGAACATGTCTAAGAAACAGGCCCAAAACATAGATATGTCGATGCTTAATAAAATTCAGCAGGAAAAAAATCCCTCTTTTTTTTTTGCAGTGAGGATGACGTCACCTAGTTGTGCTTCAGTACGCAGTGCTCAGATTTTAAAACCGACAGCATTTCAACGTCGGCATTTCGGCGGCGTTTGTAGGGGGAAAGGAGACGCATATGAACTGAATTTAGTGGAGATTCGGGACGCTAAAAACATTCAGCCCCGCAACCGAGTAAAGGAAGCGTCCTTTAGCACTGCTAAATATGAATACGTTCTGCTTAATAAACCAAGGCTGTAATTATATTTGGTGCCATCTGTATTCAGGCGTCGCTTTCCTTAGTACCTATAGAGGCCTCCTTCATTTGCCATCAATACAATATGAGTGCAGTAAAAGAACAATATTGCAGACATACAAAGGGATATACATACCCCAAGAGCACGATAATTTCAACAATTCAAATGCTCTACAGAATGACACTGTTGGTAGCGACTGAGGGAAATGGTTCCAATCGGTAATAGTACGTGAGAAAAAGAATTTTTGCAGACCTTAGTTCTGGCATTGTAGGGAGTTAGAGAGTTAGCCTGACGGTGACGTGTTCGGCGTGTCGTCATTGGCGTGACGTAAAGCTCTTTACCGAGGCCTCCCAACCAGTTAGAATCATCAAATATTATTTTCCTTTGTACAGGGTACAAGGATGGAGCAGCCACAAAAACCTACTTCTACGAGTAGCTTGACGAAGTGTCTGCCTCAACTAATAATAGCAGGAGAGAGAAAATTCGAAAGCCTGATTCACAAGATAAGAAAACAAAACCATTATTGTGTTTTACAAGAAAGAAAATAGCAGTTATGGGGTCACAACATAAAGAAAAGCAGCATACTGAGTGAAAAAAGGTTCGCTCATGATGTTCACATTGTTACTTATTGTCAGCAGAAGCACATGTTTTTCGAACATTTTTAAAGAACTGGGCAGTAGCTAGAAACCTATGAGTACAGCTCTTGGGGAGAACTGCAAGGCTATAGTTTAATTATTGAAGCGCATAGTTCTTGTGCGGGGATATATGCAGCATACATCTAGGTGACGTGTGCTATTCCTGAGGACGGTTTTCTTTAATGTAGAAACATTGTGGTAGAAACGATTCTTTTTCACAGCTGCACAGTACAATACAGTAAGCAATTAATTAATTTCTAATTAATTTTAATAAACTCAAATATTTTGTAAAGTTCACTGTGGAACCATACGTTTCGTTACCTATCATTCTCAATACTTTCTTTTTTAAGAAGTTTATGAAAGTTTTTTTAGGTCGTGTTTTCCCAAACCAAATGTGTATACGTGAACTGTGGAAGCATCAGTGACTACTTTGTACGGCAGTAGCTTTATCTTCTGCGGTAACATATGGCCTACATTTGTGCGTTATTCCAATAGGTGTGCAAACGTTCTTGTGGGCTCCGTGAACACATTGAAAAAAATAGGCTACTAGAAAAATCATCACTGATATTATGAAAATTATCATAATGAATTTTGTTTTGTCCATGCGGTCAAAAGTGGTGTTGACTAATCGGAGATTTTTTTCTATGTCCTGGGTTGTGTCACCGGTGATTAATAAACTTGAATGGTCGGCAAAACGGATTAATGAACCTGTGAGTTCGGATACAAGTTCAGTTCAGTTTATGGGTTTAACGTCCTAAAGCCACTCATGCTATGAGGGACGCTGTAGTGTAGGGGAGAGATAATTTTGACCACGTGGATATCTTTAACCTGCATGACATCGCACAGTACACCGATCTGAAGCGTATCGCATCTATTGAAAGGCGACCGATCAAAAACATCGAAGGCGAAAAGATCAAACCCACGTCTTTCGGGTCAGCAGCCCAGCGCCATAACCGCATAATTGCCGCGGCGGATACTGTTCGGAAAAATGTAGTGCTCATCAGTTATATACAAGCAAAATAAGATTTGCCTAAGAATGCTTCCCTATGGTACTGCTGTATTTATTCCTTTAATTACGACAAAAAAATCTTTTTTTTCGAAACTTCATTACCTGATTCATTGGCAATAATCTTTTTCACGGAGAGCCATCTGACATCAGCTAGGCACCTTAAAACCTTATCACGATTGCGGTTTAAATGTCTCCATAAACACATCGCTTATTGCTGAGCAACATATGAACTCTGAAAGCAATAAGGCGTCAAATCGACATTTGTGGTATATAGTTCATACAGAATAGGTGTCGCTCAAATTCGTTTTGAAGCACCGTGCGCTCAAGGAAATAAAAGCAGTTAGCGTTGTCAGACAAGGAATTTGGGGAACGCTTTCACCCTTCATCTGATAGTTTGAGCTATCTGCTGAATGATTAGTGTATCTTCAGAAAAGGAACTTGTTCTTTAAAAATCGTGCTCAACGTGATATCTAACCGCACAATATCATTGTGGTGCTCGAAGAAAGAAGAATATTTAGAGGAAGAAGGGGTCAAAATTGTAAGGTTTAATGCTCCGAAAAGAGGCACCGATGAAAAAGCACCATGGTGGACGGCTGCAGACTTATTTAAACACCCGGGGTTCTTTAAAAGCGCTGAAATTTGACCGCACCCAAGCATTGTTTTCTTTATGCTTCAAGAAAGTACAGCCTACGCGGACGGGATCGAGCCTGCTATCTTGGGGTCAGCAGCTGAACGCGAGAGCCATTGAGCCACGGCGGTGGTTGGAAGGGGTAGGGTTTAGAATTCAATGTAATGGTAAGCGCTTCTTCATTGCTAACTATAGACCTCTGATATTCCCAACCATTTTAAATGCTGAATACTGAATGAATTTTAGGTAACACGACAAAGCAGTCGCACTATTGCATAGTGACTTAAGTTATTTTGATCGAACACCATGCTAAAATGTGCTCCTTGCAGGTATTTCTAGCAATGTTGCCCTCCAGAATCACCCATATATGTGTATGGTTTAAGTCTCAGAATGCCTTGTTCTCGAACCATATGTAAACAGTTCGCAATCTTTGTTTCTTTTCAGATCCCAATGAAAGTAAGTGGTCACTTCTATTTTTTGTTCAGCGCCGCATTCTGCTTTATGATCCATTTTATTCGCCATTGTTGAATTGGACAACTTGAATTTTAGCTCAAACAACAGGGCAATTCTACAACTGCATGGTACTTAAGAGTCAGATGGCGCACAAAGAGTCTTCATTTTCGCTCTTTAAAAGTATTTCGAGCACTGTTTCTCGAAAAGTGTCCTATGTTTTTTTTTTAAGTGTAGTGTAGCCACGTTGTTCGCGTCATTAAGTTTGAATATTGTTTGATGTTTTCAGGTACGTACAAAAGTAAGTGATATTAATTTTACTTTTTAAATGGCGCATTCCGCATTATGAGTAAGCTGATTCGCAATTTTTTAGCGGCACAACTTAACTTTACTGAACCACAAAAGGAGATAATCGATATACGCATATATATATACGAGTTGTTTCTGCGAAGGCGAGCAAATTTTGTTTTAAGACAGGATTTTCAGGTATGAAGGCGGCTTCGGCGGCTCAATAATACCTGCGTTGGCGGACCTCAGTAAACATGTAAACAGTGTTCACTAGTTTACCGCGTAACTAATGTCTGATAATTATTTTTAACTCTAACAGGCTACTGGTTGAAATTGGAAGACTTGTAGCCGGTCGTTAGGAATATCCAGATCAGTTTATCGATTTTTAAAAACGCGATTACCTTCGCCGCTGTGGCTCGAAAATATTTGGTGGTGTCGTGAGAAAATACGTGTGCTTTGGAAAGCCTGCAGGCAAAGCAACCCCTCGAGTTCACGTAACTTGTCGAGAAAGCCATATTTTGTGGAGCCGCAGTGACTACGGAAGTCGTCTTTTCGCAATTCTAAAAAAGGACTATTATGGCTATTACTAGCAACCGGCTTCAAGTCTCTAATTACAACCAGTACCCTAATTGTTTTTTGTTAAAAAGGTATCTTGCAGAAATTAGTTAAGCTGCTAAGTATTCAACATCATGGGAGCCGGACTCATTCCAATAACAGGTTTAACAACAGAAGAAACAGTCTTGTGTCTGTACCTACTCATGATGGCGCCAAACGACACCAAGATTGGAGTTTTCACGCTACAGGGCCAAGTTGCAGCAAGTGCTCCTCCTGAGCTGTTTTAATAAATAGCAGGAGCAGTGGCCCAGGAGCCAAAAATGGTCAAGTAATCCGGAGTACTGGCTAAATACGCATGGTGGACGCAGAACCGCGTTTAAATTTCTTCGCCTTTCGTTTTTCTCTTCTTTGAAATAAGGGGCTAATTACTCAATGCTATCCACCTCTAGCGCTTCCATACGGTGAACTTGCGAATGGTTGAAACACAGGTCAAGAGATTATTTCCATCCCCGTCATCGTTAGTAGTAAGACTCAATTACTTCCTGCACGTTCTCATTCGCTTTTTTAGGAGCCGGCAGGCCTCTCGTCATGGAAGCCGTAAGTCCTTGTTTCGTTGTACTCTCGTACTGGTTCAGCCTTCGGGGCTATACTTTGCGTTCTTGGCTTGCCTATGCTTGCGCTGACCTGTTTGCAGTTAGGCTAGAAGTTTACGGGGGGACCACGCGGCAGAGACCATTGAAAACCCAAGTGAGCCCTAGGCGCTTCCCTCGCTATTGTATCTCCGAAAGATTCACTGGATGCACTAATAGCGGCAGCACAATAAGCTCAGCGGGGAATTCTATTCCAACGAACGTCGCGGTAGATATATAGTGGGTCTCTTCAATTATCCACCTCTAGTTGCCTGCGCCCTGCCCGTGGGTTGCCAAGGCGCAGAACCAGCCGCTCCTTTCTCTAGCGTTGCTACGCGCTCCTCCAGTGGCTGCACAGAACTGGTTCGTTTTTCTCGAGCCGTTGCGGGCTGCCCGGAGGCAGCCAGACTTGTTAGGACCGATGCTTGAGCGAGTTGGGATACCATTTGCAAGAAGAACAGCGTGAAATAGACAAGGACGGAACGAAGACATGTACACACCGGCGATGACTTTCAACTAAAAGTGTATTCCTTGGAACGTGGAAATAAATAGATCACGCTCCAAAGAACAATAAAAAATGTTGAGGGAATAAACTAATGTGCATGCACACGAAAAAGCCAAAATGATACAGACATTACTTCCCTGCCTATAGAAATTCTAATTCTTTCACAAAGCTAAGGAAATTCACAAAGCTAAGGAGGGACTGCTGACGCATGCGTCCTTTAACCGGTCGATTTGAGCTGCTTAAATTATTTCTCTAGTTAGCTTATTTGGGTGTGTACTCAACACTTTGTTCTGTAGGAAGCATGACTGTCAAGTTTTTCTTTCACAATCTCGGCTGTGGACACCGAGTTTCCCTTTAACAGTATTCTGGACATTGTAATTGTGTTCTCTCAAGCGCTCGATCAGGCACCTGGCCGTCTGGCTGACGTACTGTTTTCCGCACGACAGGGGAATGGAGTAGATGACGCCGTCTTGGTATCCAACAAAGTAATTCTCATGCTTTATAGTTTTCATGCCATCAAGAAAGAGATTCAAGAGTGTTTTCTTCAGTACCTTCATCCACTCGCGTTGACTTCTTATGTTGAAAATGACACGCTTAGATTTACAGTCTGGCCCGTTTATAACGAAGCCACTTATAGCGAAATAGTGGTTATAACGAAGGGATTTGAATTTCCCATTCCCATTTTTGCATTTTCAATACATTTTGGATCCGGTTTTAACGAAGTAAATAAGTGCGCGTCAGCGGATATAACGAAGAGATTTAATACCAACCGAAAAACAATCTGCCAATCAACACATTTTTGCGTCCTTGAGGCGATTTTTTTCGCGAAAATAAGAGCAAAATCGGCTGACGGCGTCCTTTCGTGGCGTCGTCTGCTCTCCTGTGGAGCGAAATGTTGCTTCACTGCATCGCATGGCACGCCGGCCTCGTGTTGCGGCGTTCTTGAACGGCGTCACGGTGTAGAGCGGTAGAGCAGGCCGCGCAGGGGAAAAATGTAAAAAAGAACAGAGGCGATTTTTTTTTCGATGACGTAGCAGAGAGCGGCCGTCTTCGCCAATCGCGGTTCTCTATTTCTCCCAGGCAGTCGGCGCCACGGCTGGACTGCAGTCTGCAGGAGGTGTGGCAGCGCGCGCTTTGTTTTATGTCGGTGCCGCGGTGCGCAAGGCAGGGAGAAAGCGCGGCAGCATTGTGTATGTTGGAAGCGTGGCTCATTTTTATCGTTATCGCGGATCGATGTATGCTGTTGTATGGATGTTGTATGCGTTGTAGGGGACGCTGGACGACTTCTTTCAGCGGCAATAAATCGGTATGCCGATGTTAGCATTTTTTTTTCGTAGTCCGTATATAAAGAAATAGCGGATATAGCGAAGTGATTTCCGATTCCCGCCGACTTCGTTATAGCCGGGCTAGACTGTATTTAGTTCAGATTAGGTTTTAAGCCAAATCATACTTGCTGATGTTATGAAACGCGAAGCAACAACCCTCTGCTCCAATTCGCATTGTCCCATTCAAAGCTGGTTAAGCGCACGTAGGATATGTCAGGCTATAGTAACGCTCTAAATAAATCTTCGATTCACTCTGAACAAGGTATTTTCAAATACAATGCTGATCGCCTTGTTAAGGCAGGATATCCTAAGCAACTGCTCGTGTCCGTATCTGAATCGATGCTCGAAAGTTTGAGCACAAACAAAATAACGAACTCACAAAATTCACGAATGCAAAAGAAAAGACAACAGTTTTTGTCTTTTCTTAAGAAGATAGGCAACCGAACTCACGTAAGAGTTGCTTTTCGGCTACCGAAAAGCTTGAAAAATAGTGCAAACAACTTGACGATGAACTCACGTCACAAAATCTCGCCATGAAGCATTAGAATCATTTTGTTGCCTTCCAAAAAGGCATCATCTAGTCCGTTCCACTTTCGTGTGGAAAACAACACGTCGGTCAGACGGGCAGATGCCTGAACGAGAGCCTAGTAGAACACAACAACAATGTTCAGAATACAATCAAAGGGCATCTCGGTATTCAGTGCCGAGGTTGTGAAAGCAAAACTCGCCAGCCATACTTGCAACAGAAAAACGTTTTGAGTACACACCCAAACACGCTAACTGGAGAAATTATTGGAGCCGCTCAAATCCCCCGGTTAAAATACGCATGTGTCCATAGTCGCTCCTTAGCGTTGTCTCCCAAGTAATTAGAATTTCTATCTGCAGGAAAGTAATGCTGTTTTACCATTTTGGCTATTTTTAGTGTAGGTGGACAAGTGTGCATCACCGGTATGTTTTGTTATTCTTAGTTGGAGCCTGACCAATTTATTTACACGTACCAAGAAATAAACCTTCAGTTGCAAGTCAGCGCCTGTCAGTGTTTATCTATCTCAATCCTTGTCTATTTCTGCTGTTCTAGAAAACAGTCGCGCTTGTTAGGACGTTTTTGTGCTGGCAGCGCTCGGTTCGAAGCCATTTTTATATGGCCTAGAAAGACCGGGGTACTTCGTGCGAAGTTTTCTATGATCTTAAGCTCGACGAACTCGCGAACTTCGACAAGGTTGCGGTGCACATCGCATGTTTGACAGTTCGCGCTTTTTCTTTATCTTTTAGCTGTTTGTTTATTTACTCTGGTGCATGTGTTTGTGTGTGTGCGTGAACGGGTGTGCGTTTGTGTGCGTTTGTGCGCGTGCGTGTTATCGATCGAACACAAGCGCTAGCATCGTATTGCAGTCGCATGCTTCGAATTCGCGTTCACGAAATATTTCTCCTGTTAAGTCGGTTAGACCCATCTAATATTAATATTATTACCTAGGCCTTTCTCATGAGCGGCCGGAAATTCCGCTGTGAGTACGCGATCTGACACAGGACTGTACGTTTGTATGCATACGGTCTAAGTGTGAAGCCCGATAGGAGCGCGTAGTCTTCCTTGTTTTCTGCGTAGTACATTGAGAGGCACATATCCTTTGAGACATGCTGAAAAATATTCTAGAAGTACCACATGCATACATCTCTGCGCATTTGACTCATTTAAGAGAAAAACTTCAGAACGCGGATCGTCGAGCAAGCACGAGCAAAAGTGAGGCGTCGACGCACGAGGCCGCATTGTAACGCCTCTTAATCGAGTGTTGGCACTCTTCGGTGAGGCTGTTGCATAGAGAATCGATAGTCCGCTAAAGGTCTAGATTGCACGCGTTTCCACGAGAAAAACCTTTAGCCAGCTCATTTGAGCTTATATCGAGATTATGCCCACATCCCTTGCCGGCAGCAACTCCTGGCGGCCGGGTGACTACAGTTGGACGGAACGTACCTTTATTCTTTTGCGCTTACAACCCGCAGGAGGCAGTTGACGTACGCAGAAATCCCTGCGCCCACGTCAGATCTCAATCACCATGCAGGATTCATTGTCTGCGGTCGCATTACTGCGTGTTTACCCAACTCGCGATAATCCGAGGGCACGGCGTGTCGTTTGATAAGCGAAGCACGGGCATTTTTTTCATTAGATGTGGTGTGTAGTAGGTGCGTTAGAGTGCGGCTGCTGGTCGCATGCTGTTGTGAATTTTTCCAAGATTCGCGCGAGCACGCAATGCATTCAAAGCCACACGTTTGCGTCTTTCCTGTCTGTGTGTACGCGTAACAGCGCAGTCAGCTGTTTATTGTGCATCTGTGTGTTAATTTCCAACAGATGTGAAAAATTGCATTACATTAAAAAAAAACGTTAAAACAGCCATTTAATTTTTTATAATGTGTGACAGATCGGATCAAGATTCCACTTTGAAGATAAGTTCTTGATAATGAAAAAATATGAGAAGATGGCTCGACCTCCTACCATTATCGGCCACATATATATCTTACCATGAAGACACATTCATTCGACAATACTTTTTACATGGATTTAAATCAGATGCCGCGGTGACTTAGCTTTTATGGCATTGGGCTGCTGACACTAAGAACGTGGGTTTATATCCCATCCACGGCGGCCGCATTTAGATGAAGGCGAACGTCCTGAGGCCCATGTACTGTGAGAAATTTTTTTAAGCAACCAGATGTGACTGAAAACTCTTGAGCAATATAATACGGCCTCCTTCATCGCCTGCTCTGAGACGTTAAACCACAATAAATATAAACCACTGATATAAATCTAAACTCCGGCTCTCTTCCTATGAATCTGCTTATCCAGCAGAAGACTGCCTGCTCTTCTTTATTACAGAAGTCGACGCCCTGCCTACTTAATATAATAGAAAGAAATTAAATGTTTACACATTACATCGCATTCATCAAGAATACCTCTACTCACTCAGGTTCAATCGCAGTGTACGTTCCTGTTTTGCCTTTATCCTTTTTTTTTCACTTGATGTGTACAGGGCAGCAAGTTTCGCTGGATTTTTGGCACCTGGAACTTAAGATAGCCAACGAAATTTGAGTAAGCAAGCTGTCGTGGCAAGTAGAGGCATTACCATTGCAACCATGTGGAGAAAAGCGTGCACGTAGCAATAGTTCAGGTTGCCGGTCAGCAGCTGCTACTTAAGCAAAGAAAGGTTACCGAAAATACTGTCACTCATTGCCTCAAATTGTGACAACGAAGATATAACAGAGAACTCTGATTGCTGTCTTAACTGCTTTCACTCGCCAATGCGAAGATTAACCAAGTTCCGCTCGTGAAGCGATGTAGAGGACGATCACACTTTCAACTAAAGGACCAAGTAATTTTTCATGCATCCGCAAAGGCCCCATAGCAGGTACTGTTTCGTGTTTGAAGTCATTCAGTGCAAACCTGCCGGTGCACATGTGAAGAAAAAAGGGGCGCCTTTTTGAGGCAAGCCTGTATGGCTTATTATTTAGTGCGATGCATGGGGAGCTGAAATGCGGTTCCTAAGAAAACACTGACACAAAAAATGTTGTACATAGAAACTAGGCTGTGAGCGTGCTGTGACATTAACTCCTTAAAACTTGCTCTCCTCGAGAGGTAATCGCAGTCGGATATGAAGTTACGCGTATGTTCTCAAGTACATTGCGCTGGTAGTTTCTGTTTGTGTACTTGTATTTTGTCCATCAATTATGTCATATTCGGTAAGAGTTGCAAGAAATGCCAGAAATTCAGGCATACTCTACCCTATCCGCCTTCATCGGTTCTAAATTTATATAATGTATGTCTTAAAACATGCATATTTGCTTTTCTATGATATCTTGCAGGACGTTTAGAACGCAGGTCTTAAGCACCCTATTAGGTACCAGTTCTTAAGTCTGTTCTTCTGCTCATTTCCTCCGAGTCTTTTTTTTTTGCGAATTTCCCTTGCTTAAGCATCATCAATAGCTTCGACTGCTAACACATTGCCAACACATAATAGAATTAAGTGTCCCCGAGGTTTTTCTGGCTCGCGCTTTGGGACGAAACCCGCACTTTTACTTGGATGCGGCTACCCCCTTATGCGTGGCGCAATAAAGCATGATTGGTATTTGCAGCACCTGTAGCTTGGAGGTTAATCAGCAGAGTTCAAATTGAATTGAGAACAGTGCAGCGAATTATGGAAGAGAACATGAGAGGGGTAATGTTAAGAGGCCACGCAAGATTTTAATTTAGACCTCGTAGGATTCTTTAAGGTGCGCTAAGATCGCACACCACACAGGTGTTTTTTACGCTTCGCCTCCATCGAAACGCAACCGCCAGTGGCTTCGTGGAGATTGCACAGAAAATGAGTGGTTTGGTTTATGGGGTTTAACGTCCCAAAGCGACTAAGGCTATGAGAGACGCCGTAGTGGAGGGCTCCAAAAATTTCGACCACCTGAGGTTCTTTAACGTGCACTGACATCGCACAGTACACGAGGCTCTGGAATTTCTCCTCCAAAAAAAGTGAACCGCCGCGGCCGGGATCGAATCCGCGTCTTTTGGCTCAGCAGCCGAGCACCATAACCACTGAGGCACCGCGGCGGTGAAAATCAAAGGCGGAAATAACTATGGAATGAAAAATGCAGTTGCCTTTGAAATAGCGCTCGTTTGGATTGGAAGAAATGCGAAATACGAAGGAATTCGTGAAAACTAAATTATGCACGTTCGCCAACAATGTTCTATGTCTGTGATGTGGCTGAAATATTGCGCTTACAATAACAAGGACACCCTACATTGTAGCATTAAGGAGAGATGATACTAGGAGTGATCAATGAAGGGGATCAAGGGATGGTCAACGTGTAAAACATGCGAGAAAAGTACTATTATGTATGAAAAACGGTAGAGGTAAATAGTTTGGAAGCGACTGGCAGCATGTGTTATCATGTGTAGATGTAGGGGAGAAGAAGAAACTATTAGGGAAGCTTTACAGAAAGTAGCAGATGCCAATTAAGATGCCTATGGAAGAAATTAGTATACTGTTGCACCGACATTACTGGACGGTTAAACATGAAATTTGAATTCGGCATTCGAACAAACGTTTGAATTTTCTGGTTTAGGCTGGGTGTTAAGGGCTGGAAGTTACCGGCACAAATGACACGCCACATACGTTGTTTGAAGTTGCGTTGTGCAATACAATGAACCGCAAGGACATAACATTACGCAATATGAGGCCCTGCATCCCTGGTTAGGTGGCCGCCGTAGAAGTCACAGGTGGTTTTTAACATGAAAAAACTGTCAGATTGAAGGGAATTTGACAGAATACATTTTAAATACGGGAGATGTCTCGTGCAAATAAAGATTAAAACCGGACTTGCTTGGTGTCGTGTTAGAGACGGCAGATATTCCCGGACAACCCGAAATGCGAGCAGTTTATTATTTCCATAGTACATTGTTGAGCAGCAAATAAATGTGAGAAAATTTTTTTTTCTGGGCAATCACTGCAGACGAATCGTGCTTGCGACTCACTGCGGCAAGTACAAGTAACCACAAAACCAGCAACAGACAGCATACAACGACAGGTATGCAATGGAAATGGCAGCGCTTTCCCTCAACATGCTTTTATGTGCCTCTTCTTAAGCGACGCAACTGCTCAGAGTGCAATTGGCAGAGCAAACATGTCTTATGCAGAAGGTGCGGGGTCGCCACAGTTTCGGCGAAGAAGACGTGCGGAGTACGAAACAGGTAAAGGGCCATGGAGATGGGAAGAGCCAACTCGACCGAGCCAAGAGAGGCGAGACCAGAGGCCA
Organism: Amblyomma mixtum; assembly: GCF_055824585.1. Lineage (NCBI taxonomy): Eukaryota > Metazoa > Arthropoda > Arachnida > Ixodida > Ixodidae > Amblyomma > Amblyomma mixtum. The sequence continues at coordinate 346,077,151 of NC_143014.1, read as the reverse complement.
ACGTGTGGAAGGTGAGATATGCCACTGGCAGGAAATATCTGTTGTGGATTCGCACAAAGGGGACCCCTCCCCAACTTCATTTCATTTTTTTTTTGTAGTAATTGCCAAGGTGTGCTTTGGGGGCGCTGAGGCTGTAATGAAAGCCTTGTTTAGACGATCTGTAGTAAGTGTTTTTAATCCGAAGAAAGAAGTGCTGTAAGTACTGTAAGGCATAAAGTATCAATAAAAAAGGCCTCTGTCTGCACAACTTGCATATAAGAGTCCCAACCATTAAATAAATAAGGGCAGACGCAGTGAGAGCAAGACTTGAATAGACGTGTCTGTCTGAAGCTGTTTATATCATGTGGATCGGTACAGATCGCCAAACTGTACTTCAGGTACCCCCAGAAATCTTAAGCGGTGCTCTCGGCATGCACAGTTGATACATTCGCTGCTTACTGAAAGCTTTGCGAAAATACAATGAGCTCGCAAACGAAAACACGAACGAACGAATTTCAGAAAAGGATAGGATAAAGCAGCGACGTCTATGGGCTACGAGGTGCCGTCGAACTCGCACTGTGTCCAAAAATCAGCGCACGCCGGGAGCCCACACCTCTTGGCCACAGTCACCTGCCATGAGGGAATCAGGCTGATTTGGCGAGGGGCACTCATCCTGCAGTCGGTGGAATTTCGGCCGTTGAGGCCAATGATTTGAGCGATGCGAAGCTGTTCTCCCGGAAGGCGCTCCACAGCCAATCACGCATGCATCAATGTACTCCAAACTAATCTTGTATTAAGTGCGAAGTAGACATCGGCCCCTGCAGTAGGTTGTTGTTGCAGCGCACAGAAAAGCCTAACTTGATATATCTTTTCGACTAGAATCGGTTGCTAGCTCAAAACCACAGCACAGGACGAAACGAAGTTGACAGGAGAGAGCGCTAAACCCAAAGACATTATTGCACCAACTAGCCTGCAAAAACGGTTTCGCATCTTTTCGATCCTCGCTTCATGTTCCTCAGCGCTTTTTCGGGCGTGCCATTGTCTGGCGTCTTTCCGCATGTGTCGGAGACGCGATTGCTTCTCCGCCTACACTCCTAGTCTGCATGGTTTCACGATGGATGCACTGAGTTGCTGGATGTTTGTTGCAAAATTGTTCCATTTATTTAACCGGATCTGTCATTCACATATTATTGAAATATTCTGAACTGCATTTTCTAAGATGTTTGGGAGAACAGTGCCCGGCGTATTTTATATGTAAGTGCGTATCGGATATTTATATGTGCAGTGAATATAACTGCCGTTACATCCAAGAGGAAGGCCGCTGGGGTGAAGTCTATTGGCAATGGTTTATTTTCGTTTAGCAACAGTTTCTCTCGCACTTCCTGAAACCTTATTCCAAGTGCTTTAGGAAAAATGTATCCAGAAGATAACTCTTCACTAGTATTGGGCAAAGAACATAATACACGCAAGTAGCAACAGCCGGAGAAATTTCGAAAATACACTTAAACTGCTGCAGTTCTGTTCCATTGAGACTCTTCTACGGCTTTTGGGGCTCTTATAATTCAATTGAGGTATGAATGTTACTTAAGATTAGCCGGTAAATTCAAGAAAATATATTTCTTCTATCATTTCTGAGTGCTATATTCTGTCGAATGTCAACGTCGAAAGCCACTTTTTAAAATAGCAAAATAATCAACCTCCAATCAGAGGGCACAGTTTTGGAAAAAATAAAACAGAAAAGTCACCTGAAATGCACCAACCCACCTCTTAGATCCTTTGTTTCTATGATGTGTGTATAGGCAAGTCCCAGAGACTAAGGAAAAACTGTTAAAGATTGTAACACAAAAGGTATCTCGCGACCACCCAGGAAACGCAATATGTGTTTTAAAAGAAAGACACTAAGAGGTCTCGTTTAAAACTTCGGTGCCTTGAGCATCTCAACGACATACTTTAATGAGCCATTCCTGGAGACACTCTACCATTTTAAAAGCTTCTAGGCCATATCGTCTTTTAATATAGCACACAAAGTTTTACTACACTTTTGAATGTGTAAAACCTGCTCCCACGGTGTACGAGTAGTAGGGAACAGGGACAAAGAGCTCCTTCGTGAATATATTTTGTCCATTTTTCAGTGAAATTGAGGAGGTTTGTTTCAGACCTATCGTGAACAGGGGAGTCTATTTCTTTGCAGACTTTCATTACTAGCCTGGCAGTCAGTGCGGAAACATCGGGAGAATTACACTATCGAGAGGACTAAAGAGTTTTATGTTCCATGGCATCCATATGCTTCCGCTAGGCGCTAGACATCTTGATAGCGTAAAAACCTGAACACGAGAGATCTACGGAAGCGGAAGCGTGCTTCCGAAGTGGTCCCACATATAGTTTCTTTGCAATATGCTTGTAAAGTGCCGCTTCAGAATGTTCTCACATGGATGCTGTTTACAACCTAGCTACAACAAGGTTTGAGAAGCTACCTAAACTGCCGTGGTTTGAACGTTATTGAGGATATCTGGCAATCAGCGTAATGTGTCACGAGAATAAGGAGCATGCAAGTATGTTACGTAACCAGCTTTAGGCTGTAAAGGATGTCGGAGACGCTACATGGCCGCAGTATAGGACGTGCATAATAAAACTCTCGTTATTTAACCTGAGAACTTGTACACAAGGTTAGGGCAGTAGACGCCTTCGTATTAGGTCTGTACAGCCGGCCATATCTTTAGATAGCTTGAGGAAAAGCCGCTTTTTCTTCGCTCCTGTGCTTTACGACGTAGCACGGGCATCGCATGGTCTTAGTGAGCTTAAGCACGGGCTTAGTGAGCATGTGCTTAGATTTGAGAGTTTCTCAAGTTTGCAATGTCATAAGTTGCAAGAGCACGGAAAGCACAGCCGTGACGTACGCCAGCTAAAGATTTCGCCGGATGTACATAACGGTAGCAACGGCTGATACGCTGAAGGCGCAGCACTCACGCCTTGTCTATTCTGTTCAATACGGGTTCTTTTCACTTGAGAACTGCGACATTATTTTGAATTGTACTTGTTTAGCCGTGTTATACATGCAGTCCAGAGTTCAGAGAGTAATCAGAGAGTACGGGCACAAACGAGCTTCGCCTAGTGCGTGCCTTCAGTGTTCTTCGAAAGGTCCGTCACTCATACGAGAATATCCGGATCAAAAAATATTTCAACCCCTTAAAACCTTATCACGATTGCAATTTAAATGTCTCCATAAACACACTGCTTATTGCAGTGCAACATATGAAACTATGAATGCAATAAAGCGTCAAATCGGTATTTGTGGTATATAGTTCATACAGAATAGGTGTCGCTCAAATTCGTTTTGAAGCACTGTGCGTTCAAGGAAATAAAAGCAGTTAGCGGTGTCAGACAAGGAATTTGGGGTAAGCTTTCACCCTTCATCTGATAGTTTCAGCTTACTGCTAAATGATTAGTGCATCTTCAGAAAAGGAACTTCTTCGGTGAAAATCGTGCTCATCTTGATTTCTAACCGCACAATATCATTGTGGTGCTCGAAGAATATTCAGAGGAAGAAGGGGTCCAAGTTCTAAGGTTTAATGCCCCGAAAAGAGGCACCGATGAAAAAACACATAGGTGGACGGCTGCAGATTAATTTAGAACACCTGGGGTTCTTTAAAAGCGCTGAAATTTGACCGCACCCAAGCATTGTTTTATTTATGCTTCAAGAAAGCACAGCCGACGCGGCTGGGATCGAACCCGCGATCTTGGGGTCAGGAGCTGAACGCCAAAGCCATTGAGCGACGACTGTGGTTAGAACGGGTAGGGTTTAGAATTTAATTTAATGGTAAGTGTTTCTTTATTGCTAATTATAGACCTCTGATGTTCCCAACCATTTTAAATGATGAAAACTGACTGAATTTCAGGTAACATGACAGAGCAGTGCCCCTATTGCATCATGGCTTAAGTTATTTTGCTCGAACACCATGCTAAAATGTGCTCCTTGCAGGTATATCTAGCAATGTTGCTTGCCAGAATCACCCATATATGTGTATGGTTTAAGTCTGAGAATGCCTTGTTCTCGGACCATATGTAAACAATTCGCAATCTTTGTTTCTCTTCAGATCCGAATGAAAGTCAGTATTCACTTCTATTTTTTGTTCAGCGTTGCATTCTGCTTCATGATCCCTTTTATTCGCCATTCAAATTCTACAACTTCATGGTACTTAAGAGCCAGAGGGCGCACGAAGAGTCTTCATTTTCGCTCTTTAAAAGTATTTCGAGCACTGTTTCTCGAAAAGTATCCTGTTTTTCTGTGGGTGTAGTGTATTCACGGTGTTCGCGTCAACAAGTGCGAATATTTTTTTATGTTTTCAGGTACGTGCGCAAGTAAGTGATTTTGATTTTATTGTTTAATTAAACGGCGCATTCCGCTTTATAAGTAAGCTGATTCGCAATTTTTTAGCGGCACAGCTTAACTTTACTGAACTACAAAAGGAGATAATCAATATGCGCATATACATATACGAGGTGTTTCTGCGAAGGCGAACCAATTTTGTTTTAAGATGGGATCTTCATTCATGAAGGCGGCTTCTGCGGCGCAATAATACCTGCGTTGACGGACCTCAGGAAACATGTAAAAAGTGCTCACTAGTTTACCGCCTAACTAATTTCTGTAAATTAGGTTTAACTGTATCAGGCTACTGGTTGAAATTATTGGAGATTTGTAGCCGGTCGTTAGGAATATTCACAACAGTTTATCGAATTTCGAAAACGCCATTACCTTCGCCGCTGTGGCTCGACAATATATGGCGGCGTCGTGAGAAAATACGTGTGCTTTCGAAAGCATCCAGGCAAAGCAACCCCTCCAGTTCACGTAACTAGTCCAGAAAGCCATATTTTGTGGAGCCGCAGTGACTACGGAAGCCGCCTTTACGCAATTCTATAAAAGTACTAATATGGCTACTACTCACAACCTGCTACAAGTCTCTAATTACAACCACTACCTTAATTGTTTTTGTTAAATAGGTATTTTCCAGAAATTAGTTAAGCTGCTAAGGATTAAACATTTTTGGAGCCGGTCTCATTCCAATAACAGGTTTTAGCAATACAAGAAACAGTCTTGTGTCTGTACCTACTCACGATGGCGCCAAACGACACCGAGATGGGAGTTTTCACGCTACTGGGCCAAGTTGCAGCAAGTGCCCCTCCTGACCCGGTTTAATAAATAGCAGGAGCAGTGGCCCAGCAGCCAAAAATGGTCAAGTAATCTAGAATTATGGCTAAATACTCACAGTGGACGCAGAACCACGTTTAAATTTCTTCGCCTTCCATTTTCTCTTCTTTGAAATAAGGGAGTAATTACTCAATGCTATCCACCTCAAGCGCTGCCATCCGGTGAACTTGTGAATGCTTGAAACACAGGTGAAGAGATTATTTCTATCACCATCATCGTTAGTAGTAAGACTTAATTACTTCCTGCACGTTCTCATTCGCTTTTTTAGGAGACGGCAGACCTCTGGTCAGAGAAGCCGTAAGTCCTTGTTTCGTTATACTCTCGTACTGTTTCAGCGTTCGCGGCTATACTTTGCGGTCTTGGCTTGCCTAGGCTTGCGCTGACCTGTTTGCAGTTAGGCAAGAATTTTACGGGGGGACCACGCTGCAGAGACCTTTGCAAACCCAAGTGAGCCCTAGGAGCTTCCTCCGCTATTGTATCTCCGCCAGATTCAGTGGATGCACTAATGTCGACAGCACAACTAGCTCAGCGGGGAATTCTATTCCAACGAACGTCGCTATAGATATACAGTGGGTCTCTTCAGTTATCCACCTCTAGTACCTCCAGTGTCTGCACAGAATAATTTCTTTTTTCTCGAGCCGTTTCGGGCTGCCCGCAGGCAGCCAGATTGCTAGGCCTGATGCTTGAGCGAGCTGGGATACCATTCGCAAGAAGAACAGCGTGAAATACACAAGGACGGAAGGAAGACACCTACACACCGGCGCTTACATTCCACTAAAAGTGTATTGCTTGGAACGTGGAAATAAACAGATCAGGCTCCAAGGAACAATAAAAAGTTCAGGGGGCACTTTGTCTGTCTAAAGTGCGTAGAGGCGAAAGCGTTTTCCGCACCACTTTGACTGCTTCTGTGACACTGGTGGCGTCACATATAATTGAATACTAATTACTAAGTGGTGACCGATCACAAATTAATGGTTAATTACTGATTAATCCCTGAATACTAATTAACTGCCAATTAATGACGCTTAAGCTTCGCCCTTAGGAGGGGAACGCGACAGCGTGTTGTTGCGCTGCCAGGGAGTCCACGGAACGCCACCACCCGTTCGGCGCGATGCCTTGCCCTTTGAACGCAACGCTTTTTGAGGAAAGGAAATGGCGCAGTAATTCTCTGTCATCTCGGTGGACACCTGAGCCGCACCGTAGAGGAATGGAGAAAGTGGGAGTGAAAGAAGAAAGAGGGGCCGTAATGAAGAAAATGAAAATTGTATTTGAGGAAAGGAAATTACGCAGTAACTGTCTCACATATCTCGGTGGACACCCGTCAAAATTCATGGGGGGGCACTTTTTTTACCTAAAGTGCGGTCACTGATGTTTGGTTACCATGTTAAGCTTCGCCTCTAAGAGTGGAACGCGACAGCGTCTTGCAACGCTGCCAGGCAGTCCATAGAACGGCATGGCCCGTTCGGTTCTACGCCTCGCTCGTCGGTAAATTGGTTTTTGAGGAAAGGAAATGTATCTGTCTCTCATATCTTGGTGGACACCTAAACCTCGCGGGAAGGGAAGGGAGGAGGATGGGAGTGAGTGAAGACACCGTATTTACTAGAGGCGCCTTTGCTCATTCCAAACCATCGCGCTGGCATGGCGGAGTGGATAGCATGCTCGTCTCGCACACCGAAGACCGGGGTTCGATTCCCGAGCTCGACCAATTTTCTACTCGGTTTTATTTATTTATATGGCCTGACTAGAAAAGTTATTTTGGCTAATTGGGTAATTAGGCAATTAACTAACCTCAGTTCCACTTTCTTGAAGCATCACTATATGATCCCTTCAATTGGTTGCATGGTTAGTAGCCGAAGTACAATTGGCCCCATTTGAAATTGGCGCACTGTGACGTCACGACCGTTTCGACCAACTGAAAAGCGTGACATTTCTGTCGACAACTGCTGCTTACAACGATGAGACATTAAAGGCTTTCGCCTTAAAAAATATCGAGGTAATACACTCTTGTGCATGCACACGAAAAAGTCAAAATGATACAGCAGCATTAATTCCCTGCACATAGAAATTCTAATTCTTTGACTGACAACGCTAAGGAGGGACTGCCGACACATGCGTCCTCTATCCGGGCGATTTAAGCGGCTAAATTATTTCTCGAGTTAGCGTGTTTTTTGTGTCTACTCAAAACTTTTGTTTGTTGGAAGTATGACTGCCAAGTTTTCCTTTCACAATCTCGGCAGTGGATACCCAGTTTCCTTTTAACAGTATTCTGTACATCGTTAATGTGTTCTCTCAGGCGCTCCATCAGGCACCTGGCAGTCTGGCCGACGTACTGTTTTCCGTGCAAAAGGGGACTGGAGTAGATGGCGCCTTCTTTGCATGCAAGAATTGTTAACACTGTTATTGTGTTCTCTCAGGCGTTTGTTCAGGCATATGGCCGTCTGGCCGACATACTGTAATCCGCACGACAAGGGAACGGAATAGATGACGCCGTCTTGGTATGCAACAAAATGATTATCATGCTTTATAGTTTTCAAGCTATCCAGCAAGAGATTAAAGATGATTTTGTTCAGTACCTTCATCCACTCACATTGACTTCTGGAGCAGAAAATGACACATTTAGATTTATTTAGTTCAGATTCTGTTTTAAACCAAATCATACTTGCTGGTGTTATGAAACGCGAAGCAACAAGCCTCTGCTCCCATTCGTATTGTCCCATTCAAAGCTGGTTAAGCGCACGTAGGATATGTCATACTATCGTAACACTCTAAATTAATCATCGATTCACTCTGAAAGAGGTCTTTTGAAACACCACACTGATCGCCTTGCTAAGGTAGGATATCCTAAGCAACTGCTCGTGTCCGCATCTGAATCGATGCTCGCAAGTTAAAGCACAAACAAAACAACGAACTCCCAGAATCCACCAATGCATAATAAAAGACAACAGTTGTTGTCTTTTCTTAAGAAGATAGGCAACCGAACTCACGTAAGAGTTGCTTTTCGGCTACAGAAAAGCTTGGAAAATAGTGGAAACAAGTTGACGAGGAACTCACGTCACAAAATCTCGCCATGAAGCATTAGAATCATTTTGTTGCCTTCCAAGAAGGCATCATCTAGTCCGTTCCACTTTCGTGTGGAAAACAACACGTCGGTCAGACGGGCAGATGCCTGATCGAGAGCCTAATAGAGCACAATAACAATGTTCAGAACACAATCAAAGGGCATTTTGGTATCCACTGCCGAGGTTGTGAAAGCAAAAATTGCCAGCGATACTTCCAACAGAAAAAAGTTTTGAGTACACACCCAAAAACGCTAACTGGAGAAATTACTGGAGCCGCTCAAATCCCTCGGTTAAAGGACGCATGTGTCCATAGTCGCTCCTTAGCGTTGTCTGCCAAATAATTAGAATTTCTATCTGCAGGAAAGTAATGCTGTTTTACCATTTTTGCTTTTTTTAGTGTAGATGGACAAGTGTGCATCACCCCTATCTTTTGTTATTGTTATTAGGAGCTTGATCTATTTATTTCCACGTTCCAAGAAATAAACCTTCAGTTGCAAGTCAGCGCTTGTCTGATTTTTTCTATCTCCGTCCATGTGTATTTCTGCTGTTCTAGAAAACACTCGCACTTGTTAGGACTTTTTTTTGCTGGCGGCGCTCGGCTCGAAGCCATTTTTATTGATCTAGATGGAGTGGGGTACTTCGTGCGATGTTTTCTATGATCTTAAGCTCGACAAACTCGCTAACTTCGACAAGGCTGCGGTGCACATCGTATGTATCGCCTGAAATTGCCCCTTTTCCGGCAGTTCGCGCTTTTATTGCGTAAGCAATATTACGACATGTTTCGGATGCATAGCGGGAAGACGTGGAACCTGCTGCGGCACCTGCTCGACGAAACCAAGACCAAGTCGCACCAAAGGGACAGACTCGCCAAGCTCATACATCGGGTGGTCTCGGTACACGGCGCCGATGAAATCACCAGGCGCATCAATGACAAATACCTGCCCACTACACCCACCGAACAACACGCGCCGTACGGCGGCCTACCCAACGCGAAGCTCGATCGTGACATCGACGTCGAGGAGGTCCGCGCGGCCCTGCACGCCCTCAACAGCCGGTCGGCAGCTGGCCCGGACGTCGTCACGAACAAGGCGCTCAAGAACCTCGACGACGGCTCGATTGAGAACCTCGCAAAATACTTCAACAAGTGCTGGAGAGCGGGCGCGCTACCAAAGCAGTGGAAGACAGCCAAGACTATCCTGATACCCAAGCCGGGGAAGCCTCCGGACACGGACACCCTTCGGCCCATCTCGCTCACGTCCTGCGTGGGCAAGGTGCTGGAGCACGTCCTACTCAACAGGTGGCAAGACTACCTGGAACGAGAAGGGCTGTATCCGGCCACGGTGATCGGCTTCAGACAGCACCTCAGCACGCAGGACGCGATGCTGCAGCTCAAATACCAAATCATAGACAATGGCGGCAGCGCCCGCGACAACAAGGCAATCCTGGGTCTCGACCTATAGAACGCCTTTGATAATGTGAAACACTCGGCGATTCTGTCCCAAGTCTCTAAGCTCAACATGGGAGAAAGATCTTACAACTACATCAAGGACTTCCTCACGGACAGGACCGCCGAGCTACGAGCAGGTGACCTACAAACGCAAGAGAAGAAGCTCGGCAGCACCGGCACACCGCAGGGATCGGTCATTTCGCCGATGCTCTTCAACCTGGTAATGATCGGAGTGGCCGAGAAGCTCGCGGACATCGAAGACGTCAGGCACACCATCTACGCGGACGATATCACACTGTGGGTGACCGGCGGCAGCGACGCCCACATCGAGGGCGCTCTGCAAGCCGCCGTTGACGCGCTAGAAGACCACCTGGAAGGCACCGGCTTGAGATGTTCGCCGAGCAAATCGGAGCTCCTCATACTCCCACCTACCAACAATGGCAGATGCAAGACCAGACAACGCGAATGCGAAAAAATTAGAATCGTAACCAAATCCGGCAACGTGATCCCCGAGGTCAGCAAAATTAGGATCCTAGGCATGGTCATCGAAAAGCATGGAAGAAACTGCGAAACCATCGCCCGTCTCACGGAAAAAGCGGCCAGCGCTATGCGACTCCTCAAAAGAGTCACTTCCCGGAAGGCTGGCATGGGAGAGGAGAGCCTAATCAGGCTCGTCCAATCCATCATCAGCCACGTCGCGTACGTTGCAGCCTACCACAGATGGCTGCAACACGAACGCAACAAAATTAATGTAATCATCAGGAAAGCGTACAAGGCGGCGCTGGGCCGGTTCGAGTTCACGAGCACGACCCGCCTCTTACAACTCGGGATGCACAACACGCTCGAAGAAATAGCCGAAGCGCAACGGACCTCTCAACTGGAGCGGCTGTCCACGACCAAAGCCGGGAGGAAGATACTGGACGACCTGGGAATACGACACTCGAACGAGGCGGAGACGAAGCTCCCCGTCCCCGAAGAGGTCCGACGCCAGACCAGAATCGACCCCATACCTAAGAACATGAACCCCGAGTATAACAAGGGAAGAAGAGCGGCGAGGGCCAAGGTTCTCATCGACCTGCACGCCAACGACGAGCACGCGCGGTACGTGGACGCGGCCGAATACCAACGGAACGCCTTCGCAGCGGTCGTCATAGAGGCGTCGACCGGCGCTACGAGGACGGCAGCGAGCGTGAGAAGTGCCGGAGCGGAACAAGCGGAGGAGGTGGCCATCGCCCTGGCCATCGCCGACGCAGACTGTTACACGGTACTGAGTGACTCGAGACTGGCGGTGCGAAACTTCGCCAAAGGCCAAGTCTGCAGGGAGGCCGAGCGCGTACTACGAGCGACTAAACTGCAAGGCAGAAGAGTTAGAATAAAGTGGTTTCCGGTGCACGCGGGCGACGCATCGGAACGCAGTGCAAACCACAATGAGACGGCACACGCAGCGGCGCGAGCGCTAACCAACCGCGCCCCGGCAACACACCGTCCGACGTGGTTCGGAGCCAAGGACCGCATGACCGACTACAGCGAAATCACGAAGGCCTACCGCCTGGCTAGCAGGACTCTCCCACCCCCGCACCCGAGGCTGAGTCGAGCGGAGGCGGTACTACTGAGACAGCTCCAGACCGGATCGCTACCGATCCCGGGACTAATGCATCGCATGTACCCCGAGACCTACCCGACCGATACGTGTAGAGTCTGCCGGAGGGAGCCGGCAGATCACACGCACATCTTGTGGGACTGCATCAGAAATCCAAAGGAAGCAAGATCAGGAACAATCCCGCCGCGGCTGGAGGCAGCCGCGAAGAGCAACGGCCATGACCAACAGCTATGGGCCGTCCAGCAGGTCCTTGGGGCGCTCGAAAGGCAGGGACCCAGCGAGCCGGCAACGGCGAGCGGCGACCCGCGCCGAGTAACGGCAGCCTCGTAGACGACGTAGGCCCTCGTCGGGGCGCGCGAGCGCCCAACTGCAGGCACAAATAAAGTTTGCTCCAATCCAATCCAATCCAATCCAATCAGCCCTTCGCGTCGGGGCGGCGCGAGGCACGTTTGACCTTGAAGGGCAGCGCGAGGCACGGCGCACTACAGCTGTAGCCGCTCAACTGCCGAGTGGAGGAGCTGCCGTCGCTGCGCTCTCACTAGCTGTGGAGTGTGGAGAGGAGGCTGGAGAACGGGTGGGGGGGGGGATATGAAATGCGTTCGCTGGCTTGCCTGCTCCGTCGTTATGCCGCTTGATAAACAGAAAGGGTGGCTACGTCAGCTTGATGAAGCCAGGAAGGGACAACGGGTTCGGAGACAGATGAAGTACGCGAACAACGCATTGCTAAGCGGCACGCTCAAGACACTGCTAGACGGGCGCACCGCGCCTCTATAGAAACCCAATCGTCTGCAACCGGTGATGATCCTGAATGGAACGCTACGGATGCTTACGCAACCTACCAGGTTTAACCAAAGCTAAACCCCAGCAATTTTTTGTTTATTTGTTAGCAGTTTGTTTATTTACTCTGGTGCGTGTGTTTTGTGTATGTGCGGGGGCATGTGTGCGTTTGTCTGCGTTTGTGTGCGTTTGTGCGCGTTTGTGCGTGTGCGTGTGTTATCGATCCTATCTGGATCATATAGCTGCCTCGCAAACACAAGCGCTCGCTTCATATTACAGTCGTATGCTTCGAATTCGCATTCACGAAATATTTCTCCTGTTAAGTCGGTTAGACCCAGCTAATATTAACATTGTGATCTAAGCCTTTCTCAAGAGCCGCCGAAAATTCCGCTACGAGAACGCGATCTAACACGCGACTTTACGTATATATGAATACGGTCTAAGTGTGAAGCCCGATAGGAGCGCCTAGTCTTACCTGTTTTCTGCGCAGTACATTGAGAGGCACATATCCTGTGAGACATGCTGAAAAATATTCGAGAAGTACCACATGCATACATCTCTGCACATTTGCCTAATTTAAGAGAAAAACTTCAGAACGCAGATCATCGAGCAAGCACTAGCAAAAGTGAGGCGCCGACACACGAGGTCGCATTGTAACGCCTTTTAATCGAGTGTTGGCTCTCTTCGGTGAAGCAGGAGGCAGTTGACATACGTAGAAATCCCCGCGCCCATGTCAGATCTCAGTCAGCATGCAGGATTCATTGTCTGCGGTCGCATTACTGCGTGTTTACCCAACTCGCCATAATACTAGAGCACGGCGTGTCGTTTGATGAGCCAAGGACGGGCATTTTTTTCATTAAATGTGGTATGTAGTAGGTGCGTTAAAGTGCGGCTGCTGGTCGCATGCTATTGGGAATTTTCCCAAGATTCTCAAGAGCACGCAACGCATTGAAAGCCACACGCTTACAAAGTCGTTGTCTATGTGTACGCGTCCCAGCGCAGTCAGCTGTTTGTTTTGCATCTGTGTGTTAATTTCCAACGGATGTGAAAAATTGCATTCAATTGAAAAATAAGGTTGAAACAGTGCTTTAATTTTTTTATACTGTGTGATAGATCGGATCAAGATTGCACCTTGAAGATAAGTTCTTGATAGTGAAAGAAATTTGAGTGGATGGCACGGCCTTCTACCATTCAGCGCCGTGTGTGTCTACTCTCCGTTCTCGTCCTGTGTCCTTGCGCTGTTTTTATTACAAGATGTTTAACCAACTCGCCCAAACTGCCATTTTACTACACTTCTACCATTATCGGCCATTTATATTTCTTACCACGAAGGTACATTCATTAGATAATACTTTTTACATGGATATAAATCAGCCGCCGCGGTGACTTAGTGGTTATGGCATTGGGCTGCTGACACTAAGGACGTGGGTTTAAATCTCGTCCATGGCGGCCGCATTTAGATGAAGGCGAATATCCAGAGGCCCATGTGCTGCGAAAACCTTTGTTAAGGAACCAGAGGTGATTGAAAACTCTTGAGCAATATAATACGGCCTCTTTCATCGCCTGCTCTGGACGTTAAACCCCATTAAATATAAACCATGGATATAAATGTAAACTTCGGCTCTCTTCCTATGAATCTGCTTATCCAGCAGAAGGCTGCCTGGTCTTCTCTATTACCAAAGTTGACGCTCTGCCTACTTAATAGAATAAAAATAAATTAAATGTTTACACATGACATCGCATTCATCAAAAATACCTTTAGTCACTCAGGTGCAACCGCAGTGTACGTTCCTGTTTTGCCGTTATCCTTTTTTTGTGCACTGTATGTGCACACCGTAACAAGTTTCGCTGGATTTTTGGCACATGGAACTTAACATAGCCAACGAAATTTGAGTAAGTAAGCTGCCGTGGCAAAATAGAGGCATTACCATTGCAACCATGTGGAGAAAAGCGTGCACATACCAATAGTTCAGGTTGCCGGTCAGCAGCTGCTCCTAAAGCAAAGAAAGGTTACCGAAAATACTGTCACTCATTGCCTCAAAATGTGACAACGAAGATATAACAGAGAACTCTGATTGCTGTCTTAACTGCTTTCACTCGCCAACGCGAAGATTAACCAAGTTCCGCTCGTGAAGCGATGTAGAGGACGATCACACTTTCAACTAAAGGACCAAGTAATTTTTCATGCATCCGGAAAGGCTCCATAGCAGGTACTGTTTCGTGTTTGAAGTCATTCAGTGAAAACCTGCCGGTGCACAAGTGAAGAAAAAAGGGGCGCCTTTTTGAGGCTAGCCTGTGTGGCTTCGTATTTAGTGCAATGCATGGTGAGTGGAAATGCCGTTCCTAAGAAAACACTCACACGAAAAATATTGTAGACAGAAACTAGGCTGCGAGCGTGCTGTTTCATTAACTGGTTAAAAATTGCTCTCCTCGAGAGGTAATCGCAGTCGGATATAAAGTTACGCGTATGTTCTCAAATACATTGCGCTGGTAGTTTCTGTTGTTCTTGTATTTTGTCCATCAATTATGTCATATTCCTTAAGAGTTCCAAGAAATGCCAGAAATTAAGGCATACAAAACCCTATCCGCCTTCATCGGTTCTAAATTTAAATTAAGTGTTTCTTAAAACATGCATATTTGCTTTTCTGTGATATCTTGCAGGACGTTTAGAATGCAGGTCTTAGCACCCTTTTAAGTACCAGCTCTTCAGGCTGTTCTTCTGCTAATTTCTTCCGTGTCTTTTTTTTGCGCATTTCCCTTGCTTAAGCATCATCAACAGCTCTGACTGCTATCGCATTGCCAACACATAATAGAATTAGGTATCCCCGAGGTTTTTCTGGCTCGCGCTTTGGGACGAAATCCGCAGTTTTACTTGGTCCTTGAAGCACCTGTAACTTGGATGTTAATCAGCAGGGTTCAAATTGAATTGAGAACCATGCAGCGAATTATGGAAGAAAACATGAGAGGGCTAATGTTAAGACGCCACATCAGATTTTAATTTAGACCACGTAGGAATCTTTAACGTGCGCTAAGATCGCACTGCACACCGGTGTTTTTTGCGCTTCGCGTCCATCGAAACACAACCGCCACTAGCTTCTTGGCGACTGCATAGAAAATGGGTGGTTTGGTTTATGGTGTTTAACGTCTCAAAGCGACTCAGGCTATGAGAGACGCCGTAGTGGCGGGCTCCGGAAATTTCGACCACCTGAGGTTCCTTAACGTGCACTGATATCGCACTGTACACGGGCCTCTAGAATTTCTCCTCCAAAGAAATTCAACCGCCGCGGCCGGGATCAAACCTTCGTCTTCTGGCTCAGCAGCCGAGCACCATAACCACTGAGCCACCGCGGCGGTGCATAGAAAATCAAAGGCGGAAATAACGATGGCGTGAACAATGCAGTTGCCTTTGAAATAGCGCTCGTTGGGATTGGAACAAATGTGAAATTCGAAGGGATTCGTGAAAACTAGAAAGATGCACGTGCACCAACAGTGTCCTATGTCTGTGATGTGGCTGAAATCTTACGTGTAAATAACAAGGACACCCGACATTGTAGCCTTAAGGAGAGATGATACTAGGACTGATCAATGAAGGAAACTAAGGGATGTGCAACGCGTAAAGCACGCGAGAAAAGTACCGTTGGGTATGAAAAACGGTTGAGGTAAATAGTTTGGAAGCGACTGGCAGCGTGTGTTTTCATCTGTAGATGTAGGGGAGAAGAAGAAACTATTAGAGAAGCTCTACAGAAAGTAGCAGATGCCACTTAAGACGCCAAAGGAAGAAAGTAGTACACTGTTGCTCGAACATTACTGGACGGTTAAACATGAAATTTGAATTCGGCATTCGAAAAAACGCTTGAATTTTCTGGTTTAGGCTGGGTGTTGAGGGCTGGAAGTTACTGGCACAAATGACACGCTACATTCGTTGTTTGAAGTTGCGTTGTGCAATGCAATGAAACGAAAGGACATAATATAACGGAATCTCAGGCCCTGCAGCCCGGGTTAGGCGGCCGCCGAAGAAGTCCCAGGTGGTTTTTAACATGAAAAAACTGTCAGATTGAAGGGAATTGGACAGAATACATTTTAAATACGGGAGATGTCTCGTGGAAATAAAGATTAAACCCTGACTTGCTTGGTGTCGTGTTAGAGACGGCAAATATTCCCAGACAACCCGAAATGCGAGCAGTTTATTATTTCCATGGTACATTGTTGAGCAGCACAAGAATGTGAGAAAAAAATTTTTTCTTGGTCATCACTGCAGACGAATCGAGCTTGCGACTCACTGCGCCAAGTACAAGTAACCACAAAACCAGCAACAGACAGCATACAACGACAGGTATGCAATGCAAATGGCAGCGCTTTCCCTCAACATGCTTTTATGTGCCTCTTCTTAAGCGACGCAACTGCTCAGAGTGCAATTGGCAGAGCAAGCATGTCTTATGCAGAAGGTGCGGGGTCGCCACAGTTTCGGCGAAGAAGACGTGCGGAGTACGAAACAGGGAAAGGGCCATGGAGAAGGGAAGAGCCAACTCGACCGAGCCAAGAGAGGCGAGACCAGAGGCCAACGTGTGGAAGGTGAGATAGCCACTGGCAGGAAATATCTGTTGTGGATTCGCACAAAGGGGACCCCTCCCCAACTTCATTTCATTTTTTTTTTGTAGTAATTGCCAAGGTGTGCTTTGGGGGCGCTGAGGCTGTAATGAAAGCCTTGTTTAGACGATCTATAATAAGTGTTTTTAATCCGAAGGAACAAATGCTGTAAGTACTGTAAGGCATAAAGTATCAATAAAAAAGGCCTCTGCCTGCATAACTTGCATATAAGAGTCCCAACCATTAAATATATAAGGGCAGATGCAGTGAGAGCAAGACTTGAATATACGTGTCTGTCAGAAGTTGTTTGTTTCATCTGGATCGGTACAGATCGCCAAATTGTACTTCAGGTACCCCCAAAAATCTTAAGCGGTGCTCTCGGCATGTATAGTTGATACACTCGCTGCTTATTGAAGGCTTTACGAAAATACAATGAGCTCGCAAACGAAAACACGAACGAACGAATTTCAGAATAGGATAGGCTAAAGCAGCGACGTCTATGGGCTACGAGGTGCCGTCAAACTCGCACTGTGTCCAAAAATCAGCGCACGACGGGAGCCCACACCTCTCGGCCACAGTCATTTGCCATGAGGGAATCACGCTGATTTGGCGAGGGCCACTCATTCTGCAGTCGGTGGGATTTCAGCCGTTGAGGCCAATGACATGAGCGATGCGAAGCTGTTCTCCCGGAAGGCGCTCCACAGCCAATCACGCATGCATCAATGTACTCCTAACTAATCTTGTATTAAGTGCAAAGTAGACATCGGCTCCTGCCGCAGGTTGTTGTTGCAGCGCACAGGAAAGCCTAACTTGATATATCCTTTCGACTGGAATCGGTTGCTAGCTCAAAACCACAGCACAGGCAGAAACGAAGTTGACGGGAGAGAGCGCTTAAACCAAGAGCATTATTGCACCAACTAGCCTGCAAACACACTCTCGTATCTTTTCGATCCTCGCCTCACGTTCCTAAGCGCTTTTTCGGGCATGCCATTGTCTGGCGTCTTTCCGCATGTGTCGGAGACGCGATTGCTTCCCAGCCTACACTCCTAGTCTGCATGGTTTCACGATGGATCCACTGAGGTGTGGATGTTTGTTGCAAAATCGTTCCATTTATTTAACCTGAACTGTCATTCACATATTATTGAAATATTCTGAACTGCATTTTCTAAGATGTTTGGGAGAACAGTGCCCTGCGTATTTTTATATGTAAGTGCGTATCGCATATTTATATGTGCAGTGGATACAACTTCCGTTGTATCCACTGTATCCACTAAGAGGAAGGCCGCTGTGGTGAACTCTACTGGCTATGGTTTATTTTCTTTTAGCAACAGTTTCCTTTGCACTTCCTGAAACCTTATTCCAAGTGCTTTAGGAAAAATGTATATAGAAGATAACTCTGCACTAGTATTGGGCAAAGAACATAATACACGCAAGTAGCAACAGGCGGATAAATTTCGAAAATACACTTAACCTGCTGCAGTTCTGTTCCATTGAGACTCTTCTACGGCTTGTGGGGCTCTTAGAATTCAATTGAGGTATAAATGTTGCTTAAGATTATCCGGTAAATTCAAGAAAATATAATTCTTCTATTATTTCTGAGTGCTATATTCTGTCGACAGTCAACGTCGAAAGCCACTTTTTAAAATAGCAAAAAAATCAACCTCCAATCAGAGAGCTGAGTTTTGGACAAAAGAAAACAGAAAAGTCGCCTGAAATGCACCAACCCACCTCTTGGAACCTTTTTTTGGATGATGTGTGTATAGGCAACTCCCAGAGAGTCAGGAAAAACTGTTAAAGATTGTAACACAAAAGATATCTCGCGACCACCCAGGAAACGCAATATGTGTTTTAAAAAACAGACACTAAGAGGTCTCGTTTAAAACTTCGGTGCCTTGAGCATCTCAACGACATAATTTAATGAGCCATTCCTGGAGACACTTAACCATTTTAAAAGCTTCTAGGCCATATCTTCTTTCAATATACCGCACAAAGTTTTACTCCACTTTTCAATGTGTAAAACCTGCTCCCACGGTGTACTAGTTTTAGGGAACAGGAACAAAGAGCTCTTTCGTGAATACATTTTGGCCATTATTCAGCGAAATTGAGGAGGTTTGTTTCAGACCTCTCCTGAACAGTGGAGTCTATTTCTTTGCAGAGTTTCATTACTAGCCTGACACTCAGTGCGGAATCTTCAGGAGAATTACATTATCGAGAGGTCTAGAGACTTTAATGTTTCATGGCATCCATATGCCTCCGCTAGGCGCCAGACGTCTTGATAGCGTAAAAGCCTGGACACGAGAGATCTACGGAAGCGGAAGCGTGCTGCCGATGTGGTCCCTCATATAGTTTCTTTGCAATATGCTTGTGAACTGCCGCTTCAGAATGTTCTCACATGTATGCTGTTTACAGTCTAGCTACAACAAGGTTTGAGAAGTTACCTAAACTGCCGTGGTTTGAACGTTTTTGAGGATATCTGGCAATCAGCGTAAAGTGTCACGAGAATAAGGAGCATGCAAGTATGTTACGTAACCAGCTTTTGGCTGTAAAGGATGTCGGAGACACTACGTAACCGTAATATAGCACGTGCATAATAAAACTCTCGTTATTTAACCTGAGAACTTGTACACAAGGTTAGGGCAGTAGACGCCTTCGTATTAGATCTGTACAGCCGGCCATATCTTTAGATAGCTTGCGGAACAGCCGCTTTTTCTTCGCTCCTGTGCTTTACAACGTAGCACGGGCATCGCATGGTCTTAGTGAGCTTAAGCACGGGCTTAGTGAGCATGTGCTTAGATTTGAGAGTTTCTCAAGTTTGCAGTGTCATAAGTTGCAAGAGCACGGAAAGCACAGCCGTGACGTACGCCAGCTAAAGATTTCGCCGGATGTACATAACGGTAGCAACGGCTGATACGCTGAAGGCGCAGCACTCACGCCTTGTCTATTCTGTTCAATACGGGTTCTTTTCACTTGAGAACTGCGACGTTATTTTGAATTGTACTTGTTTAGCCATGTTATAGATGCAGTCAAGAGTTCAGAGAGTAATCAGAGGGTACGGGCACAAACGAGCTTCGCCTAGTGCGTGCCTTCAGTGTTCTTCGAAAGGTCCGGCACTCCTACCAGAATGTCCGGATCAAAAAATATTTCAACCCCTTAAAACCTTATCACGATTGCAATTTAAATGTCTCCATAAACACACTGCTTATTGCAGTGCAACATATGAAACTCTGAATGCAATAAAACGTCATATCGATATTTGTGGTATATATTTCATACAGGATAGGTGTCGCTCAAATTCGTTTTGAAGCACTGTGCGTTCAAGGAAATAAAAGCAGTTAGCGTTGTCAGAAAAGGAATTTGGGGTAAGCTTTCACCCTTCATCTGATGGTTTCAGCTTACTGCTAAATGATTAGTGCATCTTCAGAAAAGTAACTTCTTCGGTGAAAATCGTGCTCAACGTCATTTCTAACCGCACAATATCATTGTGGTGCTCGAAGAAGAATATTTAGAGGAAGAAGGGGTCAAAGTTGTAAGGTTTAATGCGGCTGCAGATTAATTTAGAACACCTGGGGCTCTTCAAAAGCGCTGAAATTTGACCGCACCCAAGCATTGTTTTATTTATGCTTCAAGAAAGCACAGCCGACGCGGCTGATATCGAACCCGCGATCTTGGGGTCTGGAGCTGAACGCCAACGCCATTGAGCCACGACGGTGGTTGGACCGGGTAGGGTTTAGAATTTAATTTAATGGTAGGTGTTTCTTTATTGCTAATTATAGACCTCCGATATTCCCAACCATTTTAAATGCTGAATACTGACTAAATTGCAGGTAACACGACATAGCAGTGCCACTATTGCATCCTGGCTTAGGTTATTTTGCTCGAACACCATGCTAAAATCTGCTCCTTGCAGGTATTTCTAGCAATGTTGCTTGCCAGAATAACCCGTATATGTGTATGGTTTAAAACTGAGAATGCCTTGTTCTCGAACCATATGTAAACAATTCGCAATCTTTGTTTCTCCTCAGATCCCAATGAAAGTCAGTAGTCACTTCTATTTTCTGTTCAGCGTTTCATTCTGCTTTATGATCCGTTTTATTCGCCATTCAAATTCTACAACTTCATGGTACTTAAGAGCCAGATGGCGCACAAAGAGTCTTCATTTTCTCTCTTTAAAAGTATTTCGAGCACTGTTTCTCGAAAAGTATCCTATGTTTTTCTGTGGGTGTAGTATATTCACGGTGTTCGCGTCAAATAGTGCGAATATTTTTTTATGTTTTCAGGTACGTCCGCAAGTAAGTGATTTTGATTTTATTGTTTAAACGGCGCATTCCGCTTTATGAGTAAGCTGATTCCCAATTTTTTAGCGGCACAGCTTAACTTTACTGAACAACAAAAGGAGATAATCAATATACGCATCTACATATACGAGGTGTTTCTGCGAAGGCGAACCAATTTTGTTTTAAGATGGGATCGTCATTCATGAAGGCGGTTTCTGCGGCACAATAACACCTGCGTTGACGGACCTCAGGAAACATGTAAACAGTGTTCACTCGTTTACCGCCTAACTAATTTCTGAAAATTAGTTTTAACTGTATCAGTCTACAGGTTGAAAATATTGGAGATTTGTAGCCGGTCGTTGGGAATATTCACAACAGTTTATCGAATTTCGAAAACGCCATTACCTTCGCCGCTGTGGCTCGACAATATTTGGCCGTGTCGTCAGAAAATACGTCTGCTTTCGAAAGCATGCAGGCAAAGCAACCCCTCCAGTTCACGTAACTAGTCGAGAAAGCGATATTTTGTGGAGCCGCAGTGACTACGCAAGCCGTCTTTTCGCAATTCTAAAAAAGGACTAATATGGCTATTACACACAACCGGCTACAAGTCTCTAATTACAACCACTACCTTAATTGTTTTTGTTAAACAGGTATTTTTGAGAAATTAGTTAAGCTGCTAAGGATTAAACATTTTTGGACCGGTCTCATTCCAATAACAGGTTTTAGCAACACAAGAAATAGTCTTGTGTCTGTACCTACTCACGATGGCGCCAAACGACACCGAGAAGTGAGTTTTGACGTTGCAGGGCCAAGTTGCAGCAAGTGCCCCTCCTGAGCTGTTTTAATAAATAGCAGGAGCAATGGCCCAGCAGCCAAAAATTGTCAAGTAATCTAGAATTGTGGCTAAATACT
The DNA here is from genome assembly GCF_055824585.1 of Amblyomma mixtum. NCBI lineage: Eukaryota > Metazoa > Arthropoda > Arachnida > Ixodida > Ixodidae > Amblyomma > Amblyomma mixtum. The sequence goes on along the minus strand of NC_143014.1, from coordinate 346,055,310 downwards.
CACGGTGGATGCAGAACCACGTTCAAATTTCTTCGCCTTCCGTTTTTCCCTTCTTTGAAATAAGGGAGTAATTACTCAATGCTATCCTCCTCAAGCGCTGCCATCCGGTGAACTTGTGAATGCTTGAAACACAGGTGAAGAGATTATTTCTATCACCATCATCGTTAGTAGTAAGACTCAATTATTTCCTGCACGTTCTCATTCGCTTTTTTAGGAGACGGCAGACATCTGGTCAGGGAAGCGGTGAGTCCTTGTTTCGGTTTACTCTCGTACTGGTTCAGCCTTCGCGGCTCTACTTTGCGGTCTTGGCTTGCCTAGGCTTGCGCTGACCTGTTTGCAGTTAGGCAAGAAGTTTACGAGGGGACCACGCTGCAGAGACCTTTGCAAACCCAAGTGAGCCTTAGGAGCTTCCTTCGCTATTGCATCTCCGCCAGATTCAGTGGATGCACTAATCGCGGCAGCACAATTAGCTCAGCGGAGAATTTTATTCCAACGAGCGTCGCTATAGATATACAGTGGGTCTCTTCAGTTATCCACCTCTAGTACTTGCAGTGTCTGCGCAGAATAATTTCATTTTTCTCGAGCCGTTTCGGGCTGCCCGAAGGCAGCCAGATTACTAGGCCTGATGCTTGAGCGAGTTGGGATACCATTCGCAAGAAGAACAGCGTGAAATAGACAAGGACGGAAGGAAGACACGTACACACCGGCGCTTACTTTCCACTAAAAGTGTATTGCTTGGAACGTGGAAATAAACAGATCAGGCTCCAAGGAACAATAAAAAGTTCAGGGGGCACTTTGTCTGTCTAAAGTGCATAGAGGCGAAAGCGTTTTCCGCACCACTTTGACTGCTTCTGTGGCACTGGTGGCGTCACATATAATTGAATACTAATTACTAAGTGGTGACCGATCACAAATTAATGGTTAATTACTGATTAATCCCTGAATACTAATTAACTGCCAATTAATGACGCTTAAGCTTCGCCCTTAGGAGGGGAACGCGACAGCGTGTTGTTGCGCTGCCAGGGAGTCCACGGAACGCCACCACCCGTTCGGCGCGATGCCTTGCCCTTTGAACGCAACGCTTTTTGAGGAAAGGAAATGGCGCAGTAATTCTCTGTAATCTCGGTGGACACCTGAGCCGCACCGTAGAGGAATGGAGAAAGTGGGAGTGAAAGAAGAAAGAGGGGCCGTAATGAAGAAAATGAAAATTGTATTTGAGGAAAGGAAATTACGCAGTAACTGTCTCACATATCTCGGTGGACACCCGTCAAAATTCATGGGGGGCACTTTTTTTACCTAAAGTGCGGTCACTGATGTGTGGTTACCATGTTAAGCTTCGCCTCTAAGAGTGGAACGCGACAGCGTCTTGCAACGCTGCCAGGCAGTCCATAGAACGCCATCGCCCGTTCGGTTCTACGCCTCGCTCGTCGGTAAATTGGTTTTTGAGGAAAGGAAATGTATCTGTCTCTCATATCTTGGTGGACACCTAAACCTCGCGGGAAGGGAAGGGAGGAGGATGGGAGTGAGCGAAGACACCGTATTTACTAGAGGCGCCTTTGCTCATTCCAAACCATCGAGCTGGCATGGCGGAGTGGATAGCATGCTCGTCTCGCACACCGAAGACCGGGGTTCGATTCCCGAGCTCGACCAATTTTCTACTCGGTTTTATTTATTTATATGGCCTGACTAGAAAAGTTTTTTTGGCTAATTGGGTAATTAGGCAATTAACTAACCTCAGTCCCACTTTCTTGAAGCATCACTATATGATCCCTTCAATTGGTTGCATGGCTAGTAGCCGAAGTACAATTGGCCCCATTTGAAATTGGCGCACTGTGACGTCACGACCGTTTCGACCAACTGAAAAGCGTGACATTTCTGTCGACAACTGATGCTTACAATGATGAGACATTAAAGGCTTTCGCCTTAAAAAATATCGAGGTAATACACTCTTGTGCATGCACACGAAAAAGTCAAAATGATACAGCAGCATTACTTCCCTGCACATAAGCAAACAAGCGAAGGGTAATGAGGGCTCGTTATAAATATGAAAGAAGCCAACAGCCACAGAAACCAAGGGGCACAGGGGATATTTAATTTATTTATTTATTTTGTGGATTTTAGAATTCTAAAATCCACAAAATAAATAAATAAATTAAATATCCCCTGTGCCCCTTGGTTTCTGTGGCTGTTGGCTTCTTTCACATTCCCTGCAGATAGAAATTCTAATTATTTGACTGACAACGCTAAGGAGGGACTGCCGACACAAGCGTCCTCTATCCGGGCGATTTGAGCGGCTAAATTATTTCTCGAGTTAGCGTGTTTTTTTTTGTCTACTCAACACTTTTGTTTGTTGGAAGTATGACTGCCAAGTTTTGCTTTCACAATCTCGGCAGTGGATACCCAGTTTCTTTTTAACAGTATTCTGTACATCGTTAATGTGTTCTCTCAGGCGCTCCATCAGGCACCTGGCAGTCTAGCCGACGTACTGTTTTCCGTGCAAAAGGGGACTGGAGTAGATGGCGCCTTCTTTGCATGCAAGAATTGTTAACACTGTTATCGTGTTCTCTCAGGCGTTTGTTCAGGCTTATGACCGTCTGGCCGACATACTGTTTTCCGCACGACAGGCGAATGGAGTACATGACTCCGTCTTGGTATGCAACAAAATGATTCTCATGCTTTAGAGTTTTGAAGCTATCCAGCAAGAGATTCAAGATGGTTTTGTTCAGTACCTTCATCCACTCACGTTGACTTCTGAACTTGAAAATGACACGTTTAGATTTATTTAGTTCAGATTCAGTTTTAAGCCAAATCATACTTGCTGGTGTTATGGAACGCGAAGCAACAAGCCTGTGCTTCCATCCTCGTTGTCCCATTCAAGCTGGTTAAGCGCACGTAGGATATGTCATCCTTTAGTAACGCTCTAAATAAATCTTGGATTCACTCTGAACAAGGTATTTTTAAGCACCACACTGATCGCCATGTTAAGGCAGGATATCCTAAGCAACTGCTCGTGTCCGTATCTCAATCGATGCTCGCAAGTTAAAGCACAAACAAAACAACGAACTCACAGAATCCACCAATGCAAAAGAAAGACAACAGTTGTTGTCTTTTCTTAAGAATATAGGCAACGGAACTCACGTCAGAGTTGCTTTTCGGCTACAGAACAGCTTGGAAAATAGTGGAAACAAGTTGACGAGGAACTCACATCACAAAATCTCACTAAAAAACATTAGAATCATTTTGTTGCCTGCCAAGAACGCATCAATCTAATCCGTTCCACTTTCGTGTGTGAAACAACACGTCGGTCAGACGGGCAGATGCCTGAACGAGAGCCTGATGGAACACAATAACAATGTTCAGAATGCAATCAAAGAGCATTTTGGTATCCACTGCCGAGGTTGTGAAAGCAAAACTTGCCAGCGATACATCCAAAAGAAAAAAGTTTTGAGGACACACCCAAAAACGCTAACTGGAGAAATTATTGGAGCCGCTCGAATCCCCCGGTTAAAGGACGCATGTGTCCATAGTCGCTCCTTAGCGTTGTCTACCAAATAATTAGAATTTCTATCTGCAGGAAAGTAATGCTCTTTTACCATTCTTGCTTTTTTTAGTGCAGATGGACAAGTGTGCATCACCCCTATCTTTTGTTATTCTTATTTGGAGCCTGATCTATTTATTTCCACGTTCCAAGAAATAAACCTTCAGTTGCAAGTCAGCGCCTGTCTGATTTTATCTATCTCCGTCCATGTCTATTTCTGCTGTTGTAGAAAACAGTCGCTCTTGTTAGGACGTTTTTGTGCTGACAGCGCTCGGCTCGAAGCCATTTTTATTGGTCTATAAGGACTGGGGTACTTCGGGCGAAGTTTTCTATGATCTTAAGCTCGACAAACTCGCTAACTTCGACAAGGCTGCGGTGCACATCGTATGTATCACCTGCAATTGCACCTTTTCAGACAGTTCTCACTTTTGTTGCGTAAGCAATATTACGACATGCTTCAGCTCTTCGCGTCGGGGCGGCGCGAGGCACGTTTCACCTTGAAAGGCAGCGCGAGGCACGGCGCACTACAGCTGTAGCCGCGCCGCTGCCGAGTGGAGGCGCTGCCGTCGCTGCGCTCTCGTTAGCTGTCGAGTGTGGAGAGGAAGCTGGAGAAAAGGGGGCGGAGGGGTGAGTATGAAATGCGTTCGCTGGCTTGCCGGCTCCATCGTTATGCCGCTTGATAAACAGAAAGAGCGGCTACGTCGGCGTGATGAAGCCAGGAAGCGACAACGGGTACGGAGACAAATGCAGAACGCGAACAGCGCATTGCTAACCGGCGCGCTCAAGACACTGCTAGACGGTCGCAACGCGCCTCTATCGAAACCGAATTGTCTACAAACGGTGATGATCCCGAATGGAACGATATGGATGCTTACGGAACCTACCAGATTTAACCAAAGCTAAACCCCAGCAATTTTGTTTGTTTATTTGTTAGCTGGTTGTTTATTTACTCTGCTGCGCGTGTTTGTGTAGTTGCGGCAGCGTGTGTGCGTTTGTCTGCGTTTGTGTGCGTTTGTGCGCGCGCGTGTGTTATCGATCGTATATGGATCACATAGCTGCCTCGCAAACACAAGCGCTCGCTTCGTATTACAGTCGTATGCTTCGAATTAGGATTCACAAAATATTTCTGTGTAAAGTCGGTTAGACCCAGCTAATATTAACATTGTGATCTAGGCCTTTCTCAAGAGCCGCCGAAAATTCCGCTACGAGAACGCGATCTAACACGCGACTTTACGTATATATGAATACGGTCTAAGTGTGAAGCCCGATAGGAGCGCCTAGTCTTACCTGTTTTCTGCGCAGTACATTGAGAGGCACATATCCTGTGAGACATGCTGAACAATATTCGAGAAGTACCACATGCATACATCTCTGCACATTTGCCTAATTTAAGAGAAAAACTTTAGAACGCAGATCATCGAGCTAGCAGTAGCAAAAGTGAGGCGCCGACACACGAGGCCGCATTGTAACGCCTTTTAATCGAGTGTTGGCTCTCTTCGGTGAACCAGGAGGCTGTTGACGTACGTAGAAATCCCCGCGTCCACGTCAGATCTCAGTCACCATGCCGGATTCATTGTCTGCGGTCGCATTACTGCGTGTTTACCCAACTCGCGATAATACGAGAGCACGGCGTGTCGTTTGATAAGCCAAGCACGGGCATTTTTTTCATTAAATGTGGTATGTAGTAGGTGCGTTAAAAACGCGGCTGCTGGTCGCATGCTATTGGGAATTTTCCCAAGATTCTCAAGAGCACGCAACGCATTGAAAGCCACACGCTTACAAAGTCGTTGTCTATGTGTACGCGTCCCAGCGCAGTCAGCTGTTTGTTTTGCATCTGTGTGTTAATTTCCAACAGATGTGAACAATTGCATTCAATTAAAAAATAAGGTTGAAACAGTGCTTTAATTTTTTCATACTGTGTGACAGATCGGAACAAGATTGCACCTTGAAGATAAGTTCTTGATAGTGAAAAAAAATTTGAGAGGATGGCATGACCTTCCACCATTATCGGCCATTTATATTTCTTACCACGAAGGTACATTCATTAGATAATACTTTTTACATGGATATAAATCAGCCGCCACGGTGACTTAGTGGTTATGGCATTGAGGTGCTGACACTAAGGACGTGGGTTTAAATCTCGTCCACGGCGGCCGCATTTAGATGAAGGAGAACATCCACAGACCCATGTACTGCGAGAAACTTTGTTAAGGAATCAGAGGTGATTAAAAACTCTTGAGCAATATAATACGGCCTCTTTCATCGCCTGCTCTGAGACGTTAAACCCCACTAAATATAAACCATGGATATAAATCTAAACTTCGGCTCTCTTCCTATGAATCTGCTTATCCAGCAGAAGGCTGCCTGGTCTTCTTTATTACCAAAGTTGACGCCCTGCCTACTTAATACAATAAAAATAAATTTAAAATATTTACACATGACATCGCATTCATCAAGAATACCTTTAGTCACTCAGGTGCAACCGCAGTGTACGTTCCTGTTTTGCCGTTATCCTTTTTTTGTTCACTGTATGTGCAGAGAATAACATGTTTCGCTGGATTTTTGGTACATGGAACTTAAGATAGTCAACGAAATTTGAGCAAGCAAGCTGCCGTGCAAATAGAGGCATTACCATTGCAACCATGTGGAGAAAAGCGTGCACACAGGAGTAGTTCAGGTTGCCGGTCAGCAGCTGCTCCTTAAGCAAAGAAAGGTTACCGAAAATACTGTCACTCATTGCCTCAAAATGTGACAACGAAGGTATAACAGAAAACTCTGATTGCTGTCTTAACTGCTTTCACTCGCCAGCGCGAAGATTAACCAAGTTCCGCTCGTGAAGCGATGTAGAGGACGATCACACTTTCAACTAAAGGACCAAGTAATTTTTCATGCATCCGGAAAGGCTCTATAGCAGGTACTATTTCGTGTTTGAAGTCGTTCAGTGCAAACCTGCCGGCGCACAAGAAAAAAGGGGCGCCTTTTTGAGGCTAGCCTGTGTGTATTCCTATTTAGTGCGATGCATGGGGAGCGGAAATGCGGTTCCTAAGAAAACACTGACATAAAAACTATTGTAGACAGAAACTAGGCTGCGAGCGTGCTGTGACATTAACTCGTTAAAAATTGCTCTCCTCGAGAGGTAATCGCAGTCGGATATAAATTTACGCGTATGTTCTCAAACACATTGCGCTGGTAGTTTCTGTTGGTTTTCTTGTATTTTGTCCATCAATTATGTCATATTCCATAAGAGTTCCAAGAAATGCCAGAAATTAAGGCATACACAACCCTATCCGCCTTCATCGGTTTTAAATTTATATAAAGTGTGTCTTAAAACATGCATATTTGCTTTTCTATGATATTGTTACGTGGCCCGAAGTCTATGTCGGCACAAGGACGACCGGAGCACAGGGTTCAGATCACAGCTAGCCCCGAGCGGCAAGCGCGCACACACCGGGCACTTCCCTTGCGTCGTCTTCACGGAGATTATCCGTTGCATGGCCCCCCGGTCGGAAAAGCACCGTCTCGGTGCTCATCACGGCAGTGAGGGGGACTGCAAGACGTAGGGCTTGAGGCGAGAGACGTGCACAACATCGGTCTGATGCTGAGAGGACGTGGCACCGGGGAAGGCCGGAGCGATCTCGTAGGTGACTGCGGTGACTTGGCGCAGGACACGGTACGGGCCGATGTAGCGGGACAGAAGTTTTTCAGAGAGCCCCACGCGGCGAGATGGCGACCAAAGCAAGACGAGGGAGCCAGGGGTGAAGGAGACTACACGGTGACGGCGGTTGTAGAATTCCTGCTGAGAGGTCTGGGAAGCGAGGAGCCGGGAGCGTGCGAGTTGGCGAGCGTGGTCAGCTCGGGTAATGGCGACGTGGGCGTAAGCAGACGGCGGAGCAGTAGCAGTGGGAAGCAGCGTGTCCAGAGGCAGCAGGGGCTCGCGGCCATACAAAAGATAAAAAGGGGAGTAACCGGCAGTGTCATGGCGGGAGGAGTTGTAGGCGAAGGTCACATAGGGGAGAGCGGTATCCCAGTCGCGATGGTCGGGAGAAACGTACATAGCCAGCATATCGGTGAGAGTGCGATTGAAGCGTTCTGTGAGGCCGTTCGTCTGCGGGTGGTAGGCGGTGGTGAGCTTATGTTTCGTAGAGCACGATCGAAGAATGTCAGCTACAACTCTGGACAGAAAGCAGCGGCCTCGGTCGGTCAGAAGTTGACGGGGAGCTCCATGATGTAGGATAAGGTCGGTCAAAAGAAAGCCGGCAACATCAGTAGCCGTACTGGTGGGCAGTGCGCGTGTGATCGCGTAACGTGTAGCGTAGTCTGTGGCAACAGCTATCCATTTGTTGCCCGAGGCGGATTCCGGAAATGGTCCCAAAAGGTCTAAGCCGACGCGATGGAAAGGTTCGGGTGGGACGTCAATGGGCTGAAGCAGACCGGCTGACAGAGTGGTGGGGCGTTTCCGGCGCTGGCACTCATCGCAGGCAGCAACATAGCGGCGTACGCAGCGGTAGAGGCGCGGCCAAAAGAATCGACGACGCACGCGGTCGTAAGTACGGGAGACACCCAAGTGACCAGCAGTGGGAAGATCATGCAGCTCTTGGAGGACAGCAGTGCGAAGGTGCTCGGGGACAACGAGAAGGAGGTCTGGGCCATCCTGGCTAAGGCTCCTGCGGTATAAAACTCCATCAAGGAGCACAAAGCGGCGCATCGGAGGGTCGAATGGGGCGGTGTTGAGGCGGTCGATAATGGAGCGCAGCTCGGCATCGCGGCGCTGTTCTTCGGCCATGTTAGCGAGGACAGAGAGGGAGCACAGAGCATCCACGCTGTCAGTGCCAAGATTGTCACACGGGCCAACGGGGTAACGGGAAAGGCAGTCGGCATCGGCGTGCAAGCGGCCAGACTTGTAGAGTACAGAGTAATGGTACTGCTGCAGGCTCAGTGCCCAACGACCAAGCCGTCCTGTAGGGTCTTTCAAGGAAGAGAGCCAGCACAACGCATGGTGGTCAGTGACAACTGTAAAGGGGCGGCCGTATAAATATGGGCGAAATTTCCCAACAGCCCAGACAAGAGCTAAGCACTCGCGTTCGGTAATTGAGTAATTCCGCTCCGGGGCAGAGAGGAGACGGCTGGCGTACGCGATCACACGGTGCTCTCCGGATTGTCTCTGTGAGAGGATAGCGCCGATGCCGTAGCCACTGGCGTCGGTGCGAACTTCAGTGGGAGCGGTCACATCGAAGTGGCCGAGAACTGGCGCGGTAGTAAGCTTCGATATCAGGTTGGAAAACGCTTGTGCCTGGTCGGGTCCCCAGATGAAGGTGGTGTCTTTCTTCAGAAGGTTGGTTAGGGGGCGGGCGATGTCGGCGAAGCCTTGAACGAATCGACGAAAGTAGGAGCAGAGCCCCAAGAAGCTTCGGACGTCGTTAGAAGAACGTGGCTGGGGAAAGTCTTTGACGGCTCGGATCTTCTCAGGATCAGGGTGGACCCCCGTATTGTCGACGACATGACCCAAGATGGTGAGCTGGCGGCGCGCGAAACGGCACTTAGACGAGTTGAGCTGCAGGCCGGCATGACGAAAGAGGGAAAGGATCTGGGAAAGGTCAGTGATATGAGTGGAAAACGTGGGCGAAAAGACAATGACGTCATCGAGGTAGCACAGGCAGGTGGACCACTTAAAGCCGTGCAAAAGGGCATCCATCATGCGCTCGAATGTGGCTGGCGCGTTGCATAATCCGAAAGGCATAACTTTGAATTGGTAAAGCCCATCAGGTGTCACGAAGGCGGTCTTTTCACGGTCCTGGTCGTCGACAGCAATTTGCCAGTAACCGGAGCGAAGATCTATGGATGAGAAAAATTTGGCACCATGAAGGCAGTCAAGGGCGTCATCGATACGCGGCAAGGGGTACACGTCCTTTTTGGTGATCTTATTCAAGTACCGATAATCAATGCAAAAACGCCAGGAGCCATCCTTTTTCTTCACAAGTACGACGGGTGAGGCCCAGGGACTGTGCGAGGGTTCAATAATGTTTTTCGCGAGCATTTTAGTAACTTCCGCATTGATAACTTGACGCTCGGCGTGAGAGACTCGATACGGGCGGCGGCGGATGGGAGGGGCATCGCCGGTTTCAATGCGGTGCCTGACGGCGAGAGTTTGGCCCAGCGTCGTGTTGTTGACATCAAAAATATCCGAAAAAGATTCGAGAAGGGCACGAAGCTGGGCAGTTTGGTCGGGACTGAGGTCGGTGGCCATCATCGTCGTGAAGGCGTCGGGCGACTGAGGAGACTGCCGGCGCGGGGTAGCAGTGTCGTGAACAGGGGTGTTGGCCAACTGAGCGACGTGGCAAGGAGCGAGAGGAGATAGTGTAGCCACGCAGATGCCGGACGGGAGCACTTGAGAAGAGACGCCGAAGTTGAGGAAAGGCAGAGAAAGGGCGTTAGCTTGGATGGTGGCGATGGTATGAGGTAGGGCAACGTTACGGGTCAGCAGGAGGTCAAGGTTGGGCGTAACGAGATATTCGCCATCAGGAACTGGGCGAGAAGGGGTCAGTGGAACGAAAGAGGCGGTTCGGGATGACAGACGAGCATAATCGGTACTGTACAGTCGCAGTGATATATCGACGGGTTCTGAATCCAGCAGTGGAAGTTCGAGGTGTAGGACGCCATCCGAGCAGTCAATGAGGGCGGAATGGTCAGTCAGAAAATCCAAGCCAAGAATGAGGTCATGGGCACAGGTGGTCAGCACGGTGAATTGAACCGGTATACTGTGGCCGCCAATGGTAACGCGCGCGGTACACGTACCGTCGACAGCAGGCGTGCCACCATCCGCGACACGCACACGGGACATTGCAGGCGTGAGGACTTTGCGTAGGCGACGGCGGAGGGCAGCACTCATCACTGATATTTGAGCACCGGTGTCAATCAGGGCGCGCACAGGAACACGGTCGATAAAGACGTCCAGGAGATTTGGTCGAGAGGTTGAGAGAGGATTTGTGGTCCGGGTCGTTGATGCAGCGTCACCTCCGGGAGCTGCATCATGTAGTTTTCCAAATGGGAGCGGCTGGTTGAAGGCGACTGTGGGGAGCGAGAGCGGCGGCCCTGCGGCGACGGAGAGCGGGAGAATCGGCGTGGAGGGGAAACGGCTGCTTCAGATGGTTCGGACGGGGCTCGGGGCGAGAAGGTGCGGGTCGAGGTAGAACTATAGAAGGAGGGGCAGACGTTGCGGGCTGGTGAAGACCATGGACTGCGGCAATGTCGGGCGTTTAGAATGCAGGTCTTAAGCACCCTATTAGGTACCACCTCTTAAGGCTGTTCTTCTGCTCATTTCGTCCGTGTCGTTTTTTTGTGCATTTCCCTTGCTTAAGCATCATCAACAGCTTCACTGCTATCACATTGCCAACACATAATAGAATTAGGTGTCCCCGAGGCTTTTCTGGCTCGCGCTTTGGGACGAAACCCGCAGTTTTACTTGGATGCGGCTACCCCCTCATGCAAGGCGCGGGAAATAAAGTATGATTCGTGCTTCTAGCACCCGGAACTTGGATGTTAATCAGCAGGGTTCAAATTGAATTGAGAACCGTGCAGCGAATTATGCAAGAGAACATGAGAGGGCTAATGTTAAGAGGCCACATAAGATTTTAATTTAGACAACGTAGGATTCTTTAACGTGCGCTAAGATCGCACTGCACACCGGTGTTCTTTACGCTTCGCGTCCTTCGAAACACAACCGCCACTAGCTCCTTGGCGACTGCATAGAAAATGGGTGGTTTGGTTTTTGGGGTTTAACGTCCCAAAGCGACTCAGGCTATGATAGACGCCGTAGTGGCGGGCTCCGGAAATTTCGACCACCTGAGGTTCTTTAACGTGCACTGACATCGCACAGTACACGGGCGTCTAGAATTTCTCCTCCAAAGAAATTGAACCGCCGCGGCCGGGATCGAACCCGCGTCTTTTGGCTCAGCAGCCGAGCACCATAACCACTGAGCCACCGCGGCGGTGAAAATCAAAGGCGGAAATTACTGTGGAATGAAAAATGCAGTTGCCTTTGAAATAGCGCTCGTTGGGATTGGAAGAAATGCGAAATTCGAAGGGATTCGTGAAAACTAGAAAGATGCACGTTCGCCAACAGTGTCCTATGTCTGTGATGGGGCTGAAATCTTACGCTTAGAATAACAAGGACACCCGACATTGTAGCCTTAAGGGTAGATGATACTAGGACTGATCAATGAAGGAGAATAAGGGATGTCCAACGTGTAAAGCACGCGAGAAAAGTACTATTGGGTATGAAAAACGGTGGAGGTAAATGGTGTAGAAGCGACGGGCAGCGTGTGTTTTCATCTGCAGATGTAGGGGAGAAGAACAAACTATTAGAGAAGCTCTACAGAAAGTAGCAGATGCCAATTGAGACGCCAACGGAAGAAAATAGCATACTGTTGCTCGGAGATTACTGGACGGTTAAACATGAAATTTGAATTGGACATTCGAACAAACGCTTGAATTTTCTGGTTTAGGCTGGGTGTTGAGCGCTGGAAGTTACCGGCACAAATGACACGCCACATACGTTGTTTGAAATTGTGCAATACAATGAACCGCAATGACATAACATTACGCAATCTGAGGCCCTGCAGCCCTGGTATAGGAGGCCGCCGAAGAAGTCACAGGTGGTTTTTAACATGAAAAAACTGTCAGATTGAAGGGAAATTGACAGAATACATTTTAAATACGGGAGATGTCTCGTGGAAATCAAGATTAAAACCGGACTTGCTTGGTGTCGTGTTAGAGACGGCAAATATTCCCGGACAACCCGAAATGCGAGCAGTTTATTATTTCCATAGTAGATTGTTGAGCAGCACAAGAATGTGAGAAAAAATGTTTTCTTGGTCATCACTGCAGGCGAATCGTGCTTGCGACTCACTGCGGCAAGTGCAAGTAACCACAAAACCAGCAACTGACAGCATACAACGACAGGTATGCAATGCAAATGGCAGCGCTTTCCCTCAACATGCTTTTATGTGCCTCTTATTAAGCGACACAACTGCTCAGAGTGCAATTGGCAGAGCAAGCGTGTCTTATGCAGATGGTGCGGGGTCGCCACAGTTTCGGCGAAGAAGACGTACGGAGTACGAAACTGGGAAAGGACCATCCAGATAGGAGGAGCCAAGTCAACAGAGCCAAAACAAGCGAGACCAGAGGCAGACGCGCGGAAGGTGGGATATGCCACTTGCTGGAAATATCTGTTGTGCATTCGCAGAAAGGGGATTCCTCCCCAACTTCATTTTATTTCTTTTTCTAGTAATTGCCAAGGTGTTCTGTGGGGGCGCTGAGGCTGTAATGAAAGCTTTGTTTAGACGATCTGTAATAAGTGTTTTTAATCCGAAGAAACAAATGCTGTAAGTACTGTTAGGCATAAAGTATCAATAAAAAAGGCCTCTGCCTGCACAACTAGCATATAAGAGTCCCAACCATTAAATAAATAAGGGCAGATGCAGTGAGAGCAAGACTTGAATATACGTGTCTGTCAGAAGCTGTTTATTTCATCTGGCTCGTTACAGATCGCTAAATTGTACTTCACGTACCCCCGAAAAACATAAGCGGTGCTCTTGGCATGCATAGTTGATACACTCGCTGCTTATTGAAGGCTTTACGAAAATACAATGAGCTCGCAAACGAAAACACGAACGAACGAATTTCAGAAAAGGATAGGCTAAAGCAGCGACGTCTATGGGCTACGAGGTGCCGTCAAACTCGCACTGTGTCCAAAAATCAGCACACGACGGGAGCCCACACCTCTCGGCCACAGTCAACTGCCATGAGGGAATCACGCTGATTTGGCGAGGGGCACTCATACTGCAGTCGGTGGAATTTCGGCCGTTGGGGCCAATGACTTGAGCGATGCGAAGCTGTTCAACCGGAAGGCGCTCCACAGCCAATCACGCATGCATCAATGCACTCCTAACTAATCTTGTATTAAGTGCAAAGTAGACATCGGCCCCTGCAGCACGTTGTTGTTGCAGCGCACAGGAAAGCCTAACTTCATATATCTTTTCGGCTGGAATCGGTTGCTAGCTCAAAACCACAGCACAGGAAGAAACGAAGTTGACAGGAGAGAGCGCTAAACCCAAAGGCATTATTGCACCAACTAGCCTGCAAAAACGCTTTCGCATCTTTTCGATCCTCGCCTCGTGTTCCTGAGCACTCTTGCAGGCGTGCCATTGTCTGGCGTCATTCTGCATCTGTCGGAGCCGCCATTGCTTCTCAGCCTACACTCCTACTCTGGTTCCACGATGGATCCACTTAAGAGGAGGAAGTTTGTTGCAAAATTGATCCATTTATTTAACTGTGACTGTCTTTCACATATTGCTGAAATATTCTGAACTGCATTTTCTAAGATGTTTGGGAGAACAGTGCCCGGTGTATTTTTATATGTAAGTGCGTATCGCATATTTATATGCGCAGTGGATATAACTGCCCTTATATCCAAGAGGAAGGCCGCTGTGGTGAACTCTATTGGCAGTGGTTTATTTTCTTTTAGCAACAGTTTCTCTCGCACTTCCTGAAACCTTATTCCAAGTGCTTTAGGAGAAATGTATAAAGAAGATAACTCTGCACTAGTATTGGCAAAGAACATAATACACGCAAGTAGCAACAGGCGGATAAATTTCGAAAATACACTTAAACTGCTGCAGTTCTGTTCCATTGAGACTCTTCTACGGCTTGTGGGGCTCTTAGAATTCAATTCAGGTAGGAATGTTGCTTAAGATTAGCCGGTAAATTCAAGAAAATATATTTCTTTTATTATTTCTGAGTGCTATATTCTGTCGACAGTCAACGTCGTAAGCCATTTTTTAAAATAGCAAAAAAATCAACCTCCAATCAGAGAGCTGAGTTTTGGACAAAAGAAAACAAAAAAGTCGCCTGAAATGCACCAACCCACCTCTTGGAACCTTTTTTTGTATGATGTGTGTATAGGCAACTCCCAGAGAGTCAGGAAAAACTGTTAAAGATTGTACCACCAAAGATACCTCGCGACCACCCAGGAAACGCAATATGTGTTTAAAAAAAACATTAAGGAGTCTCGTTTAAAACTTCGGTGCCTTCAGCATCTCAAAAATATAATTTAATGAGCCATTCCTGCAGACTCTCTACCATTTTAAAAGCTTCTCGGCCATATCGTCTTTTAATATATCACACAAAGTTTTATTACACTATTCAATGTGTAAAAACTGCTCGCACTGTGTTCTAGTCGTAGGGACCAGGAACAAAGAACTCTTTCGTTTATACATTTTGGTCATTTTTCAGGAAAATTGAGGAGGTTTGTTTCAGACCTCTCATGATACAGGGGAGTCTATTTCTTTGCAGACTTTCATTACTAGCCTGGCACTCAGTGCGGAAACATCGGGAGAATTACACTATAGAGAGGTCTAAAGAGTTTTATGTTCCATGGCATCCATATGCCTCCGCTAGGCGCTAGACATCTTGATAGCGTAAAAGCCTGAACACGAGAGATCTACAGAAGCGGAAGCCTGCTGCAGAAGTGGTTCCTCATATAGTTTTTTCGCAGTATGCTTGTAAAGTGCTGCTTCAGAATGTCCTCACACGTATGCTGTTTACAACCTAGCTACAGCAAGGTTTCAGAAGTTACCTGAACTGTTGTGGTTTGAACGTTTTTGAGGATATCCGGAAATCAGCGTAAAGTGCCACGAGAATAAGCAGCATGCAAGCATGTAACGTAACCAGATTTAGGCTGTAAAGGATGTCGGAGACACTACATGGCCGTAGTATAGGACGTGCATAATAAAACTCTCCTTATTTAACCTGACAACTTATACACAAGGTTAGGGCAGTAGACGCCTTCGTATAGATCTGTACAGCCGGCCATATCTTTAGATAGCTTGCGCAACAGCCGCTTTTTCTGAGCTCCTGTGCTTTACGACGTAGGACGGGCATCGCACGGGCTTAGTGAGCTTTTGCACGGGCTTAGTGAGCCTCTGCTTAGGTTTGATATTTTCTCAAGTTTGCTCTGTCCTCAGTTGCAGGAGCACGCAAAACACGGCCTTCACGTACGCCAGCTAAAGATTTGGCCGGATGTACAAAAACGTAGGAACGGCTGATACGCTGAAGGCGCAGCACTCATGCCTTGTCTATTCTGTTCAATACGGGTTCTTTTCACTTGAGAACTGCGTGGTTATTTTGAATTGTACTTATTTAGCCATGGTATAGTTGCAGTCAAGGGTCCCTGCCTCCTACCAGAATGTCCGGGTCAAAAAATATTTCAACCCCTGCCTGCATTGCAGTATCAACGCGGCTCGAATATACATATTACTCGTTACTGAAAGTGTGCCCCTTAGTCATTATTTAGCGCTGACGGGACTAACCACAAAGCAGCAATACTCCTTAAATGCCCTAAACAGACGTAGTTACGAGAAATATCTGCCTGTTCTCAACAACCTGGCTTGTGTTCTATGTTGCCTCATCTGCACAGCTTAGATGGGGAAACAGAAACAGATTGTTTACTACTCACCGTTTGTTGATCTTTCTTACATTGCAAGATAGGTAGCGGAGACAGGTTTTCCATTCCATGTTTTTCTCCTAAACAGTTTCCCTACAAAAACCATCTCTATTTATTTATAAATGTACTTTCCTTCACACACATTCTGTGAAGGATATTGGATTTGCATCTTTCAGTCTATGCGATCCCAACCACCTGTGAGATTATCATAACGGGAATATGAATCTCATTGCCCTACAAAAACATTATTTCATGACAGAGAAGTGAACAAAAATAAAAACTAACAGGAAAAGCTGATCGCATTTCGCGGAACAGAAAACTAGACTGAACCACGAGAAAAGACGCAAGGACTGCATTGCAAACAGTGTTTCATTTTGAGTGGTGACAGGGTAAGTATCACCGTGCTGATTACATTTACTCTGTTTACTATTAGAGATGTTAGGTAATAGAAAGTTAAAAGACGTGGCCCGTTTATGTCAGCAATTTTCTGAAACTTCAATAGGCCTGGTTTGCTTGAAATTTCCATTGTGCAGTCACAAAGCGATATAAATGAATTTAATAAATAACCGCATGTTCCATCATAAATATGCTTAAAATTAAGAAAAACGCGTTGATTTGATCTGGCAGATAACTATGAAACAGCACTTCCAAATTGCGCACTAGTATGCTAGTGCACTTGGTGCTAGAACTTCTGTTCGCGGAATCCAATGAAAAAAAAATGGTTTGCGAAGTGGTTGACTTACGTGGGCTATGCCTACGCATCTTCCGGTCATTAAGTTATTGCAATCATACTCTGATGTCTGCATCGTCAGCTTATCTTACTGGTCCCCTGCGACGCCATCGGCCATATGACACCATTAGAAATTAGACAGAAAATAAGAAAACTGTGTCGTAAGTGGGAATCGAACTCGTTCCGCCAGCGTGACGCAAAACAGAGTTAAGACGTCACAGCCGAGCTGAATAACAATACCTGCCAGGTACAGCTAGCAAAAATGATGAATATAGAGGCGCGTTGCAAAATCGCACCGACTAAAGCGACCACGCTTGATTGAGCAAAAAATATCACAGGTTAATACCAAATCCCAGCTTTGTCATCACTAGTTGACTTCCACGTTGTGGCAGTATTCCCGAGTACAATCACAAATTTTGAGCAACCGTTAGTTGTACAGCCTTGTCGGTGCTGTCATAGCATTTATCCTTGCATAAAGCTTACATACTTTAGTCAAGTTAGTGGCTAGCTTGCGACAGGGCTTCCGACCAATCACATATGGATCTTCAGTTGCATACTTTCTGAGACTACATCTTTTGTTAATGTGTCTACAGATATGTCGAGATGTGAAGTTGAAGGGTAGCTTCCGGCAGGGGTTTGGACCGATGACATATGCACCTTAAGTTGCATGCATTAAGGTGCGGTTGATGTGTCCATCAAGATGTAGAGATTTTAGAGCTACTGCGCCTTTGCCTTCCCTCAAGAAGCTTTCCTTTCCTCGAAACACTTGCTATCGCATTCTTCAATGCGAGCAGAATTAAGCCCTCAGAATTGTTACTTTGATCACTTGATCCCTCAATTTATGCTGGTTTTTTTTTCACCGTGACGTGAAGGAATTAGCTACAAGTGCTTATCGGTTTGGTTTGGTTTGGTTTGGTATATGGGGTTTAACGTCCCAAAGCAACTAAGGCTATGAGAGACGCCGTAGTGGAGGGCTCCGGAAATTTCGACCACCTGGGGTTCTTTAACGTGCACTGACATCGCACAGTACACGGGCCTCTAGAATTTCTCCTCCAAAGAAATTCTAGCCGCCGCGGCCGGGATCGAACCCGCGTCTTTCGGGTCAGCAGCCGAGCACCATAACCGCTGAGCCACCGCGGCGGCAAGTGCTTATCGATTTCAATTTCACTGTGAACGATGTACCCGCTGTTTAATTTTTTTTTTTGTAACAGCCGTTATTCTTATCTAACCCTGCCGCGGGGCCAGAGAACCTACGGCTCTCTGTGGTTCATTTAGCACCAATGGTGCATTTTTTTAACGCAGGTGTAAGTCAAAACCACTAGTTAATATGACCCCTACAGCTGGATCAATGTTATTCGGTGGCTGCAAGAACGAAGATGCGTGAAGCCGCGCTCTTTTCTTTCGAACGATAATTGTCTTTTTATAGACGGTGCAGATGGGAAATCTCTATCATCTTCCAGTTGCTCTTCGAACAAATTAATACAGAGTAGAAAGGCTTTCCCTGCGGCAAAAGAAAACGTCGTTTGGTTACGTGCGAAGAATGTCCCCACTGCACTTGTAGACTAGTTGGTGGAGGAGAGGGTACGAAGATGATATGGACAATGATGCAGGCCCAAGCACGAAGGCGGAGCAGCCGTCGTTCTGTTCCGGGCGAGGGAAATTCCGTCGCGGTGATTTGAAGGTCTTCTACTTTGGTTCTTCCATCTCCCGCTCTGAAGGTTGAACGAAGGCCCCATTTAGGTGTGCTCCAACATTTACACACCTATGTTCTTCTTCTCTTTAACATTTTCGTTACTGAAGACGAGATGGGTTCGTCCACGGAGTCTCTATTGCTCCCCTCGAAGACGACGTGGGCACGTCGAAGATCGCGTAGGCCCCAACTTCCTACCGAAGGGGCACTTTATTGCATCTTGTAACCGCTGCCATCAACGCGTGGCGCTAGAGAGAAAAAAAAAAGCTTCTTGGCATGCCAAATCAGGCCGAAAATAATCTGGATGCTCATAGCAGCCTAGCTACGGCGCCTTCTGTAGTTACGTTTACAGCGCGGGCGAACATGTCTAACAAACAGGCCCAAAACATAGATATGTCGATGCATAATAAAGTTCAGCAGGAAAAAAAAAAACCTCTTTTTTTTTTGCACTGAGGATGACGTCACCTAGTTGTGCTTCAGTACGCAGTGCTCAGATTTTAAAAGCGACGGCATTTCAACGTCGGCATTTCGGCGGCGTTTTTAGGGGAAAAGGAGACGCATATGAACTGAATTTAGTGGAGATTCGGGACGCTAAAAACATTCAGCCCCGCAACCGAGTAAAGGAAGCTTCCTTTAGCACTGCTAAATATGAATACGTTCTGCTTAATAAATCAAGGCTGTAATTATATTTGGCGCCAGCTGTATTCAGGCGTCGCTTTCCTTAGTGCCTATAGAGGCCTCCTTCATTTGCCATCAATGTAATAAGAGTGCAGTAAAAGAACAATATTGCAGAAATACAAATGGATATACATATCCCAACAGCAAGATAATTTCAATAATTAAAATGGTGTACAGAATGACACTGTTCGTAGCGACTGAGGGAAATTGTTCCAATATGTAATAGTGCGTGAGAAAAAATAATACTTACAGACGTTAGTTCAGGCATTGTAGGGAGTTAGAGAGTCAGCGTGACGGTGTCGTGTTCGGCGTGTCGGCATTGGCGTGACATAAAGCTCTTTACCGAGGCCTCCCAATCAATTAGAATCATCAAATATTATTTTCCTCGGTACAGGGTACAAGGATGGAACAGCCGCAAAAACTTCTACCAGTAGCTTGACGAATTGACTCCCTCAACTAATAATAGCAGGAGAGAAAATTCGAAAGCCTGATTCACAAGATAACAAAACAAAACCATTATTGTGTTTTACAAGAAAGAAAATAGCACTGACGGGGTTACAACATACAGAAAAGCAGCATACTGAGTCAAAAAGGTTGGCTCATGATGTTAACATTGATACTTATTGTCAGCAGAAGCACATGTCTTTCGAACATTTTTTAGGCAACCGGGCAATAGGTAGAGACCTATGAGTACAACATTTTGGGAGAACTGCAAGGCTATAGGTTAATTATTGAAGGGTATAGTTCTTGTGGGGGGGGGGGGGGGGGGGGCATATATGTACCACACATCTAGATGTCGGGTATTATACGTGAGGACGGTTTTCTTTAATGTAGAAACATTGTGGTAGAAATGATTCTTTTTCACAGCTTAACAGGACGATACAGTAACAATAAGAAGTTAATAACAACAATGACCAATTTTAATAAATTCAAATCTTTTCCAAAGTTCTGTGTGGAATCATACGTTTTGGTAGCTATCATTCTCAATACTTTCTTTTGTAAGAAATTTATGTTAGCTTTTTGTCGTGTTTTCCCACACCAAATGTGTATACGTGAACTGAGGAAGGATCAGTGAGTACTTTGCACGGCAGTAGCTTAATCTTTTGCGGTAACACATGCCTACGTTTGTGAGTTATTGCAATAGGTGTCCAAATGTTCTTGTAGGCTCAATCAACGTATTGATTCCAAAATAGTTTGCTAGAAAAATCAAAACCGATATCATGAACACTAAGATTACGAAAAATGAACATAATGAATTTTGTTTTGCCCACGCGGTGAAAATTGGTCCTGATTCACCGGGGATTTTTGCCTATGTCCAGGGATGTATTGCCGGTGATTAGTAAGCATGTGTGGTCGACATGACGGATTAATGGAACGTGTGAGTTCGGTTACAAGCTCAGTTTATTTTATGGGTTTAACGTCCCAAAGCGGCTCATGCTATGAAGAACGCTGTAGTGGAGGGGAGAGACAATTTGGACCATGTGGATATCTTTAACCTTCATGACATCGCGCAGTACGCCGCTCTCTGGCGTCTCGCATCCTTCGAAATGGGAGCGCTGCGGCCGGGATTGAAACCACGTCTTTCGGGTCAGCAGCCGAGCACCATGACCGCTTAACTGCGACGGCGGCTACGGTTCGGAAACAAATAGTGCAGATCAGTGAGATACAAGCCGAATAAGATTTGCCCTAGAATACTTCTCTGGGGTACTGCTGTTTCTATACAGTAAATTAGAACAAAAAAGCTTTTTTTTTTCATAACATCATTGCCTGATTCATCCGCAATAATCTTTTTCAGAATGAGCCATCTGGCATTAGCTAGTCACCTTGAAACCTTATCACAATTGTAATTTCATGGTCTGCATAAAGACGCATATTTAGTGGAAGGAGGGTTAAACTGAGAGGTTTAATGCCCCGAAGAGAGACGCGGGTGGAAAAAGCCCGTAGTGGAGGGCTGCAGATTAATTTAGAACACCCGGGGTTCTTTAAAAGCAAAGCGCTGACATCTGACTACACCCGAGCATTTTTGTATTTCTGCTTCATCAAAATACGACTGACGCGACCGGGACCGAACCCGCGATCGTGGGGTCAGCAGCTGAACGCCAAAGCCACTGATCCACGCCGGTAGTTGGAAAGGCAAGAGTTCATACTCCAACGTAAGAATGAAGTGTTTCTTTAGTGATAATTGTGCAGCTGTAACATCCAAACGATTTTAAATCTGAATACAGACTGAATTTTAGGTCACACGATAGAGCAGTCCCACTATTGCGTGATGGCATAAGTCACTTTGTTCAGAAACTATGCTAATATTTCCTCCTTACAGGCATTTCTAGCAATGTTTCTTTCCAGAATGACCCATATATCTGTGTGGTTCAAGTTTGAGAGTAGCTTGTTCACGAAGCATACGTAAAGAATTCGAAATCCTTGTTTCTTTTCAGCTCCCAATGAAAGTAAGTGGTCACTTCTATTTTTTGTTCAGCGCTGCATTCTGCTTTATGATCGATTATATTCGCCTATGTTGAATTGGACAACTTGAATTTTAGCTCAAACAGCAGGGCAATCCTACAACTGCATGGTACTTAAGAGGCAGTTGGCTAATAAAGAGTCTTATTTTTCGCTCTTTGCAAGTATTTTGAGCACTGTCTCGCGAAAAGCATCCTACGTTTGTTTGTGGGTGTAGTGTATTCACAGTGTGTACGTCAACAACTGCCAATTATTTTTTTTTGTTTTCAGCTCCGTTGAAAAGTAAGTGGTAATTTTGACTATATTGTTTAACGGCGCATTCCGCTTTGTGTAAGCTGATTCGCAATTTTTTAGCGGCACAGCTTAAAGGGGCTGCAAAACACTGCTTGGGGGATACCGGCTATACTTCAGGTGGATTCTTTATGTCACACAGATGCTGACTCAAAAAGAATAATAGGAATCGATGCACAGAAACGGGAGTTATTCAATGAAAAAAATTTTAAAATACAAGCAAACAAAACGCTCCCCTCAACTCGATTTTTGGGGGGCTTCCCACTTCTATTTCGCTCTCCCAATGACGGCACCTGGCGCAACCAATCAAAACAGCCTGCCAGAGCACGTCGCCGAAGTTTGCACTCCATGGTTGCCTGCTCTCTGTTACTCGTTCTTGCTGAGACTGGCAGGGTCGTGTGCATGCCAGAGCCCCTGGTGGTGTATTTTTATTTTACTTGCTCTGCAGGGCTTTTATCTTAGACAAACAAGTAGTTTTTGTTGATCTAATATAAAACACCGACAGGTAACAAAATATGTCTATTTATTCACACAATTTGCAGTATATTTACTGTTTGTCTAGTCATCAAGCTCACGCCCAATGATGTCATATCCACTGCTAAAATCCGCCACTGTGTGGGGACACCATCAGAGCCATGATTTTGTTTTTGGGAGGACATTAAAATGTTAAAAAAAACGAAATATGCGCGGTGTTACCGACGCTAATAGAACCATTGTAACTCACTGTATGCGATCAACAGGCAGAACAGTCAATTGTGTTTCTGGGCCCCTTTTACTTCACTGAACTGCAGAAGCAAATTGTCAATATACGTATATACATATACCAGGTGTTTCAGCGAAGGTGGAGCAGTATTTTTAAATGTAGGCTTTTCAGATATAAAGGCGGCGCAATAATACCCCCGTTGGCGGAGCTGACGAAACATGTAAATAATGTTCACTAATTTGCCTCCGAACTAATTTCTGCTCAGTTTTTACCTAAAACAGGCTACTGGTTGCAATTAGAGACTTGTAGCCGGTCCTTAGAAATGGTTATATGAGTTTCTTGAATTTCGAAAACGCCATTACCCTCGCCACTGTGGCTGGACAGAGTTTGGCAGCATCGTGTGAAAATACATGTTCTTTCGAAAGCATGCAGGCGAAGGAACCCCCTAGTGCACGTAACGAGGTCAAAAAGCCGATTTTGCCGGGCCAGAGTGTCGAGGGTAACCGCGTTTTCGCAGCTCTAAGAAATCGCGAGGTGTGGTCTAATATTGTATAATGATGTTTCTTTTCCTCGTTCATTTCTTCGGTGTTGTATGCTGAGTTGCGTGTACTACAAGGATGTTTTCTTTTGTGACAAAGTGTATTTTAGATCCCACTCCTTCTTAAGTTTTTGCAATAAAGCCAGCAGTCATCGGTAAATAAATAAAAAAAAACTGATATGGATAATACTAACGACCGGCTACGAGTGTCTACCTACAACCTAACTGTTATAGTTGAAAGTTATTTATCAGAAATTAGTCAAGCCGGTAACTATTCACGTTATTTATATGTTTTCTGATGTCTGCCAATGCAGGTATTATTCTTCAGCAGAAACCGCCTCTGATACCTGGAAATGCCTGTTTAAAAAAATTTGTTGACTTACGATGAAACAATTGGTACAATATGTGTTCAGAAAGTAGTGAACAGTGAGGCCGGGCCAGGCATAGGAGAATGCTAGATATTTTTAACGTCATTTTTTGTTGATGAGTCGAAATTACTTACAGTTTTTCAGACAAACAAACATATTACAAAACCGATGGTTAGTCAGATGTTTAGGGGAATCCCCCAAGGTG
This sequence comes from Amblyomma mixtum, assembly GCF_055824585.1. Classification (NCBI taxonomy): domain Eukaryota; kingdom Metazoa; phylum Arthropoda; class Arachnida; order Ixodida; family Ixodidae; genus Amblyomma; species Amblyomma mixtum. Next base: position 346,031,610 of record NC_143014.1, on the reverse strand, counting down.
GAGTAGATTTGTAATAAGGGAGTAATTCATCATTGGCATCCACCCGAGCGCAGCCATACGGCTACAAAGGAAAGCTATACAGCTTTCTCAGAAAGCTGTATAGCTTTCCTTCTAGCTGTATAGCTGTATAGCTTTCAGAAGAACTTTGCATGGCGTGCAGTTCCACAAAACTATGCAAGAGCTTGTTTGAGTGGTGCTACCACTGTAAACTATGCCAGGCAATCCATCGATTCGTTGTAGTGTGAGGCATCTAACGTGTCCGTTCTAGCTGCCTCGTCTGAAATCTTTAAACCGACTGAGAACGCTTTAAAACACAGCTCCGACAAAGAACTGCCGCTTTGGCCGTCTCTATTACAGTCGGTGTACGTGGAACACATCAAACCCTGCAGGTAACAGCCGGGCAGCAGAAAGCTCACATGACAGACACGTGCTGCAGTCTCAGAGGGAAAAGTCGGCATCCTTAAAACTAGCAGCTTACGCAGTATGATACGCAAAAATAATAAGGAACAAAACAAAAACTATCGGTAAAGCGAAATTGCGACCGCTTTGGTTATAGAGAACGGCTAATTCCGGAAGATGCCTCAATGTCAGTGTTTACTGTGATATGGGTTGTTATTCCATTCGAGAGAGGTGCAAATGTAGATGCTTGCTTCCGAAAAATGTATGTGTTACACAAATGCAAGTATCACAGAAAGTGTGAGAAATAATGCGGCTAGGTGAATGACAGCATAAAACACTTTAGTGTGCAAGCATAGAATTATTGCCAATGACGGCAAAGGTTATATTCTATGACCTCAGCGTTCGCTCTGTTATATAGAAGTTTGAATGGCGCGTAGGTATGCAAACGTCTTACACCACATTAATTGTACTCTTAAAAGCTGCGCAGGGGAATAAAAGGGCGTCATCTGAAGACAGATTATTAGCCTGAAAGGCGCATTATTCACTGCAGGCTTTTCTCTTCTTTGGAGTGCTGCACGAAATTAAATGACTACCTTGTCACAGCCATATAACAGAGCGGAAAAAGGAAGGAAATGAGCTCGGGGGTTTTTTGGATCAGCATTGTGACAATGCGCTGCACGTCTCCGGAGGGCCGCTATCTCCGGCGACTTCTTCCTTTTGTGGGACCCCGGAGACGCTCAACAAGGGGCTGTATGCATGCCGCCTGGAATCGTCGGGTGTAGAGGGCGAAGGCTCATAATAGGTCTGAACTGTGACAGCCTAGCTGTCATCTTTATTCCTACGCCAAAAGCATTTAACTATTGAAGCACACCCCGCAAGAGGGACAGTGGCGCCGGCCGGAGGAAATGTGGGGTAGGACGGGGATTGCCGGAGGCGCCGGCTCTGGAAAGGAGGATCACCCGAATAGACGAGAAAAAAAAACGAGGAAGACTGGTGAGTAAGGAAACGAACAAGGACATAGAGGACACCGCTGCGAATTTGTGCTCCGGCGCCCGAGGTGCCCAAGCCATCAGCCAGAATCCGAGTCACAGCGAACGATCAAGGTCCACTCAGCAGTCCCTTCGCTACTTGTGGCAAAGACTCCGGCACCAGCGCAGGGACGTGTAAGCTTGGGCACCCCAGTCCCTGCATCATGTATGTACTCGATAAAATGTCCTTCTTGCACATATCCGTTTTGCTCCAACCAAATCAAGCGGGGCATCTGCATCTCCGTCCCGTGTGGACCTGCGGAGTATGTGGAGTCAACACACGTGGTGTCAGTAGTGGGGGTCTCAAAAAGAAAGGTCATGTGAATGCTGCGGCATTCATAACTTCAAATTCTTAATCCCCGGAAAACCACGTGACTGGTTGTCGTCTTTGAGCTCCATTTAAGAGGCTTGAGACACGGAAGGTCTTGAGCGAACAAAATGTGTGTATATGTGAAGCTTCCACTCCGCAGCTATCGCTCGGAGCAAGCTTGGTGGTATTAGGAAGTGTAATTCCTTCGTTTGTGGGTGATCAGAAGGGGTTCCCATCAACGTTTCTTTTCCATCCTAAAAAAATTGGGAAAATGGGGAGATGGTCCGATGCGCAACTGCTGGGAATCGCGAGGTGAAAGATGGCTGGACCTGCTCATGATTTTTCATGTCGAGACGAAAAGGTTCGGTCCGCAAAATCATCTTCTGAATTGAAGAAGGTCACGTTCGAGCTCTTCAATAATGAACCCCGTCATGTGCGTGTACGGAAGATCCGCGAGGCCGGAGACGTGCTTGGTGAGGACACGCGAACGTTTGCTTCGCGACTTAGCGCGTAGCACGCGATACACCACGGAGTAAGGAGGAAAGTGACCCGCTAATGAAGAAATACGCGGAGTACCTACAGAGAGGAAATTCCCGCTTTGTTTGCGGCCGATTTGCGAGATCCCATGCGTCGGTTCATGCTCTTGCGTAAGCCGAGCGATTTGGACCGAGCTATGGAGGCCGAATTGGATGAGGAGCGAAATGAGAAGCTAGAAGTGCGCACGGAAAGTATGCGTCTTCGAGAGTACAGAGCTCAACCCCGAGGTTGCTTTTTCAAGGGGCGGCTAGGCCGCATATAACTCCTGCTAGCGCAGCAGGTAGAATGCAAGGAGGAAGCGGAGACTCAGCATACGTCGGGAACCGGCGACGCCACGAAGCTTCAGCCGTGGCTTGAGAGGTTTTTGAAGAAATTGTGTGCTTCGCTTGCAAGAGTCGCGGACACAATGCAAGGCTCTGTCCAAACGTGCGCCGAGGGGAGCCACAAACTGAAGCAGATGAGACATATCTCAAACAAGGGTATGGACAGTCTCCAGTGCTCTGCGAACAACTATAGAAGCCATCCCCAGCCTGAGGTGCGTGGGGAAGGAACAGGGGAAATGAACTGGCAGGGGTTTGCTTTCCCGACGAACGTTCCCTGTTGTGCGCTGCAAGATAAATGGTTCCTGCCTAGAAGTGCTGATAGACACAGGGTCAAAGGCGACCTTGCTTAAGGCAAGCGGCTTTAACACGCTTCGAAACAAATGGAATCGCAAGTTGTTGGAAGCGTCTGGCAGAGTTTCAACCAAGTTTGCAGCTATAACGGGGGATCCTCTTGGCATTAGAGGGGTCTACCGGTTCCACTGACCTCTCACCGGAATTGCATTCTATTATCCCTGCTACATATTCCCAAACACATTGTCTCTACCAACGGAGTGTCGGTTATCTCAGACAGGATTATTTTACAAAGGAAAATGTAGGTGTCTCACTCTTGGAGTAAGGGGTGCATGCGCTAATCGCCATAAAGCTGTTCAGAGAGACTTTCGTCCTTCCCTGGTCGGAGCACGTTTTATGTGCTTATGTGTATTCAGATGTAGAGAGCGGCACCGTGGGAGTGCTTGAGCCCGTCGATTCTCTTAGCAATGGTCTGAAAGCAGCCGCGCGCCTCGTATCTGTTACTGGCGACGACAGAGTGCTTCTGCGGGTGGTTATTTGCAGCTAGCAGACACTGAGCCTCTCCAAGAACAAAACGTTAGCTTTCTTTACAACTGCGATTGAGAGACGTGAGCCCACCGAAACGGTTCTCGCCCCTCTAGGGCATGCTGGTCCTCCGGTCGCTCAAGACGCTTTGTTCCATCTTTTTCCCCTAAAGTCCGAGGATAGAGAGGCGCTGACTGCCCTGCTGGATGTATACTCGGTGCTGTTAGCAGCGACCAACTCGGAGTTGAGCTGCTGTGGTATTGTACAACACAGGATACAAACCATCACTTGGGCACCCATTTGCCAGCGCGCATACCGCATCCGCTGCTCCCAGCGCGAGGGGATGACGCGGCAAATGCAGGATCTGATTGATCATGGCATAGTCGAACACTAAAAGTCACAGTGGGGGCACCGGCCCTATTAGTGGAGACGGCAGATGGTTGCTACCGACTATTAGTGGGCTACCACAAACTCAATGCCGAAACTCGAAGCGACCTGTACCCCATCCCCAGTATACAGGAGACGCTTTCTCAGCTTTGGCTCTGCCATGTACATCACGGTAGTGGTCCTGGCGGAAGAATTTTAGCAGATAGCAATGGACCTGGCAGATGCCAAAAAACGGCATTCAGTGCAGCCTCAGGGCACTATGAATGAATAAGGATGGCAATGGGTTGGTCAACAGCCCTGCTGTCTGACAGGGTTCCGCTTATTTTATCCATTCAGGCCTTTGGGGAAAGTTGTGTGTCGTGTATACTGACGAAATAGTTACATACAGTGACATCTTTAAGAGACATTTGCGTGACATCCAAATGATTTTGGTTCGACTGTGATGAGTGGGCCTCAAGCTTAGGCCTTCAAAGTGCCAGTTCCTAAAAAAGGAGGTTAAATACCTCGGGCAGATTGTTGACTCCGTATGGCCTGACCCGCAGAAACTAATATATATTTCGGATTTTCCATCCCAGACAACTGGAAGCCAGGTATGGCACTTTATCGGCCTGACTGGCGACTACCGAAGACAAAAAGAGGAATTCGCCAAGCCAGCTAAGCCGCTGTCTGCTTGAACCGCCAAGAATATAGCTTTTCGCAGGTCGAAGGATGCGGCGGATGATTCTGGGGCTCTGAAGAGAACGTTAATCAGTGCACAGCTCTTGTGTCATTCAGATTTCAATTTGCCCTTTGGCTATGGGCACAGATGCGCCAAAGCCCGAAGTTGGTGCCGTGCTTTCGCAGGTTATTGAGGATACAGAATATCCTGTAGCTTCTTCTAGCCTACAGCTGAGCCCCACAGAGCAGAAGTATGGAGCTACAGAGATGGAGTGCCTCGCGCTTGTCTGGGCAGTAAAGCACTTCAGGTGCTACATTTACGGCCTCCAGTTCAAGCTAGTCACAGACTATCATCCTTTGAAATATGTGATGAGTGTCTCGCGGCCAGCTAGATGGAATTTACAGCTGCAAGAATATTCCTTTGAGGTCGAACATCAGTCAGGCAGAGAACACGTAAACGCTGACGCTCTGAACCGCCGAGCCCCGTCCCGGCTGTAGGCGATTTCGCCCCTGCAATTGACCCGGCCGAGTTGTGCGAGGAGCATCGTAAAGATCTTGACCTCAAGCGAATCATCGAAAGCCTGGAGGAAAAAACATCTGACCCTAGACAATTGGGCTACTTCATTGAAAATGACAGAACCCTGTGAAGGCGGAAGCGGCCAAAGAAGAAATGGCCGAACACAGGCAAGCGCTTGGGAAAAGGTCGTCATACACAGGCCGGGGACAGAAGGTGTTTTTCGTGCTTTTCACGATGCGCTCTGAGCCGGCCGTTTTGGCGTAGCGAAGGCTCGCAAGCGAATGGAACGCTTCTATTTCTGGAGTAGCATGTGACACGGCATTAGGGGATACTGCGCGAAGTGCCATTCCGGTCTAGAGAGAAAAACTCCCAAGGGTGACAGGCCAGTGCTGATTCAGATGTTTTGAGGCTTCGGCTCCCTTCGAGCGGATAAGTATGGACGTAGTCGGCCATTTTTGCAGGCCTACTTCCGGAAATAGGTGCATACTGGTATTTGTAAATCATCTTTGGAAATAGGCAGAAGCGGTGGCAATCCCAGCTCAAAATGCAGCAAGGTTGTGCAAGCGTTTGGCGAACAGATCCTGCTCCGAGATGGACCTCCAAGGCAACTTTGAACAGACCGAGGGACGAACTTCGTGTCGCAGCAAATGAGGTTAGTATGCAAGCTGCGTAACATAAATAAGAAGCAGACAACACCATACTATCCTGCTTGCAACGGCGCAGTGGAGCGGCTTCGGGTTCCTGTCGCATATTGTCTCGCGCGACCAGCGTGAGAGGGACTAGTGCCTCCCTTATGCAATGTTTGCAGATAACTCCGCTGCGCAATAAAGCACATGCGACACGCCATTCTTCCTCATATGCGATAAAGACCGAGACCGGAAGTATCGGAGAGTACTTCCGGTCAAGGGACATCCGCAAGAGACAACGCAAGAGAGACATTAATGAAAGCGGCGAAGGGAAGGTCAGAGACGCATAATCGTGATCAGGGACGCGCTGTTTCATGTGGAGGACAGCGTGTACATCGAGAGCTGCCAACGGCAGACAGGGTTAGCCAGAAAGCTCCAGACAAAGTGGAGAGGCCCATGTCAGGTTGTCAAGAAGCTTTCTCCAGTAACATTCAAAATTCGAAACGTGAGCCGGTGCGTGAACACGATGCATGCAAATCGCTCAGCTCAGTACTCACCAAAAGAGCGATGTGAAAACCAAGGTTTAGACGGGGACAGCTCTGAAATGGGACGAGCAGATAATTCGCAGGAAACGTCCTATCGTGCATTTTTCCGACAGGTTCGAGGTGTTATCACAGGAATGCAACCTGATCTACTTAATGCATAGCTGGAAGGCGAAGCGCGCAAGGTTGCCGCGCCGGTGGCACATGGGGAGGCCCCTGCCACAAGCACCGCCGAGTCCCAAACCACAGAAAGGGGCACAGACCTATCCGGTAAAAGTTGCGAATGCCGATTGCAGCTAAAAAATCGGAGATCAACACTGGGTTGATGGCATCTACCCAACCTAGCTGGAAAATTGTTAGTAGCTCTGCATTATATTGCAACTAATAACAATGTTCACGGTTATGAGTTAAGGCCCTGGAGTTGCCAGTTATGTCTTTGTCTCCACGAAGTAGTACCTTCACAGATGAGCCTGCACTGTTCTGTAACATACTTCGCTTCTTTCCGCTATGCCCCTTTTTTATTTTGTACCGTGATCGCGCTGAAAGTTGGAGCTACTTTGTAAATATTGAAATATTTAGGTCATGCACTCTGTACTGAAGAGAGGGGCTTTGGTACTGGGTTTCAAGCGGCTATCTATGCTAATGTTCAGCGCAGAAGTGTGACAAGTCCAGTTGTGACTGCCGGAGCGTGGTGTTCTGCGAAGGCTCCATGTGGAGTGAGAGTGCTGTCGGACCCATCGTACTGCGGCGGCGCTATGGAAAGCGGCATCAGTATATGTACTTTAAATGTTGGAAGAGCATTTTTTTGGAGAATGAGCGAGTGTTGGAGTGCACCGCCCGTCTCCGGAGGGCCACTATCACCGGCCTCATCCCTTTGTGGGACTTCAGAGGCGCTCAACAAGAGAGTGTATGGCGCCAGTAATCGTCGGGTGTCGGGGGCCAGGGTCTCATTAGGGGTCTGGAGGCCGTCAGCCTGGCCGTCATCTTTATTCCCACGCCAACAATCATTAAACTGGTCAAGCATACTACGCAAGAGTGACAGTGGCGCCGGCCGGAGGAGTAAAGGCACAAGCCTTCGGAAAATGCGGGGGAGGTCGAGGACTGCCGCAGGTGCTGAGGCTTAGAGGAGAGGGAGGCGCTTCATCCTGGAAAGAAGGATCCCCCGAATGGAGGCGAAAAGGTGTAGAAAAAGCCAGTTAGTTGGGTGGCGAGCAGGGCCCGGGAGGACGCCACTGGGAGTCGCTCCTCTGGCGCTCGAGGCGCTTGTGGAGCCCAAGCCACCAGCCAGAAGCAGAGCCTGAGCGAACGAACAAGGTGAACTTCGCATCCCCTCCGTTGCTTCTGAAAAAGCGGTATGTAAGCTTGGGCACCCCAGCCTCAGCATCATGTAGTCTTTGCCATGCAATTCTTGAATATGTGCGTTTTGTTCCAACAGAGTCTAGCAGTGTCTCCTTGCCTCTCCCGTGTGGACCCGCGCAGTATGTGTGGACCCGCGCAGTATGTGGTGTCCCGCGCACTGTGTGGGGTCGTCAAACCATTAGCGTTCATTTTTGAGTCTAGAACACCACCATGCCACCAGTAACCAATGCAGCAAACTCTTCACAGATAATTTTTTTTTATTAATGCGAACGCATTACTCGGCTATGTCGGCGGGTTTGTGTCCGCAAAACGTGTCGGCAGCATCTGCGGGGCACAACAAAGAGATATTGTTTAAAGAGTGATTGTGATCGAAGGGGGATCATGTGAGGATGCGGGGTGTGAAAATTGGTGCCGATCGGATCATTAGTTAATTACTTACAGCCAAAAAACAGACAAAAAGTGGGCGTTGCCGGGCCGGAGTGGTGCGAAATCTTTATCGCTGGAAGTGGGCAGTGAGACGTGGGGCGTCAGTGACGCCCCCCACCCCCATGCCCAGAAAGGTGGGCGGTGCCAACGCGCGGCGCGAAATTTGCATGTCCGAAATGAATAAAGAGGTAACACGACGGGGGCTTTGGAGTTAATCGAAGTCTACTCAATAACAAATTATAAAAACACCTGCAGTATATGAAGATCAAATAAGATGCATTGCAGTGAATTAAGGTGAATTAATTATAAATAAGGTGGATTAATGTGGGTATAATGTCACATAATGATACATTGGAATGAATTAAAGTTGAATTAGAGTGAATAGATTGTGAATTAATAGTGAATAAGTATGAATAAATGAATAAATTCTGAATAAACGAATTAAGTGTGAATTAAATGGAATAATTGATTATTTGTCGGAATTGTGAATAAAGTGAATTAAGTGTTATGAAATAAAGTAAGTGTGAATAAATGTGAATTAATTATACAGTAAGGTGAATTAACTGTGGTTTAATAAATGATGTCATTCGATTGTCAGACGTGACGTCACAATCTACATGGAGGCAAACAGGCGTAGCTGGAGGCAAAGAGGAGCGATTACAGGCGGCGAGGAGGCGTCAGTGCTTTCGCATTGCTCCAATGCTGTTTCCGCAGTGCCCTCTCACGTTTTTTATTTACTTATTTATTTTCATTTATTTATCCATACTGCAGCGCTGATATGCCGCATGGCAGAAGGGGTTTCAAAAAGTACGAAATATACACAAGGGTTTAAAATAGAGCGGTAAGCACAAATTAAGTTTTAGAAGGTAGACTAATGAACTTACGAAAAGGAAAATAAAAAGAACAGGCAAGGATGACCTGGAGTATGTATCTTGGATGACGGATGCGAAGCTTCGGGGTGGACGTTTGAGATTAGACCAAGGTAATGAATTACAGTGTTCAAATGTGCGAAGGAAAGAAAGTGAATTTTACATGTTAGAGTGTGCTTTGGAGGGTCTCAAGTTTAAGCCGTGATGTCTTCTCGTTGGTGATGTAGGCGCAAGTTCAGTAGAGTTGTCGTTTGAAAGAAATTTAATGATGCAACGCGGCGACATGATGAGCGCGGGCTACGCTTCAAAGACAAAAAGTGCAAGAGCGAGAAAATCGTGGTCATACCGATGCCGTGCGAGTCGCACAGCTTTTTTTTTCTGGAATGCATATAAATTGGTAATATAGTAATATTGCCTTGCGAGCTCCAAAATACAGAAGAATCATCAAATCCTGCACGTATTTAATATGTACAGATTAGTAACATGGTGTCCCTGACAGAATGGGCCGGCGTACACCGTAGGCAACTTTAAATTTTTAGTGCTTTCAAACATATGTAATGAATGTGATTGGACCATTTCATGTTATGCACAAAAATGACACCAAAGTACCCACTCTGAGAGCCTTTTCAACCGCACGACCTTTTAAAGAGTGCCTAAAAAAGGATGTGGGGAAGGTTTGTTGCAGAAAGACATCACGAATGTTTCATCAAAATAATTTTCATTTGCAGCAGTTTCAAAACTTAAAAAATTGCTCTTGGAGGCGATAACGATCTGTAAAACTGTTAACAACTTCTTATAAAACGCTGTAATCTGCTTACAAAAGATGTTTGAAGAAATGTTGGATGCAAATCATTGATGTGTATTATGATTTATAGAATTTAACGCCCCCAAAGTGAACCAGAAAATGAGGCATGCCGTAGGGGAGGACTCCGCATAATTCTGACCACCTAGGGTTCTGCAACGTGCACCCACTTCGTATAGTACACGGGCATCTAGCATTTCGCCTCCATCGAAACGCGACCGGCGTGGCAGGGGCCGAACCCGCGTCTTTCGGGTCTGCAACCGAGGACCATAAATGCTGAGCCACCGCGGTGCCTATTTATGAGTAATAAAAAGAGTAACGGCCCAACGACGGGGCCTTGTGGCACTCCTGATGTCGGTGTAACATAAACTGTAGCAGCGTCACCCTAGGAGACGAAGTGGTAGCGACATGGGAGGAAGATTGAAATCCCGGCGTTGACAAAAGGAGGATTATTAAGAACAGCATTAAGTTTAGCAAGATGTTTATAATTTAACGGTGTTAAATACTTTGGAGTATTCTGTAAAAATACCATCAACCTGATTGCCAACATCAAGGCAAAGCGAAATGCGATGCGTTAACTCAGCTAATTACGCTGCCGGGCTAAACCCGCGTCTGAACCAATGTTTTACGTCAGACTGCAAATTATTTCACTAAAAAAAGCATAATGTGTTTATGAATGAAGTGTTCTGGCATTTTGCATGACTGCGAAGTCGTGAAATTGACCTATAGTTTGAGAAACGTTGCTTATCACTGGATATTTGCATAGGAAACACTTCGGCTTATTTCTAGGAAGAAGGAACAGTACCAGATAACAATTTATTAGTTATGGTGGAAAGATATTTTGACAACCACACGGAGTAGCGAAACAGGAACGGATTGTATATTCCGTCCGGACTGCTGCATTTGTCAGCAAATATGTTTAATATAAGGTTTAGAATGCATAACTATTGATCTAAATGTCACTGATTCCTTGATAACATTTTATTTGAAAAGTGGTGGGATAAAATTTTTTATCTAGAACAAACACAGACTAAAAGAAGTTGTTGAAAGAATCAGAATTTACTGCCGGGTTGCTGATGACGTCATTAGCTATTCTGGATGAAGTGGGTGAAGCGTTGCGAGGTAAGATAGAAGACCCTTAACAGATCATGCAAGTGAATGCAAAAAAAAAAGAAATCATTGGCCATATGCAACTTAATGTTACGTTCTCTTTTGCCTCGAGAAAGACGATCACGATGATGCTGTTGCGTGCTAGCTGGTGAAACACGACAGCACGGGACCGGTGCTTCTTCTAGAACGTCTTTGGCTACGAACGGAACGAGGCAAATGCAAAATGTCATGAGTCATCCAAAGAAGATTACAATTTCTCTTTTTAGATGTTGTAATAACAAAGCATTGGACACATGAATTGCCACGACGCTCAATGGAATTGACAAGGAGTTTTGTATTGTGGCTGTCAGAGAGTCCATTAAAGGTATCGACATGATCAGCTGAGATATCTGCAATTGAATTATCATTCGCACGAGCGAAGTGAGAAAAACTAGTAAACCTATAAGGTGACTTGGATATTGGACAAGAGCGGGAAACTAAAGGTGGATACTCGTAAACGTATGGTAAGTATTAAAGTATTGGAACTCCTGAGTCTACGCGGCTGATTTAGGAGGCTTTCGGCAGCAAGAAAACACCACGAAACATGCGCAAATAAATTGAAGAGATACAGAGAATGAATCAGTTTCGCTTACTCGCCTATTCAGGCTGTGAGCAGCTCTTGCTTTCTCTCTTTATGACTAGGATTCCCTGATCAGGAGGATGAAGTGGTCAACCAACGCATGAAGCTTCGGGGCTTCGGCCGTGGACAAGTGAGGCAGGACCCAGAATTTACGGTTAGTTGCTAAGGGATGCTGGCTGCGCTATTTTGTGCCGTCATTCAGAGTGCAATTCCTGAGGCAGTTTTTTTTATCAGTAGAGTGCTAGCAGATCCACAAATTTTTATCAGGCAAGAACGTTGGCTGACTAGCAGCATGGGCATGTGGGTTATCCATTTGGAAGTGAAAGCGCAGAACGAAGGGACATAGACAAGAGACAAGTGCTGAATTCAAGAATGTTTATTCGAAAAAAGAAAACGCAAACTTCTTATTCATCTGCCCTAAAAGGAAAAAAAACACGTGTCCAAGACACGGCACGAACACAAAGAACATGACGCGTGCTAATCTTAAGACAGAAGGCGAGCCTGGGAAAAGCAAAGAAAAAAAAAAGGTTATGGCATTACCGTATGAGCGTAACGTTCAACGACGCTTAAAAAAGATTGCTCGAAAAGCAAGCGTGGACATGGTGCTGACCGCCCTGAACAAGTTTAAGAGCCTCTGCCTGCGTGTGAATGCTGACCCGCAAGGAAAGAAATTGTAATGCATGGTAAAGCATCAAAACCCCTTCGTAGAATGACCAATAGCCGTGGTATATTCTGTGCTACGGACGTGCGGAAAACAATACGCAGGTCAAACACCTAGATGGCCTAGAGAAAGATTGCTGGAACAGAAAACCAACTTTAAGCAAGCTTGCAGAAATCTGACATTGAACGGCAGAGATTTGCCCTCACAAACCTACGTGCCTGAATTAACTCTATGCAAAGTGCTGGGTAGACACAGAGAATAGATGATCGGCGCAATCATCGGGGCTGCCGAAATAACTAGGCTGCCTGATTAGTGCATCAGCTCACCGTGTGTGCTGTTAACGAAGAATGTGGTCAGTAAAAGTTGTTTCACCTTCCTGGATGTGCGAAACTTTGTGTGTCGCTTCACCTGGTTAGCGTCACGAGCCAAGGCACGTATTGTTTTTGATTTGGGGAAGATAACATAAGAAGCCTTTGTTTAAAACATTGTTTAAAAGCGTGGCTTTTCGGGCTTGCTGGTGCATGATCATAGCGAGAGAATTACAGGTCACAAGAAGGCACTAGCAACACGAACACATAGCGCTCGTGTTGTTCATGTCTCCTTGTGTCCTGTCCTACTATGCGCTATATTCAGTCGCTATAAACATTGTTGACAGGTTGGCTGTCGATGAATGTAAGGCGGCAAATACTTCACAAATTTTCTGCGTTTGAGATAGTGGTAGCAGAGTGGCTCCCCTTTCGATATTTGATCTGCTCATGAATAGGAACAGTATGCGTAATGTATGCATGCAGAGGAACAGACAAATGGTAATGTGCTTGCTAATGTGACAAGGCTTATGTCCCAACCCAAGCAGCACAGACAATCGACCTAGTATTGGAAACGTATTGGCAAAGGCCGGTCCCATAAAGGACCTCAGTGAAGTCATCCATTTGCAATATTGGACCGATTACCTGTGTTGCTTGAGAAATGCTAAGCGCCCGTGTTGTCTCCTTTCTTGTGTATTGCACGCCTCGGCGCTACAATGTTTTCGTTATGTCGGACAACCAACTAGCCCACCAGCTAACTCTTTTAAAGCTAGTGTGCTTTATAGAACCGCCTGAAACACGCTTATTTGCCCTCTTGCCGATCTGCATGGCATTTTGTGAGTTTATAGGTGTAGTGTGCAGCCGTCTATTTTGCTGACTGAATATGTAGAGCTATGTGGCAGCGGTGCGCGTTGCATGTGAGAACTCAACACAGTGCCATAAGAAAGGGTATTTACGCGAGGTCACGAATGCAATTTTTTTTTTACACAGCTCAGCTTCAGCAGTGCAAACAAGAGCAGCTTGAGATAAGGGAATCAGTCATGTGCGCAGCATTTCGCCGCAGTCTGTATACGATGGATCTTCGGTACGACGAAACGCTTGATAAAAAATAATGATTTCAGTGAAGACATGGCTATTCTCGTTGGAAGCTCCCGTAGAAACTGTAGCTTGCGTTTAGGCTAGCTGGTTCCATACCGATGAGGGCATTTGTGTGTGGTGCTTAGTTACGACTGACTCAGGTTAACAAGGGACAAAGAGAGAGGATGGCAGCACGGTTAAGCGTTTAAGTGTGCTTAACCGTGTTGCTCGTCCTCTTTTTCTTAACAAGTGTACGTGGTAACAATGGAGCGGCCTCAAATGCACCCATTGATTCCCATAGAAGGCCGTGTATATGATAGCTAGTTTGCGAGAAGCAAAATTTTCTGCGAAAGGATATAACAAACCACGGACGAGCACCACTGGTCTTTTCGTGTTGAATATATCTATCCGAAACGGCGCACAATCATCCGCATTATTCGGATGGGGAAAATTGAAATTATCCGCCGTAACTCGCTCTCTCGATTACCCGTGTGAACGTGCGGAAAACTTTTCGTGGCCCGTAGTGGGGCCGGTAGGGTGCGTTTCTCCGGACGATTCACTGGTGCATCGACATCGGTGTGACGCCGGAGCACCCGCAGGTGCCGAGTCACACTCTCGTGTGGTGGGAAGGAAACGAGACATTGCTGAAAGCAAAGTGTCGGTCCCATGCAGCGTCACACAGGCGCTGTTTTCCCTGCCCTCGGCTCCGCGGTCTTATCAAAACCCTTCAATTACCTCCCATTGTCCTCTGTACCTCTTGACGATTATTCCGGTACCCCGTTTCCAAATACCCCTTAAGTTTGTTTTGTGTAATACTGGCACTGCTGATAATTAAAGAGCGAAAGAAATCTTCGTTGTCTGAAAACTCCTTTCAAACACGTAACCGCACTCATATCCAGTTATGTGCAGTATCTTCGCGGCGACTGATTATAACCTGCCCATGAACATATAAAAAAATTAATCGCTGAAGCTCCTAAACTTCAGTGGCCGTAATACTTCTGTCACATGGCTGTACTGTCATTTTAAACGATTTATACTCGAGTTCAAAGTCATTTGCGCGGCGCCACACTATTAACTGCACTGAAATTGGTTGTAAAAATCAGCCTCGAGTGAGTTCGGCGAGCTCACTCCAGTCGGCTAAAACATTCTGACACGGTACACGCGTGAGCAGTCAGCTTTCCTGTGAGAGGAAAATTGTTGTGCAAAGCCGACGTTATTTACTTTTTTGGAGCAGCTCGAAAAAGTGCCGGTGCCGTATTTTCAGACCAGATACGTGCGCTCACCATTTGTGGATACACTTGGCGGGAGGTAGACTGCCGACGCTGCATTTAACCCGCTTAATCTTCGACTCGAGAACGCTAGTGAACCAGACCGTGTCTTTTTTGAGGCAGGTCAGGGTAGAAAGCACGTGGGCCTCTGTGTGGGATGCGAAAATATTAGCACAGCAACCAGCATCCTGAAGTTGGTCGTGAAGCGGCTGTCCTGGAAGACAGGTCCAGCGGCGTCTTCACAGAAAAATTGGCGAGAAAAAGCGCATGCATAGTACGTTGACGGAAAAATTACGTTGCGCATGGCACTTATCTACTAAGTGTAGCCCTGTATCCTGCCACAGTTGCACTTCATGAGGCGAAATGCACCCGCTGGCAGTCACTCACACTAAATTTGCCCCTGCGCCACCCGTACAATATATCACGTCTGTGGTACGGACGGTGGCACGCGCAATGATATAAAATGGAAAAGAAAGGAAAACTGCCGTTAGGGAAGTGCGAAGCAATAAATATACCAGGTCTGCCACCGGGGTACAAGAAAAACGCACACAAAAACTTGAGGAAATCCGCGCTTCTTTTGGGCAGCGTTTGCCGATTTTACGCTTTTCTGTGCAAAATGAAAACATTTCAGGCAGTAGAACACTCATTCAATGCAGAGGACACGTTTTCGTCGACAGAAAACCTTCTATGAGCGTACGTTTCAGCGGACGCCGCAAGCTGCCGATCCACACTAGTGGAGGGATTGTGCCGCCACCTATAGGTCGATCTCGCGGCCAATAGCCGGGCCAGCGCTTCAGTGCAACCATCGTGAGGTGGAAGGAGGGGGCGAGGGCGCTGGCCCACCTGTGCCGAAGTTGTCTGCGCGGTCCTAGTGGCGCTAGCGGCAAGCTGCGTCGGACCATCCTGCTGTTGGTTGCGTAAGCGAGCCTAGCCGAGCTAAGCCGCAGCCATTTTCGTGTTTCGTTTTTTTTTTTATCACCGCAGCCCTCTTGGGTAGAGTGTCCTAGAAGACTCTTCTAGTACTCTACCTTGGGCGCGAAGCGTTGTGTTCTGTTGCCGCCTAAGCACTTGCACAAATGACCAGACAATGGCGCTGTCTCTGCCGTCCTCTTTGCATGTCAGCCCGTCGACGGACGCATCCGGCAAGAGGCGTCCGCCACATCGCCCAGTACGCATGCCACCGCCGGAGCAGCAGAGCCATGCGGGGCTTCACGCAGGAGGTTCGTCCCCGCGCTCCAGCCCGGCAATCGAAGGGGAGAACGCGCAGCAAAGGAGCCGAACAAGTTTATTTAACCCCGTCCTGTTCCATTAATTCATTCTTTTCTGTTGCTCTTTTTAATGTGTGGTGTTCTAGACCGCTTTGTTCTCTAGACACTTTCCTCTAGACACTTTCTCTAGACACTTTTTGTTTGTTCACGTGGTTTTGCTTGTTGAAGTGTTCAAGTTGTTCAATGTGCTTTTCTCCCTTCATATAAATTTCTTTGTGAGTTTTTTTTGTTTATTATTGTACAATATAACTTTCGAAACTTGTACCTCTCTACTTGCCTGCTGTCGAATGTACTAAAGGAGGCCGCATCCATCACGCTGGAATCTCGTGGGTTCTACACATCGCAACCTTTCTCCTTCAGTGACAAAATAAAAAGTTTGTTCTCGGTTTATTTGGTCCTACAATGGCATGGTGGACTCGTACCGTCGTACGCGAATATTGCTGACGATGTGAAAAGCTGCTATAAGTACCAATAGGCCGGAAATTAACCGCAAACTGGCTGCATTGTTATGTATGGCACCCAAGGCACAGTGAAGCAGTGACTACAGCCTTCGCTGTTTCGGGGATGTCACGAGCTACCTGCATCATTTCCGACAGAGTTGACTGCCGAGGTGACGCACAAAAGGCAGGAGGGTGTGTGTGTGCGGGAAGGGGGGGGGGGAGGGGAGAGGTCCTATTTCCGCGGGCCATTTTTGAACTTTCTTATCTCAAAGATAAGGGGCCAGCGAAGTGGCGTATTTATGGGTAACTCTTGGAGGGAAGGACCCTTTTTGCCCAATGTATTTCTAGGGCTTTCTACTCCGAAAAAATAGACTAAGTTTCGCATGGTTTTCCCACGAAACATTTCTCGCTTGAGTGGCATTGAGGTTCCCCTTGGATAGCGTTGAAGTAAAAGTAAGTCCATAGTATGATCTGATGACAGCTTGCGAGCTCGTTGTTGCTAAATCGCCTTACTGGAATCCCGCTTTCAAAGGATACAGCAACGTTGTGTTGGCCAGAGAAGGAATTCTAGAGAGCGCATAAAATCGAGAAATGCCGTAGTGGCGCCCTCCGTTGACCTGCTGGAGAAAGAAATTCTTTCAAGCATACTTAAACTCGCCCAATTGTCTAAGTCTTGTTACCATGATTGCGTTTGCAATCTTTTCGGGTTTGAGCTTGCAAGTTTTTGGTGGTCGACGGAACTCTTTTCAATCTCATTCAGTGGCAAGTGTACCGCCCGCCCTGTCCTGGCCTCTTCTGTGTGTTGTCTTCATGCTACGCTCTTCTTTCAAAAGATTGACTATTTGAAACAAGAAACAAACAAGCAAAAAACAAGAAAACTGACCCTATCGCAGAAAAATCTGGTGAAAAGAGCTCCTGATACCGTCAAAATCTTATTTTTTCTCCACTTTGCCCGTGCACTCTAAGGTTTTTTTTTATTACTACGATTAAACCCAGTTTATCCCTGAAAATGCAACTTCTAGAGAGCACACACAGACCTAAGAGAGTGAGTTTCTCGTTAATATATACGTATGTATGAAAGGGCATACAGAGCTTATAGGTTTTGGTGAACAAAACTGAGGACGCCGCATGAAAATCAGCAGATGCCGTGTGCAATTTTAACAGGAATGTTCGTTCATCTGGCGACTGAACCCTACGTAACGCTTGTTATTCATCATGTGGCTTAATCTGAACCCTGTAGTTGCCGTCCTGTTGTTGTAGTAGCGCTTGTTTCACGAAGTAAATTTGAGCATGGGTTCAAGATGTCACTTTTCGAAGTGAGGCCAAAACAAAAACACGGGTACTCATCAGGCATTTATTCGGCATCATTTATCAAGCTCTATACCGGCTAAAGACGTCCTGCTCCAGGGCTCTTGACCGTTTAAAATAGCCTCTTTAATGTTTAACAATTTTTTTACCAGTGTACAAGTTACGCAGGCCTCGAAGGCCACGTATGCTTGTCACATGAAGTGCTGCGTATAAGAGCAGTTAACGCGGCGAAATAATTCTAATAACTGAAGAATCTCACTTGTTGCACATATTTGTTTTTAGGAACCTTTTGTTTCGATGTTTGTGAGATATTGAGCAAAAAATAGTTAAGCCTGCACTCTTCACAACAACGAGTGGTTGCAGTAAATTGCATTTTGCTCCAAAACAATGGACGCGAAAAAAAACCAACTTACGGAAACTTTTGCAGAATTACCCGATTCGTGCCAGAATTTGAATTAAAAACAATATGGTCAGATTTTTACCCCCTCCCCTCCCCAGAATCGAGAAAAAATAAAACCTGAAAACGAACGGATAGTGGAAACGAAAACATTTCCTCTCATCCCAGAAAGTAAGACACTATTTCTATGAGGGCAGTAGAAATACGGGCTTATTTCTTTTTCTGGTCGAGTGACGCACTCGGTCCTTACTTTCTTGTGCTCGGTCCGTATACTATCTTTTCATTCATTCATTCATTCATTCATTCATTCATTCATTCATTCATTCATTCATTCATTCATTCATTCATTCATTCATTCATTCATTCATTCACTCATTAATTCATTCATTCATTCATTCATTCATCTTTATTTTGTTTCTCACTATACAGTGAAAAAGGAGCCAAGGGAAAAGCCGTTGAAGCACGGCTTGAGGTGTCCTTGGCCCCACTTGTCAGGGACTGGCAGCAGCGAGAACAGCACAAAAAAAAAACAGTGTTCTAGGACGCAGCTAGCTCAGTCATTATAAAGCAAAGTATACAACAGTAAAAATGGAACCGTAGCAAGTGGTAGAAACATTCAACTCATCGAAATAAACTACATCATACTGCACCAATTGAGCGCATATCACATGGTACACAAAATAATAGAGTAAGATTCAACGGATGAACATGGGGATGAGATCAGAAAGCTGCACTTTAGAAATATCGATACCTTGATTTACATAGTCATTTAACATACGTGGTAACAGATCATGCAGCATTTGTCGACCCTAAATTAGTCCGGCAGGTAGATATTTTCCAAAATGGGGCAGACCTGGTGGTGTACACTGAATCGGCTAAGCATAGACTGGCAGTGTCGGTAAGGGTATTTCTTCCGCGCTTTT
Source organism: Amblyomma mixtum (assembly GCF_055824585.1). Lineage (NCBI taxonomy): Eukaryota > Metazoa > Arthropoda > Arachnida > Ixodida > Ixodidae > Amblyomma > Amblyomma mixtum. The sequence continues at coordinate 346,012,636 of NC_143014.1, read as the reverse complement.
GACCAATATAATATCGTCGTGATAACCTAAACCTATATAGCTCACTAGCTCTGAACATAACTGTTTAAAAAGCTGAGAGGTAGCTTGCAGATATGAGACGTTAGCAATATTGCGTAGAAATTTATTTTGTGTTATTAGTAACTTTCTTTAGATTACCCTCTGTGGTTATGCCCCAAACTAGAAATGAATAATTTAAGTAGGATGCGAACAGAGACCTGTATATGATCAACTCCACGCTCTCCGGTAAAAGACACCTGTTTCGATTTACTATCCCTACCGTACGCAGCCGCGGTGGCTCAGTGGTTATGGTGCTCGGCTGCTGACCCGAAAGACGCGGGTTCGATCCCGGCCGCGGCGGTTGAATTTCTTTGGAGGAGAAATCCTAGATGCCCGTGTACTGTGCGATGTCAGTGCGCGTTAAAGAACCCCAGGTGGTCGAAATTTCCGGAGCCCTCCACTACGGCGTCTCTCATAGCCTTAGTCGCTTTGGGACGTTAAACCCCACAAACCAAACCAAACCATCCCTACCGTACTGCTCAGTCTCTTGAACACAAAAATTAAGTGATTATCCCACTGCAAGTGTTCGGAAGAATGTACTCCACGAACTTTAACGCATTGCAAAGTTTCAATCTTCGAAGATTTAAATATTAGGTCAGTAATCTTGGCAGCCTGTTTACCTCTAGGTTGAAAAATTATTAAGGCGAAAGCCTTTAATGCCTCATCGTTGTAAGCAGGAGTTGTCGACAGAAATGTCACGCTTTTCAATTGGTCGAAACGGTCGTGACGTCACAGTGCGCGAACTTCAAACGGGCCAATTCTACTTCGGCTAGTAACCGTGCAACCAATTGAAGGGATCGTATAGTGATGCTCCAAGTAAGAGGGACTGAGTTTAGTTAATTGCTTAATTACCCAATTACGCTAATTAACTTTTATAGTCGGGCCATATAAATAAATAAAACCGAGTAGAAAATTGGTCGAGCTCGGGAATCGAACCCCGGTCTTCGGAGTGCGAGACGAGTATGCTATCCAGTCCGCCATGCCAGCTCGATAGTTTGGAGCGAACAAAGGCGCGTCTAGTGAATACGGTGTCTTCGCTCACTCCCACTCTCCTCCCTTCTCTTCCGGCGAGGTTTAGGTGTCCACCAAGATATCAGAGACAAATTTCCTTTCCTCAAAAACCAATTTACCGACGAGCGAGGCGTAGAACCGAATGGGCGATGGCGTTCCATTGACTGCCTGGCAGCGTTGCAAGACGCTGTCGCGTTCCACTCTTAGAGGCGAAGCTTACATCTTAACCACCCATCAATGACCGCACTTTAGGTCAAAGAAGTGCCCCCCTGAATTTTGACGGGTGTCCACCGAGATATGTGAGACAGTTATTGCGTAATTTCGTTTCCTCAAATACAATTTTAATTTTCTTCATTACGGCCCCTCTTTGTCTTTCTTCTTTCACTCCCACTTCCTCCTTTCCTCTACGGTGCGGTTCAAGTGTCCACCGAGATGACAGACAATTACTGCGCCATTTCCTTTCCTCAAAAAGCATTGCGTTCAAAGGGCAAGGCATCGCGCCGAACGGGTGGTGGCGTTCCGTGGACTCCCTGGCAGCGCTACAACATGCTGTCCCGTTCCACTCCTAAAGGCGAAGCTTAAGCGTCATCAACTAGCAGTTGATTAGTATTCAGGCATTAATCAGTAATTAACCATTAATTAGTGAGTTGTAATCAATTAGTAATTAGTACTCAATTATATTGGACGCCACCAGTGCCACAGAGGCAGTCAAAGTGGTGCTGAAAATGCTTTCGCCTCTACGCACTTTAGACAGTCAAAGTGTCCCCTGAATTTTTGCTTTTGTTCTTGTAGCCTAAACCTTTAGGTGTTTATTTCTCGTCCAGATATCTAAAGTTCGCAAGACATTGTTTGCTTTTGCAAATGCGTCATTGCCATTTGGACAGGCAGTAAATATACTGGTGTCATCATCATAAAGAATAAATTTAGTTTGTGACGCTACATCAACCCGATAATGAATATTTATGGCCCAAGGGCATCTGCGGCCATAGAGTACCATGGCAGAAGCTGCTTTCGTTTGCTTAAGGTGGGGTTAAAGACCCATTTACCAAGTGCCTCATCCTGATTCACGCGAGCACCAGGCCAGGGAAAGCTTGTACCCATTGTATCACCGGTGGGGATCGGCACCGGCACTGGGGATCGAACCCCGCACCTCCAGCATGCGAGGCGGATGCTCAAAGGACAAGACCCCCGCTGCGGCTTTAAGACAACTGACAGACAGTGCAGACACAGATACTTTCAACGTTTAACAGAACCATAAGCCGGATGAATATGAGGCGCAATAAATAAATATGCCGTCTCCAGGCCATCTTCACTGACCAGGCGAAAAAAATTCGTCTTGCTCGTTTGCTTTCAGGAGGACTGCGAAACAAAAATTGGTTAAACTAGGCATCCACCCAGATAAAGAATTCGCCTGAGCCGGCAGCTTGTGCTTCGCGCTGATGCTTCCTAGACCATCGCTCCAACACAGTTCTCTTAGCTGCTGTTGGTGCTCTTTCAACGAACCTCCTCTGACAGGGCATTTCAGAAAGTTTAAAGGTCACCCTCTGCGCTCTGTCACAGAGGGCGGCCCAAGCTAGGGCGCAAAACAGACCTTTGTATTTAGCCTCTCTAAACATAAGCGGTGCCTACGACATCGTGAACAGAGAACTCATGTGGGACATATTGAAAGATGAAGGTATCGGCCAGGTGGTGACTGAATTTCTGAAGGAAATCAACCGAGATGAAAATTGAGAGATCACTACGGCGACCTGCACTGCGAGAACGCGAAAGCACGGACGCCACCTAGGCACTCGTCGCCTCTCTTTGCCTCTGTTTATCATTTCCTTTTTGTTTCTATAACTACTGAATTAGCGCTATTATCTTAAGCTCTAAATATATATCTATTATTTTACTCTAATTATAGCTTGTTTTATCACAGTCAACCATTTTGGTTTTTCAAATTTGGCGCCGTGGTTCCTTTCCGTCCACTTGCCATACTCCCGTCCAGCCTTTTCAGCCATCGAAAAGTTTTTTCTGCGAATTAATTAAGTTCTTAATCTATGTCAGTCAAATTTTTGTTTGATTAATTACCACTCATAAAATAGATAGCAATTCATTTCGAACTTTATTTTCTCTTCTCTGCATTTTTTGCACTATTTACTCGTCCACGGCTGCTTTTCTGTCCACTCACTATATCGACGCCAGCGCTATTTAGACATTTTTTCGACATTTTTGACTAAATAATTAACTAATCACCTTATCGCCATATTTTTTTTTGCGCAGCGTCCGCACATCCCCCTCTTTCGATTACAACCACTCGTTTGATGCTACCTCTAATGAGGACGTAACTCCTGCGGACATGTTTTGCGATGACACGACCCCACCGACATAGCTTAAAAATGCTTTCGCATTAGTAAAGTTGAAATCACGTGGGAAGGGATAAAAAGTGCGAGAACTGTGGAGGTACACAAAGGACTAAGGCATGGCTGTTCTCTATCCACTCTGCTGTTATTGCTTTATGTGATAAATACGGAAAGAAGGCTACAACGAAGTAATATAGGTTAAGAACTGTCGTACAGATTAAGCGGCAATGCCGATGAGCACCCGGGTTTAATGTATGCGGACGATATTGTATCATTAGCAGATAGCCAGGAAGATATGCAAGCTCTGGTTAATTGTTATGGAGACGAAGGAAACGCTCTAGGTGTCAGTTTTAACGCAACTAAGTCAGCTGTTATGATTTTCAACGATGCAACTGATCAGGTGCTTACAATAGAAGACCATGAAATACCCAGAGTGGCCGAATACAATTATCTTGGATTATGGCTAAAGGAAAGGCAGATATGCACAGACAAACAAGAACAATCTGTTAGGGCAAAAGGGTGAAGAGATGCCAGGATAATTATACATAGGGCATTATTAGCGTACAAAAAATAGGAAGTGCTGAGAGGTATTTGGAAAGGAATAATGGTGCTGGGGCTTACTTTCGGGAATGCGGTTCTGTGCTTAAGGGCAGAAGTTATGTCGAGATGAGAAGTAAATCAGAGAGCTGTTGGAAGATTAGCATTAGGTGCCCACGGAAAAACCACAAACGAGGCAGCACAGGGGGATATGGGGTGGGAATCGTTCGAAGCACGAGAAGCTCCGTATAAAATATCAAGAACGCCTGAGGAAATTGGACAATGACTGGTGAGCAGCTAAGGTATTGAAATACTTATACAGAATGAGTGCTGACTCACATTGGCGGAAAAGAACTACGAAACAACCAGTAAGTAGGCCGGACACAAGGACGGAGAAAAAAAAGAGCATTAAACGTGAGATTAAGAACGCGGAAGGTAAAAATGTGATTAATTCAATGGAAAAGAAGCGTTGTGTAGATCTATATCGATACTGTAAAAGGCAGATCAGGATGCAATTGTTCTATGATAACTCAGACGGCAGTACCCTACTCTTTGAAGCTAGGTAAGGGTGTCTTAGAACGTGCAGCCACAAAAAAAATAACGAAGAAGTTGACACATGTGCAATGGGTGGTAGATAGGTAGAAACAATTGAGCACTTCATATTCAAATTTGATTGTATCCATCCGGATGTCGATTCAGGCGATGGTGCGTAGAGTTACGTGACAGGATGCTTGATGTGGCTGTGGGGTTTGAGAAGCGGCGAAGGACGCTTCTCAGTCGTGTCAGCTGCCGTTTAAAGATACCGGGGACAACTCTTAAATTTTTCTTGTTAGTAAAATTCGATAGTTCGTCATTTTGTGGCTTCGTCGCCGTTTGTTCGGCAGCGAAAGGTGTGTTTATAGCTAAGAGATTTGGATTCGAAGTTGAAATCCTTCGCCACTGACCAGAGAACCGCCGCCACGGACCAGAGAACCCATTGACCACCGACACTCGCACGAGAAACAAGTACCCAAGCCCCTGCCGTTGGGTGTGTCCACGGGCCTCGACATTGACTTCCAGAAACCGGTGGCTCCTCAGTCTTCGTGGACCTGGCCTCACCCGCTCATCATCTCTTTCATCGTGACGGAAAGCCCTTCATCTTCTCTTCTCTGTTCATATTTTCTTCCACGCCCATCGTGACGTGCTGCTTGTCATCGTCTGTGGTATTCTTCTAGTTCGCGCGATCGGGACGATCGCTTCGTGGCCCCGAGTCATGGGACGGACTAGAAGACGACGAAGCGGGCTCTGGCATGGGCAGGAGCGCTCGTGCTAGGCTCGCAGACATTAAATCATATCATCGCCATCGGTCATGCAGTCCTTTCTTCATCGCTTGCCGTCACGTAACAATATTTTGTATTCATGAGTGCACTAAAGATATGTAGGAAATACGTTCCTGAAATTTCATGGTTGGTATTCGAAATATATTCTGAAAATATGCCAAAAATACCTCACTTAAAGCATACTCCGAGCAGTTTCAAATACATGAAAAACAAAGTATGCAGTTTTAGCATCTTGTCAGTGTACTAAAAGTGAATTTTCGGAAATAAATTAATTCATCTAAAGTACACTTCAATTTTACAAAACGGGCAGTCCTTGTAAAAGTATATGTATGCAGTTTTACCATCTTGCGAATGTATTAAAAGTGCACTTTCGTAAATATGAAAGTAATTCATCCGAAATATACTTCAATTTTAACAAACGGGCAGTCCTTTTAAACGTATTTGCAGCACACTTCTAGCTTCCGTTGAACAGTCGAGTGCTCAAAATCGCGTTTCGGGAAATGGCATTTGCGAGTTGCCAACGTATTTGGAGTGTACTTCAGTAAATCCGCAGTTAATTCTTCCAAAGAATACTTAAATTCTAACAAATTGGCAGCCCGCCTTAGCATATTTGCAGCACACTTCAAGCTGCCGTTGAGCAACTTAATACTCAAACTCGAGTTTGGGGAAATCCCATTTTGGGGTTGGCAATGTTTTTAAAGTGTACTTTCGTAAATACGGAATGAATACGTCCAGATATACTTAAATTGTAACAAATGCGCAGTCCACGTAAACATATTTGCATTACACTTCAAGCTACCGTGGAACAATCTAGAGCTCGAAATGACGTTTCAGGGAAGGTGGTTTGGTTTGTGGGGTTTAACGTCCCGAAGCAACCCAGGCTATGAGGGACGCCGTTGTGAAGGGCTCCGGAAATTTCGACCACCTGGGGTTCTTTAGCGTGCACTGACATCGCACAGTACACGGGCCTCTAGAATTTCGCCTTCATCGAAATTCAGCCGCCGCAGCTGGGATCGAACCCGCGTCTTTCGGGTCAGCAGCCGAGCGCCGTAACCATTGAGCCACCGCGGCGGGGCCGTTTCAGGGAAGAGTGAAAACTATCCCTTTCCTGTCGTCCTTTCGTTACAACACAGTAATCGTAGCCCGGGAATAACAAAGGGCAAAGACGAGACGGGTCGAGAACGCCTGCGTTGTTCCCCCGCTATGATTACTGTGTTGCAATGAATTACCAACCTGACCAAGCCTTTTCTATTCTTAAGTCTTTTCGTTTATGGCAACTTCTACCAGGAAGGTAATCACCACTTATTTGCACTACGTGCGGAGAACGTGATAGCATGATACCGGCAAAGACGCCTTGGGTATTTCCGGGCCCGAATATGCCAGCGAAACGGAACACGACAGGCAAGGCTGACCGGCTCCGTTAGGCGCCCTTGTATCTGTTAGTTGACAGCTCGACTCCTGACCTTTTTATGACACAAATGTCGACTAGCAATTCTGTTCTAGATCGCCGCCCGATTCAAACGCGACCAGTAGGGCACTTCTGGGATAATTTTTGGGCCCACTGTCTTTGCGCAAAAAAATGCCTCACCGGTTAAGAAAGTGCGTCGCTCTCGGAGCGTATATATACGGCAAGCCAAGTATGGTGCTTGTCTGAGAATTCGTTGCCTTCACTTCCGTCAAGATTTGCTGTGTAGGTGTATTTGCCGTTCCCATGCCGTCACGTGACCCTATAATCTCATCGCAAAAATGAACAAGGGAGGGGAAAACCTCAGGTTGCTTGAGCCAACGTTTCGACAAGGGGACTTGTCTTCGTCTTCGTCTGGGACTTGTCTTCGTCTCCCCTTCCTGACAAATATCCCCTCTCACACCACTTTCCTTCCCCACCCCGGGGCCTCCCTCCTCGGAGTGAAGGCCCTATTTAATCCCTGCAAATGATGAACGCTTTGCCCAGACGAAGACAAGTCCCCTTGTCGAAACGTTGGCTCAAGCAACCTGAGGTTTTCCCCTCCCTTGTTCATTTTTGTGATCGCAAAGGACCATCAACCACACCCTCTCTCTACCATGGACTCCTATAATCTCATGTACATCGTCATTGATGATAACTGCGCTGGTAGAATTTGTCCTGCAGTTGAAGCATCAACCCGTCTCATTCTGTGAAGCCGACCGGTAGACCTTTTCTAAGGCGAAGTGAATATATTTTTAATGTATATTTTACGGCGGAAGCCTTTAATGCCTCATCGTTGTAAGCAGCAGTTGTCGACAGAAATGTCACGCTTTTCAATTGGTCGAAACGGTCGTGACGTCACAGTGCGAGCATTTCAAACGGGGCAATTGTACTTTGGCTAGTAACCATGCAACCAATTGAAGGGAGCGTATAGGGATGCTCCAAGTAAGTGGGACTGAGTTTAGTTAATTGCTTAATTTACCCACAATCAGCCTAATTAACCTTTGTAATCAGGCGAGATAAATAAATAAAACCGAGCAGGAAATTGGTCGAGTTCGGGAATCCAACTCCTCTCTCCGGAGTACGAGACGAGCATGCTACCACTCCGCCATGCCAGCTCGATGGTTTGGAATGAACAAAGGCGCGTCTAGTGAATCCGGTGTCTTCGTTCACTCCCATCTTCCTCCCTTCGCGTTACGGTGAGGTTCAGGTGTCCACCGAGATACGCGAGACAGATAATTTCCTTTCCTCAAAAAACAAGTTACCGATGAGCAAGGCGTAGAACCGAATGGGCGATGGCGTTCTGTGGACTCCCCGGCAGCGTTGTAAGACGCTCTCGCGTTTAAATCTCAGAGGCGAAGCTTAACACCTTAACAACACATCAGTGACACAAGCAGCAACACCATGCTTAAGGCTTTCGCCTTACTGCACTTTAGGTCAACAAAGTGCCCCCCTGGATTTTTTAGTGTATTTCTAATGTAATCTCATGTATTTAATGTATATTTTTAATTAATTATAAATATACTAAGCGGACAAAAATGTACTTTTAACGTATTTTAAAGAACGTTCAAAATATCATTCGTAGTATACTTAGAAAGCATTCGTAGTGCACTTTAAGCACAGGGGCAAAAAACTGCGAAATAAATATGGAATTAATACAATATGTTCGAAATGCATTTCAAGCACATTATCTTTTTCGCTAAGGGGCGGCGAAACCTGTATCTTAGTTCTTGCTCTTTTCAACTTTACAACAGCTTAGTTTTCAGTAAGAGTGGTACTTTTGTGGTCAGGAGCTGGTATTCTATCGATATAAGCGAACTTCAATTTCTCCTCAGCCCTTTTAAGATCGACTCGGTGCCTTCGCCGAGAGGATAGTTTCTACGGTAATTGCAGGGAGAAATGTTGCCGTGGAAGGAGGAGGGTGCACCGAGAGGGGAGAAATCCGCAACCGGAGGTCGAATGCCGTGGAAGGAGGAAGGTGTGGTGAGAGTGGGAGAAGGGGAACAAGCGGAGGGTGGTTACCGCAGAGGCAGGAGGAGCGTTACCTTGGGCGGAGGAGTGTACGGTGAGAGGGGAAGGGTACGACGGCCGTGTAAGAAGGCGTACCACGGTAACCATCCCGAACGTGGTTAACGTGTAAGGAGGAGGGAGGGTACGGCAAGAGCGCACTGATTTAGCATGGTCCAATTGTGGAAGCTGCTGCGCAACGAGCCGCGTGAGGAGAGGATCATTGGCGGCGCTGCGCTTCTAGAGCGGCGGACTGGAAAGGAGACTTGGACGAAAAACAACTCTTTTTGGAAAAATTAAAACGAGAGCCCCAGAACTATACAGTTGTAAGGTTGCTCACATATTTTCTGCCACAACATTTCGTAAAGTACAAATACCTTAACAGCTGTCGCTGAATCTCGCGTTAACCAGTCGTAACCGTTCTGTCATTTTTTTTTATTTTCCTCTTAACACCCATAATAAAAGGTTAATAAAAGGGCAGCTGCTGGGCAATGCGAGTGCTGTTTTTTTGTCAATTTGTTCATCCGGCCGGCCGCAGAGGATCTCACGAAGCACCTGCAACCGCTCGTGGGTTGGGGGAGGGGGGGGGGGCGACATATTGCGACTCCGATAGCATCACTTAGGTGGCGAGTGAAGGGCGACATCGTGCTCATGAAGGTTTGTACAGCTAGCCCAGTAGCCTGAGATTCAGATCTTTCTGTTTCTGCCCCCAACAACGTCCCTTCATCTTAATGCGATTGCTTTAGGGCTTCCGTTCAGCAGAAAACATCCGGCGTCGGCTGCTCGCGGCGTACTCACATATGGCTAGAAAGGAATATAAATCGACGCTGTCTACGTACCATGAGCGTAAGCTTGCCTACGTACGCTAAACGCAAGCATTTTGTGGGACGTGACGCCATTAATGAAACTCGCAATTTTAGTTGAGCGCAGGCAGACCGAGACGCAACGATAAGCTCTGCTAGTGGCCCAATCTGGTTGTTAAAACTGGAAGCATTTGTGTCAGCAAACGGACGCTCCTTTTTAGGACTACAAGCGGCAGAATCGTTATTCTAATTAAAAATATACAGGAAATTTATTGCTCATACGTTTTGTTATAGGCGAAATGAGACGAAGGTGAAACTTCATCAAAGTACTGAAAACGGAAGTAGCAACAACAAAATCAGTCCGAGGCTAGAGGTCCTGCTTCGAAGGGCGCTGCCATTTTGAAAACACAGTTTTAGAGCACAGTCGCGCACACTAAACTACGGAAATAGCGTATGTAATGCTACCGTACATTAAGGCTCGATGTGAAATAGTGCTCTGCGCAGGCGCAATTTAAAGAGTGATATCCCATATATCCGCCTGCTTAAATTGTCACCAGATTCCGCAGCGTCAGAACGACTCTTCGCAGCTTTGCTAGTGCTGCGAGGAACTACTGGGATGGTGTATAGGTGGGTTACCTAGATTACGTGATCTCCTGGCGTCATCACAACCTCTCCCCCCCCCCCCCCCCCCTGGTTGTGAGCACACTGACCACCGTAGCAGGTGCTATTCAATTAATGATTGCGTGTGAGAGTTTGCCTGGAAGAGCAAATTGGGTCACAAGGGCCTCATCGGTGGCAGCGCCCGCCACCGCAGGGCAGTGGCGCATCACTTAACCGCTACAGCACGGAGCCAGGAGTGATGTGACAACTACCATAAGTCTAAGAATGTAAAGTCGGGAATCACGAATTCCGTATGTGTGGGCATTAACCCATTAACGCTGTCATCCCCCTGTTGTTGTAGTTGTTGTTGTATCCTTTGACAGAATGGCACATACCCACACTGGGGGATCGGCCAAGAATCGGGAGGTAAAGGTTGGTATTCACCTGTACATAGTAAAGGCAAAATAAAAGCACACGAGAGAGGAACACCGGGGGAGTCTACCACAAGAAGGGCAGGAAGAGGATAAAGATGATGATGATTATGATGTCCTCAAATTTTTCTTACCATCCTTGTCTTGTTTCTCCATTGGCTACCCTTCTTGCTTTGTTGGGTCTTTCTCGTTTTTTTTTCTCCTGGTGGCGGATTTCTTTATCTCTTCTTTCAATGTCTCAATCAGCGACAGCGTTGCTTCATTTTCTCTCCCCTACTTCTTCCCTTCTTTCTCCCATCGGCGCCCCTATATTCGTCAATGGTGCGTGAGCATCAGAAGGGACATGCGCGGTGAACAGATTAAAGTCCACAGGAGGGAAGCCCTACCCACCAGATTTTAAGAAAACTGCCAACCGTGTCATATAGCAGTTAGCCTATTGTTTGGAGGTGAGAGGTTGCCAGGGAAGAGCAGCCGAGGTCGCACTAGCCTCATCGGTGGCAGTGGTTGCCATCGCAGGGAGTGGCACATCTCTTTACCGCTGCACCACTGCGCCAGGAGTTGTATGAGGACTCCCAGGGACGAAAGATGCGGATTCAATCCCGACCGCGGCGCTTGAATTTCTTTTGAGGAGAAATTCTAGAGGCCCGTGTACTGTGCGATGTCAGTGCACGTTGAAGAACCCCAGGTGGTCGAAATTTCCGGAGCCCTCCACTACGGCGTCTCTCATAGCCTTAGTCGCTTTGGACGTTAAACCCTATAAAACCAAACCAAACCGAAGAAGGTAGAGCAGAGAATTATCTATGACGCAGCGCTAAAAGAAGAAGACGAGAACAAAGGTGCCTGGAACGGAAAATTAAAAAGAAATTGGTGTTTGGTAGTGGGCGTGGTTAGTAACGGCGAGCACTCGCACATATATATGCCGTACCACCCAAGCAAGCGCCACTGAGTTTTTATATTTTATATCCTCTGGGCGCTTAGATCGGTGGCCTTGAAAGGACTTCAACCTGGCGACGGCTCGAGGTGGGCTCTGTATATTGGCGCCGTGGTAGAAAAATGGAGCAGTATCTCAAGCTCCGTCTTAAGGGTATGACGCGATAGCCATAATGGGTTAGTATCCATATATGCGGAATCGGTGATTCCCGACTTCGCATTCATATACAGCTGGGAGTCTTCCTACAACTTCTGGCGCAGTGGTGCAGAGGTTAAGCGATGTCACTGCGATGGCAGGTACGGCCATCGCCGGCTTCTGCGACTCAGGCTGCTCCTCCTCTGCAACTTCTCGCAAGCAATCATGAACTGCCACCTGTCACGGTGGTCAGTGGCTTAGCATCCAGTAGGCAGGTTGTCATGACACCGCTAGGTCACGTGAACTAGGTTGCTTGTCCGGGGTTTTTCGCTCACAATGCCGACAACGCTGCATTGCCTGCGCAATGGGAGCCTTAACGCTGTCTAGTTGAAATGTTGCCGACGATTACGTTACTTCCTAATGCGAAATTTGAGCGTAGCTCATCGGCTGGTTCAGTTTTTGGCAAAGAATTCGAGCAAGACATGTAAGTACAATTTCAGACAACTAGTTATTTTTCACGCATATTCCTTCTTCAAGAAACACTACACTAACAGTTCTTGATTGTCACGAAGAAAGCTTTGTGGACGGATAAATAGATAGATATATCCTCGACTTGTTGCACCAATGCGTGGTTCTCAAAGACGTGGTCTGCGCAAGTATTTCGCGAGGTTGTCACAGCTGTGGGAGCCGTTACGAGCGAGAGGAACGGGATGTTCTCCGGCATAAGTGGTAAGAAATTCCCGCTTGTCTTTATATCTACATTAAAGTCCACACACCCTGCCACCCTGGCAGGTAGCAGCGTTTCTGGCACAACGTTGTCAATGCGGAAGCATTAGCGCACATCTGTCACTACCGCCACGTAGCTTAAAGCATGATCGAGGTGTCCACTGCTTCAAGAGGGCAGTTATGCGCCTTCCCTCTGCTTCAGGTGTCCACAGAGATGTTTGACACATACTGCGCATTTCTTTTCCGCAAAAACCAATTTAAAACATTTACCCTCCGCTTTCCAAGCACCTGCTCTATTGGTTTCGCAGCTGTGGGAGAAAGATACAGCGCATTTCCTTTCCTCAAAAAAATACCGAAGACACTTTGGAAATTCTAAAGTGTGCTTGGCGGAAGCCTTGTGGTCAACCCACAGCCGCTTCCCCGAATCGCTTGGCGTAGTCACTGGGCGGCTTCGGAGCCATGCGTCGCACTCACCGGACTGCAACGAGACGTCTGGTGAAGGAGCGGCGGTGTAGCTGCCACCACCGACGCGCGCGCGCTCGTTCTACCGCTACTCTGTGACGTCATGGTTGCTATGCACATCTGCGCGCCCCGCTGTCGCGCCGGTTGCTGAGGGGAGGAGGTTGCGCTTTTACTTTCTCCTTTCCGAGCTCCCGCTCCATTGTGTTCGCAGCTTAAAGGGTGTCCAGTGCAGGTTACAACGGACAACGGCGACAGCGACGCCGCGAAACGCAGAAATGGGCGCGAAAGAGCTGCGCTCTAAAAGGCAAAGACATTGGATACATTCTGAAATGATACCCCTATAAAAACATGCTACTAGAAATAGCATGTTTGCCCTCGATATTTGGTTCTGTGAACCAGATATCGAGGGCAAGCAGTGGTTTGGTGAAACACTGACCAGTACAGTTTGCACATTTGGACACAGGACAGCTGACAAGAGTTTTGAGACGTACCAAGCTCAGTACCGTGCTTAGCATCATGGGCCGATCACCATGCGATAGCTGCAGGCAGTTTTCTCACTTTCAGTAGCTGTCGCTGTAGACTGAGGCTTTTTCAAAAACCGAAAGTATTTCGCCGCTAAAGTTAAGTTTTGAGATGTTCCTGCAATATCAGCCTTTTGTAGCGTCTTCAGTCCATATCACATTGCGAAATAAATCTCCGGATCCACGTGCTCGATCTCTTAGAAGGCAAAAAGAAAGAGGCAGAAGCGAATCGCACACTGTATCATTATGGCTTCCTCTGGCTGGGAATTCCACCAGGCTTCGTGGCTGTGACCTCAGCGAGGCCGACACTAAAATTGCAGTGCAAGACGCCTCTGCCACACAGCTCCCTCTTCTCCACGGAGCGCTCAAGAGCGTCGTAGACCTGCAGGAGAGCCAAAGCCATCGCAGAATCAACGCGCCATGTCTGTGCCGCAGTGTTCTTGATCAAGGACCCTCCAGAACTGCTTGACCTGCATGTAATATTCCATGATGGAGACTGGGAATTTTGCTGAAAAAAATTTTCGGGGGCTGTTCGTGTCATGCCATGTGTTTGTAATGTGGCAAGAACTACATTTTAAAGGGACATTGAGGAGAAATTGAAGTTGGCTTGTATCAATAAATCTCGGTCGCCGGAGGGAAAGGCCAACGAGCGATGGGGTCCCAATGGCAGGATCGGTGGAACACCTCCTTGACCTGAAAGATTGAGCACGGAAAACTTTTATAGAGGTGGCTGTACCTTCCGTCCTCCAAACTAATGCTGGCCCGTAAGCAACACTTAAAACTAAAGTAGTTTCAGGGGATTTACACCGACAAAGAAGTTAACACCAGTACTGATTTCAGTAAAAACAGATTATTTCCTCTTTCTGACTGTGTCGAAGTCATTGCGGCAAGAAGACAACCACTCATTTCTGGCAAAATAACTTTTAAATATCTTGAAGCTAACTGATTTGACCTTGTGACATCTAAACGGATGTGTAGCATCGTTTTGAGGTGAAACACAGTGTTACGTAGCCTCCGGGATCCAAGCGACTAAACCGTAGTGAACAGATAAATTTTACTTTTAAAATCGGCAGGCAAGCGCACCACCAGTATTATGTTTTTTCGTCATTTTCAACTTACAAAAGGTCCGTTTTCATTAGATTGATATCGTTCTGGTTTGAACGAAGCGCCCTCTCGATACAGGACCACCTCCCTTTGTCGTCACTGCCTGTGTCAGGGGCTACGTGGTATCTGCCATAAGACAAGCAAATCTGTTCCCATTTATTCCAGACAAAAGATGGCAATGTCTGCGACAGGCTACGTAGTACAGAGGGAAAAACGCTTGTCTAGAACACGTTCTGAGCGTGTTTCGGGCTGAACACGCGATAACTAGCGATAAGATTTTGTTAAAAATGGTCTGGATGTAAACATGTGCAGTGAAACTAATCGAATTTCATCGTCATTTTTTGTCTGCTTGCTCGCAGCGGGTTTGGGAGCTGCGGAACACACAGTTTCGTTGTTCTAGACATGCGTTTTGCCTTCTGCACGTGCAACTATAGACATGCAAAAATTCTTGTTGAGGTGAAGTACGAATTTCCATGAGCAGTCTCAACATGCCATGTTGAATTTGTGCTGGGACCAGCAAGGTTGAAATGTTGAAATAGTAAGACATAAAGGCGTTCTAGCGGAAAACTGGCCGCCATGCTTGAATTGAGCATTCTCAACGTCAATTTCCCATTGGACCGCCGCAGTGGCTCAGTGGTTATAGCTGTCGGCTGCTGCCGACAGCTATAACCAGACGCGGGTCTGATCCCGGCCGTGGCGGTTGCATTTCAAAGCAGGCATAATGCTGCAGGTTCGTGTACTGTACGATGTAACTGGACGTAAAACAACCGTGGGCGTATTGTAATACAGTCATGTGAATTTTCTTTGGCAAAGACGAGATTAATATTGTCGCGAGTGGAAGAAAAAGACGAGTAGCGATTGCGGCGCGCCGACGACGACGTTGCTGCTGGTGGACCTGCCTGTTTTGTTCTGTGCTCTCTGTCTTCACCCGTTCTCGCCGCCGGCCTGTACGTCAAGCCGTGACATTTGGTGCAGGTGCTGGGTAACGCATCTCATGCAGCGCACCCCGCCTCGTAGTTCGAGCCCCGTCCTAAGTCCTGGCCGTCGAGTTTTCTTGGAGGAGCCCTCGGCAGAAACTGAGACTCGCGCTAGCCGACGTCAGCAAGGCCAAGCGCCGGAATTCGGACTCTTGCCCGAGGGATCGCGGACATCTAGGACAGCCAACGTCACCATGGCGTCCCAGTCACAACAAACCGACCCCGCGATTGCGTCGAGGATCGTCTACGTGCCTGTCACTCCAAGATCTGTCGTCCCGTTCCGTGGCGATGGCCTCGACGATGTTGAAGACTGGGTCCAGCACTATGAAAGAGTAGCTCGACATAACGGGTGGACTCCCGACCAATGCCTGCAGAATCTGTACTTCTCCCTGGAAGCCACAGCAAAGTATTGGTTTGAGAACCATGAGGCTTCTTTAACATCATGGGAGACATGCAAGAGCGAACTGGTGCGCACGTTCGCGAACCAACACCGGTGACAGCAAGCAGAAGATCTGCTCCACGCTCGCATCCAGGGACCCACCGAAAGCGTCAGGAGCTTCGTCGAAGACGTGCTGCGTCTGAGTGCCCGCGCCGACCCGCGGGCTACTGAGGAGAAAAAGGTACGGGCGTTGATGAGGGGTGTCCGGAATGACATCTTTGGAGGCCTCATACGCAATCCTCCGACCACAGTAGCCGGATTTGTCGCCGAAGCTACAAATATCGAGCACGCATTGGCGACAAGAACCAGTCACTTTCAGAGACTGAGCGCCCTTCCTGCCGTCTCAAGTCTTGCCTCGTCTGGCCTGGGCGGAGTTGGTCTAGCCGATGTTCGAGAAATAATTCGCGACGTCATCCGCGAGGAGCTGAAAAAGCTCTTCCCTTCTCCTGAGCAGCCCGCCTCTGTCTCCATCGCGTCGGCCGTTCGCGAGGAACTGCGACACACGCTGGCGCCACAAGACGTCCCAATTGTAGCTGCAGCCGACCCACCAACTCTGAGCTACGCCGTCGCAGTTCGTCGTCCGCCTCCCGCCCATCGCCAAGTCCAGAGCGCTCCCGATTCTGGCCTTCAACGCCGCGAGTTCCGTCTGATGCCCGCCTGGGACCGCCGAGACGCAGGAAGACCGACATCTGGAGGACTGCGGACCGGCGACCATTGTGTTTTCACTGCGGTGAGCCTGACCACATGTATCGCTCCTGTCCATACCGCGAGCTTGGCCTAAGGGGTTTTAACCGGGCTGATCCGTGCCCCCGCTACGGTGAACAGCCCCGCGACATACAAGACTACCTTCGACGTTCTCCATCACCGGTTATAGCTTCTCCTCGCACCTCCCGGTCGCCGCCACCTCGCCGCCCACCATCCCCTTCTCGCGGGTCTCGCCGTGAGAGCCTTTCGCCACTTCGGGAAAACTGAGTACGGCGACGCCTGGAGGTGGCGTTGCCGGAGTCGCACGAAGTAAAGAACCTCCGCCTACGTTGGAATGTCCCAGCTCGACCGATGGCATCCTTGGAAGCGCGAATCGTTTTGTAACCTCTAGCAATGTGCACATTCTGATCGACGGACGCGACGTAACGGCGCTTGTGGACACCGGCGCCGATTACTCGGTCTTCAGCGGAAGTTTCTCTCGGCGTCTTCGCAAGGTTACCACCCAGTGGGACGGACCGCCCATACGTACCGCGGGAGGCCACATCGTAAACCCTGTTGGCAAGTGCACTGCCCGCGTCGAGATCCACGGTGCGACGTGCCCCGCCACATTCGTGATATTGGAGAATTGCTCTAAAGATGTTATTCTGGGCATGGATTTTCTCCGTGAATATGGCGCCGTAATCGACATAGGGCAGAACAGGTTGACCCTCCGCGCACGTTCTTCATCGCCAGTACCGCCTCGGGCCACAGGCTTTGCGATGAAAGTTGATGCCGACCATGTCCACTTGCCGCCGTTGTCGACAGTTTTCCTGCCGGTCCGAGCCGATACAACAGCATGTGGAGAAGGCGTTCTGGAAGGCAGTGTCCAGCTGTTACTTACGCGTGGCATTGGTGTTGCGCGAGGGGTCGCAAATGTTCGACGAGGGTGTGCCAACATCTTCGTGACCAACTTCAGGAACGAGCCGGAGCACCTGACAAAAGGGTCAGTTATAGCCCAAATGGAAGAACTTAGCGGCGTTCGTGAAGCTGTTGCGCTGCCTACAGAGGCGGCCCCGCCCGAGTCTCGAGACCCTGCAACGTTGCCCCTGGATATCGACCCCAAACTTGAGCCTTCCCAAACACGTGAACTGCTCTTTCTTTTGCATCGGTACAATAACTGTTTCGCGACGACATCCCGAGTTCGCCAGACACCCGTCGCCAAGCATCGAATTATTGTCGACACCGCAACGCACCCGATTCGTCAGCCGCCGTACCGCGTTTCCTTGAAGGAAAGGGAAACCATACAGGAGCAAGTGCGCGAAATGATAAAGGACGACGTCATCCAACCATCCGTGGTCCGCACCTGTAGTACTAGTGAAGAAAAAAGACGGGACCCTACGATTTTGTGTCGACTACCGGCGACTCAACAAGGTGACCAAGAAGGACGTGTATCCACTACCACGCATCGACGACACCCTAGACCGTCTTCGTCATGCCCGCTATTTTTCGTCCATCGACTTGAAGAGTGGATACTGGCAAATTGAAGTGGATAAGCGCGACCGCGAAAAGACTGCATTTATAACCCCGGATGGCCTCTACGAGTTTAAGGTGATGCCGTTTGGCCTGTGTACAGCGCCCGCGACATTTCAACGAGTCATGGATACTGTGCTCGCCGGTCTAAAGTGGCAGACATGTCTCGTGTATCTGGATGACGTTGTCATCTTCTCAAGCACTTTCGCAGACCATCTGGTGCGTCTTGAAGCGGTTCTTCAAGCTCTTCTGAACGCCGGACTCACGCTCAAGCCTTCGAAGTGCCGGTTCGCATACAGTGAACTAAAGTTCCTTGGTCACATCGTCAGCCAAGTGGGTGTGAAGCCAGACCCCGAGAAAACGGCCGCCGTCGCATCCTTCCCTCCACCGTCGGACAAGAAGACCATGAGAAGCTTTCTTGGTCTCTGCGCATACTTCCGACGTTTCGTACGGAACTTTGCCCAGATCGCGGCGCCACTTTACCGCCTGACGAAGGATAACGTTGTCTTTGAGTGGACCGAGGAGCAAGAATCAGCATTCCGCCAATTAAAACACGCCCTTGCAACATCCCCCATACTAGGCCATTTTGATCAAGACGCCGACACTGAACTCCACACGGACGCCAGCAACAAAGGACTAGGAGCAGTGCTGGTGCAATTCCAGGACGGCGCTGAGAGGGTTATTGCGTATGCCAGCCGAGCTCTTTCGCAGGCGGAGGGCAATTACTCGACAACTGAGAAAGAGTGCCTCGCTGTCATCTGGGCCATCACCAAATTCCGGCCCTATCTGTACGGTCGCCCTTTTCGTGTCGTCACCGATCACCATTCGCTGTGCTGGCTCGCCAATATTAAGGATCCAGCAGGCCGCCTTGCTCGGTGGAGCCTTCGGCTACAGGAGTACGACGTCACCATCACCTACAAGTCCGGCCGCAAACACCATGATGCTGACTGCTTGTCTCGAGCCCCCGTGGAGCCGGCACCGGGAGGCGAAAATGACGAAGAGGACGGTTTCCTTGGGGCATTGGACATGGCAGATATGGCTGCTCGGCAACGCAGTGATCCTCAGCTTGATCAACTGATGGCGCACTTGGAAGGCCACGAAGCTGCGGTGCCTCGCATTTTCCAGCGCATACTGCCGACATTGAAGATAATGCATGGTGTATTGTACAAGCAGAACTTCGACAGCAGCCCGAGGTCGTGGCTCCTTGTTGTGCCGGAAGACCTGCGCGCCGAGGTCGCCCAAGCTTGCCATGACGATCCTACAGCTGGTCACCTTGGCTACAGCCGAACACTTTCACGTATTCGAGAACGGTACTACTGGCCGACACTTCCTAAGTACGTCCGTCACTACATAAGAACTTTTCGAGAGTGTCAAAGGCGCAAAACACCGCCCATACGACCAGCTGGCCTTCTCCAACCACTCGAACCACCGCCTGTTCCGTTCCACACTGTCGGAATGGATTTTCTTGGTCCATTTCCAACGTCGCGGTCGGGCAACAAGTACGTTATCATAGCGACGGACTACCTAACACGATACGCGGAGTCCCGAGCACTTCCGTCGGCGACAGCTGTTGAGGCAGCCCAATTTTTTATTGAGTGCATTGTGCTCCGTCACGGTGCCCCTGCCGTTTTGATCACTGACCGGGGTGCCGCGTTTCTGGCCAAGCTCACACAGGAGATCCTCCGTCTCAGCTGCACCAGCCACCGCCGAACTACTGCGTACCATCCGCAAACGAATGGACTGACGGAGCGGCTGAACAAGACCATGGCCGACATGATCGCCATGTACGTGGATGTCGCCCACCGCAGTTGGGACGCGGTACTGCCCTACGTTACATTCGCTTATAATACCGCTGTCCAGGAGACGACAGGTATGTCCCCTTTCCAGCTGGTACATGGAAGACAGGTCACCACGATGCTTGACGCTATGCTACCGCACGAGCCACCTGTCGACGTCGCCGATGATGCCCGACTAGTCTGCGAGCGCGCAGAAGAAGCTCGGCAACTCGCCAGACTCCGTACCCAACATCAACAACATGCCGACGCTCGTCGGTACAATCTCCGTCGACGCGACGTCTATTTTTACCCTGGAGACAAGGTCTGGGTGTGGACACCGGTGTGCCGTCGAGGTCTCTCCGAAAAACTCATGAAGCGCTACTTCGGCCCGTATACAGTTGTTCGCCGCCTCGGTGAACTTAATTACGAGGTGCTGCCCGAAGGAACCCCACCGTCATCACGTCGTTCACCCCGCCCTGAAATAGTGCACGTAGTGCGGCTTAAACCGTATTACGCGCGATGATCGCCTGGACCCGAACTGATTTTACCACTCCCTTTTACACTGGCCAGCAGGAGTTGCTGGGCGCGTGTGTGGTTTTCCTTCCTGCGCTCTTGCTTCCGTGCTAGCATCGGGACGATGCTTCTTTATAGGGGGAGGTAGTGTCGCGAGTGGAAGAAAAAGACGAGTAGCGATTGCGGCGCGCCGACGACGACGTTGCTGCTGGTGGACCTGCCTGTTTTGTTCTGTGCTCTCTGTCTTCACCCGTTCTCGCCGCCGGCCTGTACGTCAAGCCGTGAAAATATGTCTAATCAAGGCAATTTCAGCATGCATTCAAGATGAAAATAACCTTTGAATCGTCTTCGTCTTCAGTGCAGGTTGAAAATGGTGCGTTCATTCGGCGCATTAATCACACACACACGCACACACATACACACTCACACACACACACACATGTATCGTTCGAATATATAGAAAGAGAGTTTTGCGCTGCTAAAGCGGAAATAGAGCAAAAAAATTAATATTACTGCATTCGTATTATGCCGCAGCTACTGAGTGCCGACGCAATTTTGGAGGTTGTTCATGTATCGTAATCTGTATCTAATCTGCTCAGCATGCAGCGCGCTCTGTGTTCATGGCAAGATACGCCCCCATGTGATAAGGGCGTTACCCGCATGTTCACATCGTGTATAAAACCAGTTCTGAATAAACGCGGGGGCTCACTTTTGCCCAGCAAGTGACACGCAACGTGTCGTCGTCTGTTCCACTCGATGCATGGTGTCAGAAGTGGTTAGCATGGCAATGCACTTCCTGCACGACGCGTGAAGACCAGCGACCCTGTGGTGGAAAATGGATTTCCTCAGAGCACCGGAGCCGCTCCTTATAACAGGCGACCTTCGCAAGAACTGGCAGCTCTTCAAACAAAGGTTTGAAATTTTCCTCACGGCGTCAGAGGTCGCAGAAAAGCCTCGGACTGAGTCCAAGAAGACAGCGTCGCTTTTGAGCGTCGCGGGCGCAGAGGCCATTGAAGTCTTTAACACCTTCACGTTTGCAGAAGGCGAGAAGAACGACGACTATGCCACAGTGGTGAAAAAATTTGATGAGTATTGCATTGCACAGACCAATGAGGTTCACGAGCGGTACATATTCAGGAGAAGAATCCAAGCTGCTGGCGAACCAGTGGAGCATTTCTTACGAGACCTGAAGAATCAAGTACGTGCTTGCAACTTTGGCGCTTTGGCGGAATCGATGGTGAGGGACCAAATTGTGTTCGGGATAAATGACGACACGGTACCTGAAAAACTCCTCAGGGACAACAACTTGACCCTGCAGAAAGCAGAACAAGCCTGTAAAGCAGCTGAAGCATCAGCAACTCGCAAGGAAATGTGGAACCAGGAACACCAAGTGCATCCTATCAGCAGGACTAGCACGAGCCGCGAAAGCCGAGAACAGACACGTTATGACTGCCGAAACTGCGGCCGAAAACACTCCCCAAGAAGGTGCCCTGCTTTTGGGAAAACGTGCCGTAGATGTCAGCGGAAAAACCACTTTGCCAGATGTTGTAAAGCGACGGCAGTCGTTGGCGAGTTGCAAAGCGGCCAAGACGATTTCGACATTCTCGACGTATCCGCAAGGAACGTGTCCAGCAAGCATGACTGGACGGTGGAAGTCCAAATCAAGAACATGGCAGTTCAGTTAAAGGTTGACACTGGATCGCAGGCAAATTTGTTGCCTTATGGATTATACGCCAAAATGAACCCACAGCCGCCCCTGTACCCCAGCAGTGCGATTTTACGCTCCTACGGCGGAGATGTAATCAAACACATTGGCGTCATGCGGGCCGAAGTCTCTTTAAATGGTTGCATTGCCATGCTGAGCTTTTTCGTGGCACGAAAGGGGCGCCAAGCAATCCTAGGACTTGAGGCGAGTGAACGCCTGGGACTGATTTCACGCGTAAACAGCGTGTCGCAAAACAGCTCTGAAGAAGTGGTTGCCAGCTTTTGTCACCTTTTCACTGGCACCGGCTGCGTCAAACGAGTATACCACATGGTGCTTCGCAAGGACGCCACGCCAGTGGTTCAGAGACCTCGTCGAGTACCACTGGCTTTAGAGGAGCCACTTCGGGACGAGTTGTCACGTATGGAACAAGCCGGAATAATTGCAAAAGTCACTGAGCCAACAGACTGGGTGAGTCCCCTTGTTATCGTACGAAAGAAAGACGGGAAGCTGCGAGTCTGCATGGACCCCAGGAAAATAAACGAGTGCCTCCAGCGCGAGCACTACGCGATGCCGAGGCGGGAAGACATAGAGGCCGAGCTGGCCGGCGCAAGAGTATTCTCTCGCCTAGATGCAAACGCAGGGTTTCACCAAATTCCCTTGGATGACGAGACGTCTAGGA
Source organism: Amblyomma mixtum (assembly GCF_055824585.1). Lineage (NCBI taxonomy): Eukaryota > Metazoa > Arthropoda > Arachnida > Ixodida > Ixodidae > Amblyomma > Amblyomma mixtum. Next base: position 345,989,904 of record NC_143014.1, on the reverse strand, counting down.
TATGCACTTTTGCGACACCCTTCGGCCGCTATCGATTTTTGCGACAGCCTTTCGGAATATCATCAGCGTCCGAAGTATTTCAGCAAAGCCTAAGTGAAATTTTTGACGCGATTCCTGGCGTTAGAGTGTATGTCGATGACATACTTGTGTGGGGCAATTCCCAACAAGTGCATGACCAACGTCTCAGATCAGCACTAGAAGCGGCAGAACGTGCGGGCCTTACGTTCAATCCAGCAAAGTGCGAGTTTGGCGTTCAACGAATTGAATTCCTGGGCGACGTGATAAACGAAGAAGGAATCCGTCCAAAAGCATCCCATGTCGAGTGCATGTTGCAGATGCCACCCCCTAATGATAAACTTGCCGTTCAACGCATGCTGGGTGTCGTGAATTATTTCGGAAAGTTTTTGCCAGCACTAGCTGAAAGGACAACGCTTCTCAGAAGCTTGCTAAAAAAAGACACTGTTTTCGAATGGTCGGCAAATCACGAAAAAGAGTGGAGAGCGCTGTGCGACAGCCTTAGCAAGCAGCCCTTGTTATCAGTTTTTGACCCTGAAAAAGAAACCAGGTTATCATGCGATGCGTCACAAAACGGAATCGGTGCTGCCTTGCTGCAGTATCACAAAGGTGCATGGAAACCGGTTGCTTACGCCTCCAGAGTGCTTACAGATACGCAGCAACGCTATTCACAAATTGAAAAGGAAGCAATGGCCATAGTTTTCGGCTGCGAAAAATTTCACCATTTCATGTATGGGCGGAAGGTTGTCGTTGAGACTGACCATCGTCCGTTGATCTCCATTTCGCAGAAGGCGATCGGTGACATGCCGCCAAGACTGCAGCGATTTTTTTTGCGTCTGCTACGCTATGACATTTCCATGCATTATGTTCCAGGAAAACAGCTTCTATTGGCGGACATGCTGTCCAGGGCTTCCGTTAAGGGCGCAGCAGATAACGCAGACAACGACGACGACGTCGAAGTGCACGCAGTAAGTGTGGTCGATTCTCCTGTCAGCGAAACCACGTGGAAAGAACTGGCTTCCGAGACACGGAAGGACACGCAGCTCGCCGCTGTGCTAGAGCACCTGGAGAACGGGCAACCAATTGAAGGACCGCTCAAGCCTTTTGCCGCTGAGCTATCGGAAGTAAAAGGGGTTCTCTTGAAAGGCTGTAAGATTATCATTCCGGCAAGTATGAGGCGCGATATGTTCGCAAGAATTCATCAAGGTCACATGGGAATTAACAAGTGCAAAGAAAGGGCACGGCGCCTGGTGTTCTGGCCAGGAATGAACACTGATATCGAGACGTTTGTACAGGCATGTTCTGTATGTAAAACGTACGCTTACAAGTTGCCGCAAGAGCCTTTGATTATGCGTACCGTTCCAGACCAACCATGGTACCGCGTCGGCATGGTCATTTTTTGCCACGCAGGTCGGTCATACTTGTGTATTTATGATGCCCTATCCAATTTTCCCGAAGTCCAACAGCTCGTAGACACTTCAGCAAAAAGTACTGTAGATGCAGCAAGTGCCATATTTTCCAGATATGGCATACCTGTCGAGGTATGCACTGATAACGGGCCTCAGTTTTCCAGTAGAGAATTTGCCATGTTCTCAAAAGTGTACGATTTCAAACACGTGACCTCAAGCCCGTATTTTTCCCGCTCCAACGGACTCGCCGAGAAGGGGGTACAAGTAGTCAAGAGAATCTTGAAGAAAACAACTGAAGCTAAACAAGACTTTTGGCTTGGTCTTCTCGCTTACAGGTCAACTCCACTGGAATGCGGCTGGTCACCAGCCGAAATATTGCAGGGCCGCTCGCTGCGAACAACTCTACCAGCCGTTCAGGTCGGACAAAGCCGGCGGGTTGGCAAACGCTAGCAAAAAGACTACTCAAGAGGGCCACTCGCACCACTCAACAACGGCGAAACGATCAGAATAAAAGACTGCTCATCATGGAGAAGAAAGGCTCGGGTTCTTCGGTCGTCTGGTCAACCAAGGTCATACGTAGTCATGACGGAAGACGGGCAACTCTTGCGACGCAACCGCGAGCATCTGCTACCAACCAGAGAATCTTTTCGCCTTAGGGGTCCTCCTCACGACGACGAAGGTGATTTTGAAGAATACGCTGCCCCTGCCAGCACACAACACGACCCAGAGGCGGCGCAAAGTCCAAACAGCACGGCGAGCATTGTGCCGACAGTTCCGCAACAAGCAGCTGCTCTAAGAAGGACTACAAGACAACGCAGACCACCTCGGCGCTTAATGTATGACGCGAACTTTCAACAAGTGCCGTGACTGTATTCAGTGCTCTGATCTGTGCTGTTTTTGATGTGCAGTGATTCTTTATTTAACTTCCTTTTTGTTCTCCCGAGCTAAAAGCGCTCCTTGTCCTTCGTTTTTTTTTTTCTCTTTACGAAGGAGGATGTATCGTAATCTGTATCTAATCTGCTCAGCATGCAGCGCGCTCTGTGTTCATGGCAAGATACGCCCCCATGTGATAAGGGCGTTACCCGCATGTTCACATCGTGTATAAAACCAGTGCTGAATAAACGCGGGGGCTCACTTTTGCCCAGCAAGTGACACGCAACGTGTCGTCGTCTGTTCCACTCGATGCAGTTCAAACTTTAGGGTCCCCTGTTTTAACATGGTGAGCGAGCACCTATACATTGAGGTCTCAGCGCGCGCACACACACACACACACATGTATAGATATATAGAAAGGGAGCCTTACGCTGATAGAGCGCTAATAATAGCGCAGGAAGCAGCAGCGCGCACGACACTAAGGTCAAGAATGAATGAGCCTCCAATACTGTGCCTTATCTCAGCTTCACCTGTATATACTACTACCGGAACGGGCCCATGTGTGCAGGTGTTATACTGATGATCAGAAAATTAGTATCAATTATTCTTCTGACCATTTATTCATTTTCGGTTCTGTACTATTAATAAGTATCAAAAGCACTTTCTCTTAGTTGTGCTTGATTCCTTCTTGCGCAAAAACAAATAAAGCGATGAATAAGAGCTGTTTTGTGTTCCTCTGAGTTGTGTTCCTCGGAACATAGGTAGTTTTCACATTGGCTGTTATTTATGCGGCATCTTGAGACAATTACCTCGAAACATTCAAGCAGCAGAATGCGTGCCGTTTAGAATGGCTTCTAAACGGAGTCCATTTCCACGTTTAAGCTAAGGCCCCCGTGACACTTAATTTATTGTTCGTATCGGTGGGGTGGAGGACCCATGTCCCAAGCATTTCACCCTAAACAAGCCGAGCACCAGGCTATTGGAAAAAGTGTACCCATTATATCCCCGGTGGGTACCCGACTGCACTGAGGATCGAACCCCGCACCTGCCGCATGCGAGGCGAGGGCTCAAACCACAGGTTAAATTAGCTGATATTCAACAACATTAACGTTGTTAGGTAGAGCATCAGCAAAATCTGTTTAGCAGCTCTTGAGTGCACTCAGTATTCATAAGGCTCATTTTGCCAGGCTGCTAACTGAAACAAACTTAGAAGGGCGTCAACACTAGCTGGAAAGACATTTCGGCCTGGTTGGCGGTTCCAGTATAGCCTGTCCGCAGTGGTGGCAATTAAAATTTGATTAATGCTACACCCCGAGGCACAAAGGTCCTCACTTTGCCTAAGGCACAGGGTGAGCATTTGAACATGAATTGTTATAACGTGAACAAAAGCGCAGTAGAAATCTTATATATGGTGCTTCAGGCAACTTGAACCCAAGTATCGGCGCACTCGACCTCCCGGTGAAACTAAAAACATATCCCTGCCTGTCGTGGGCCCTCCTCGGAGTATCTTTAATATACGCTTTTTAAGACCACAGCCCTTTTTGGCTATGTTGACGATTTCATGCCAACAAAACATGTCAGCAGCTGCGGTGGCTTTCCCAAACGAGGCGGGATCAAAAGAATTATTGTTATCGATGGAGGACGATGTGAGGGTGGTGCGCAAAAAACATTATGTCGATAGGATGATTAGTTAATTCGTTTGACCCTAAAATGACCAAGAATCGTTGAAATTGCGCGGCCGTCGATATAGTGAGGGGACGAGAAAACAGCCGTGGACGGAAAAATAGTTGAAAATAGACAAAGAAGTACGAGTAAAGTTTGTAATGGATTGAAACGTGTTTTATGCATGATAATTATTCGAACAGGCAAGTTTGATGGACAGCGAATAATTGATTAAGTAATTAGAAGCAAAAGCCGTTCGACGACTGAATAGGCTCAACGCGGATTGAGTAGATGGACGGGAAAGCAGCGTGGCGCCAAATTTGAAAAACCAAAAATGCGGGTTTGGGGCAAAAATTGGTGTAACCAGATTGAATGTGAATAATTAAGGTTATTAATTGAAAAAAAACTAGAACCAATTTGTCGCAATCGATAACTGTAATCAATGATAATCATTAACCGACAGTAATTAATGACAATTAAATAGAAAATTAACGTGATGCTAATTAAGAGCAAAGCAACAGCACCAAAGAGAGGCGAAGAGAGACAAAGAGTGCCGTGGAGGCGTCAATGCTTTCGCGCGTTTCATTGCGAAAGCAATACTACTCCCAAGAACGGCCTTTCGAATAGCCGCGGCCACTTGGCACGTTTGACCTTTAGAATGACCCCTCACGTCATAACATGCCGAGCTCCTCCCGCTGGAGGC